>NC_090922.1:235531415-235832316 GCF_040938575.1 Ambystoma mexicanum | reverse complement strand
GCGTCTGTCGCAGCCCGGGCCACAAGACAACTCAGCGGCCATTTTGACAGCAATCCAGGCCTCATGCACAAGATAAGGACCAGGTTGCCCTTGCCTCCGAGGGAGGACCCGACAGAGCAGAGTCCGTCGGGAAGCCCCCCTAACAAGCGAAGGATCCATCCAAGCCGGCATTCTCAGCCCTCACGGCCCTCTCGGGCTTTGTCTCCATCCCGACCCCGAGGGAGGACACAGGAATGGATACGGCCACGGCGGGGACGGATGACGACTGTAGTGACGGCACTGATCTCCCGTCGCCGATTCCTGGGGCGTATCCTGACGAAATTGGCTCGTTTCACACCATGATCGCCAGGGCATCCAAGCTTTTTCAGCTCTGCCCCAAAGAGAAGGAAGACTTCCTTTACCAACGGCGTGAGGCCAAAAGGAAAACGGTCCTCGCGGTGTCGTTGTTGGATGACATCTGGGACGAGGGACTTGCCCTCCTCAAGAACCCGTCCACGTCACTTGCTAAGAGGGACCGGTACGAGAAGTACCGGATCCCCGACGCTGCCCCTTTGTGCCTTAGAGGGCAACTGACCCCGGATTCGGTCATTTCAGCAGCGGCCAAGAAGAAAGCGTGGGGGGCATCGGCCTCGACCTCTACTTCCCTGCCTGGCGGCGAGGGAAAGAAGCTGGATGCCATGGGACGAGTCATCTCGGCGGCGACGATTAAGGCGGCCAACGCCCTAGTGATCGTGGCCCGCTACGACGGAGTTTTGGTACAAGATTGCCCCTCTGTTGGACTTCCTCCCGGACGATAAGAGGTCAGAGACCCTGGCAATCCTGCAGGAGGGTGAGGTGGTCTCTGACCACGCCATAACGGTGGCCACGGACATTGCCGACACCGGTTTCCACCAATTGGGCAACAGTGTTTGCCTTCGACGGTGGGGATGGCTCAAGGGGAGGGATTTCCGCCAGGATGTACAGGCCAAGTTTTGGACATGACCTTTGACGGGAACAACCTGTTTGGGAAGACAGTGGATGAGTCCCTTCAGGCCATCAAGACCGACAGACGGCTCGGGCCTTGGGAGTGCTACGACGACATCCGCCCTTTCGGAACTCTGGAGGCAAGCAAGGTGCCTCCAAGGGATTCGGCGGAGGCTCCTCAACGTACCGTCAAGCGGCCTGCTACTCGTCGCAAGAAACCTACAGGGGACGAGGCAAGTCTGCAGGACCTCGGCGTCGTCGCCAAGGCGGCGGCCAAGCAAGACTGATCCGGCCGTGGTGTCAGGGCCCCCACCTAAGCATCCCGGTGGGAGGCCGGCTGACGAGGTTCGTCAGTGTGGAAATCCATCTCCACTGACCATTGGATGCTCGATGCCCTGGCCCAGGGGCACACACTGGAATTCCTAAAGTGTTCCCGCATTCCACCCGTGGCCAGGAAGGAAAACCACGTCCCTCAACTACTGTCAGAGTTAAAGGCGATGCTCAAAAGAAGGTGCCCTCAAGCTCGTCCCAAAGAGGCTTCGGGGCTCTGGAGTTTACTCAAGATACTTCCTCGTCCGAAAGAAGACGGGCGGATGGCGCCCCATCCTGGACCTGCGTCGACTGAACAAGTACAACAAGGCACAGAAGTTCCGGATGGTCACCCTCCAGCACGTGCTGGGACAGCTGGAGGAAGGCGACTTCCTATCGTCGTCGTATTTGGAGGATCCCAGGGTGGATTTGGTCGACTCCCAGGGTGTTCAAGTGCCTAGCACTGGTGGCGGCGCGGCTGCGGCTGCAGGGGATCCACGTGTAACCTTACCTGGACGATTGGCTCATCCGGGCAACAACAAGGGAGCTCGCCGTCGAACACACGGCGAAGACCGTCCAGCTGCTCATGGACCTGGGATTCTCCATCAACTTCCCCAAATCCCACCTGGTCCCATCGCAGGTCGCACTGTTTCTGGGAGCCAAGCTCGATACAGTGGCGTGATTGGCCTTGCCGTCAGAGGAAAGAACAAAGGCCATCCTGGGCAAAATAAAGCATCTGCTGGCCACGGACGTGGCCAGAGTGAGGTCCGTCAAATCCCTTCTCGGGATGATGTCCTCCTGCATCTATCTGGTGCGCCTGTGCCAGCTTCGGATGCGTCCTTTACAGGAGTTTCTCGATGCCAGTTGGATGCAAGCGACGGGCAGCTTCGAGGACAAGATCTCGCTCAACCAAGTATTCCGCCAAGCTGTTCGAAGGTGGGGCACCTGCGCGCATCTCGCGGCGGGCACAGACTTTCAGACCCCAGCATATCCGATGACGGTGACGACGGATGGGGAGCGCACACCGGGGATCTTCACGCGAGAGGAGGAGAGGCCGCTCCACATCAACATGCTGGAGCTCCGGGCGGTGTTCTGGGCTCTCGTCTTTCCTCCCGTCCGTCATGGGCAAAGTGGTGAGGATCTTCACCGTCAACACCACCACGATGTTCTACATCAGGAAGCAAGGAGGAACCAGATCCCCAGCCCTGTCCAAAGAAGCACAGGACCTGTAGCACTGGGCTGTTGCCCAGGGGATGTTCCTGATACCCTTTCATCTAGCAGGGATAAAAAAACACCATAGCCGACTCACTCAGCAGGGACCTGCGCTCGTGCCACGAGTGGGAACTACGCCAGGATCAAGTGGATCAACTCTTCCGACGATGGGGCAAACCCCAAATGGACCTGTTCACGACGGCGACAAACTCCAAGTGCCAGAGCTTCGCCAGCAGGTTCCCCCAGCCGAGGAGCATGGGCGATGATTTCTCGTTCCCTTGGGACGGCCTGTTCCTTTATGCGTTCCCTTCGTTGCCGTTGCTGCTCAGGCTCATCAACCAACTCAAGAGGTCCCGGTGCAGGATGATCCTTGTCGCACCGAAGTGGCCGAGACCGATATGGTTCCCAGACCTTCTGGACTTGTGAGCGTCCCCACCATTCAAACTGCTGACGGACGCGGATCTTCTCTCCAGAGAAGGAGGAGCCATTCTTCATCACGACCCGGAGTCGCTGAACTTGCAGGCCTGGCTCCTGCAGCACTAGAGTTTGGAGGATACAATATCCTGGCTGACTGCAGAGGTGTCCTTGCAAAGGCCAGGGCGTCCTTAACTCTCGTGCTACGGACACAAGTGGAAGAGGTTCTCTGTCTGGTGCCGTGCACAGAAGATTAATCCTCTCAGGATTACAGCCCCTCAAGTGCTACCATACCTAATGTCGCTGGCCAAAGCTGAACTTTCTCATGCTTCAATCAAGATACATCTGGCAGCGATTTCCAGATACACCAGAACTAAAGGGCAGTCATCCCTGTGGTGTCATCGCCTGGTGAAGGAATTTATGAAAGGACTGTTTCGTCATTCCCGCCGGTGAAGGCGCCAGCCCCGGCGTGGGAGCTCAACGTGGTGCTGACCAGGCTCATGGGTCCGCCGTTCTGTTGTGGAAGACAGCGTTCCTTGTGGCCATCACCTCCACACGACGCGTGGGAGAGATTCAGGCCCTATCCTGCAAGCCTCCATACCTGAACTTTCACGATACGAGGGTAGTGCTGAGATCGCACCCCTCCTTCATGCCCAAGGTGCCGTCGGACTTCCATCTCAACAAGCCCTTGGTGTTACCTGTTTTCTTCCCGGCGCTGAAGTCCTATGTGGACCGCACAAAAAGTTTTCGGAAGACATCACAGCTGTTTGTGAACTTTGGACCTGTGAATCAAGGGAATGCCCTCTCTAAGGTTTCCATTTCCAGATGGCTCTCCGGCTGCATCATGCGCTGTCATCGGTTGGCAAACCGATCGTTGCCCGGCCGTCCGAGAGCTCATTTGAGCAGAGCGATCGCTGCTACCATGGCCTTCTTGTCTGGTGTGCCCCTGCTGGACATCTGCAGGGCTGCTACGTGGAGGTCGACGCACACCTTCACGAGATTCTACTGCGTCGACCGGGATTCCAGGGAGGAGTCCAGAGTCGGCCAAGCGGTGCTGCGCAACCTGTTCGCTTAAGGTGAGCCTGGTGAGGAGGTATGAAATGCTTAATGTTGAGCCTTTGCCACCTCCCGTGGTTGTGCATGTGTGTACTGCTTGTTAGGCAGAAACCTGTGCAGTTCCCTCTGGGACCACTGCAAAAGATTTAAGACTGCAGGTGGTTGGCAGTAAACCCAATTGGTAGCAGTCTGTACCACCCAGGTTTACCTGGTAGCTGTGGCTGAGCAGTCAGACTTCTCTCAAGAAGAGTTAGGCAGTATACAGAGTATTCACAATAGGTCAAAAGAACACAGTAGAACAAGTAAACACTGACCAGAGCTTGGTGTAAAAGAGAGATAATTATTTATTTAAAAACACATCTAGTTAAACATACTGGCATATCAGGCAGTTCAAAAACACGGTCACTAAAAGATATACACTCCCTTCAACGATTATTAGACAAGTCTTAAGTAAAGCAATACTTCTTTTCAGACAGCGGTGAGCGCTTAACGAAGATGGCACTCTAATCAATCGGTTAAAAAGGGAGAGAAAGGCAGAGCAAAGATTGAAACGGATCCCAACACTTTCGGAAGAACACAGTAGGAGAAGAAGGCAGGTTAAAACCGTAAAGTAAAAGTTAACAAGGCCGGACCCACTTTAAGAGGCTCCGGTCGAAATGTGTCCAAGGTCAAAAGGTTAAGTGCCCAAAAGTCTCGCAATAGTTTCAGAAGGAGTTGGATCAACAGAAAGGGACCAGTTAGATGGTCAAGGCGGCCAGCCCAGTCCAGAAGGTTAAGGGATTATTGTTACTTTGTAGCAATCTTTAGAAAGGGAGGCCTGGCGGACACGCTACCTTAAAATGGCGAGAACGCTCCAGCGGGGGCAGTTGTTCCTGGCAGCGGGTGCAAGTCGGTGCTTCGTCCGGGGGAGGAGAGGATCTTGTCGGGGAGGAAAGCAGGGGTCCGTTGCACTGCCAGGGAAGAAACCATCCGCGGAGTTCTCGTTTAAAAGGAGCGGTCCTTTGATTCGCGGTCCAGTGGTAAGTGGCTATCCGGTTGCCGGGGTGCTTGGCACGGGCAATTCGACCACAAGACGTCCTGGTATGCGAGAAAAGAAGGTAAACTGGTTGTGCCCACCAGTCAGGGGAAGAAGACTCTCCAGCAGGGAGATCTCCTCTGTCGTTGTGAAGTGGTGAGTCGGTTCAGCAGGGCTCCACCCGTGGTGTTGTCGTAGCAGGTTGGCTCAGCTTCTCCCTCGTCGGATTTTCAGGTCCTGTGGCGACTTCTGAAGTTCCAGTCCCAAAAGCCCTGCTTTTATGCAGCACACCCCCATTCACTCAGCGTAGCTGTCAATCAAATATGCTAAGTGGTGAGCCAGCCGGCTCACCACTTGGGCCAATCACACAAGAGTGCGACTTGAGTTACCAAGGTAACTCAGTCAAGGGTGCCTAAACCCCCTCCCACACCTCCTGTGGTACCCAGACAGAGTGGCACCACTTTTGGAGGCTTCTGTGGAGAAGCCAGCCAAAAAGTGGAACAAAGGGCTCGACCTTTAGTTTGGAGTTACAGAGGCGAACACAAACGCCATTTTAAAACAGAGTCCTGGCAGAAAATACCAACCGGTGCATTAATATTAAATGAATAAACCAGTGGTATGTTAGAGGCTATGTTAAAACGTATTGGCCTCGAACAATGGGAAAATCCCATAGATATATATTTGCGGTTGAATATAAAAAGTAGTACCCATGGCCACCAGCCAAAACTCGATGAGGGGGGACGGGACAGTGCCCCCTCGAATAACAGACCCAGGGGCAATCGAATTGCCCCTACCAGTATGTCCACAATATGATGGTCTGTACTGGTTCTGTTAGTAATTTGGGACTAGTAAAGCCAATGGTGACTTTACATGCCCTGGGAGACAGTAGTCTGTCCCAGGGTATGGAGTCTATGGTGGGGGGTCACTATGACACCCAGGTGTTCTGCACGGAGGGTGCTGTGTAACACACCTAGAAAAAACATGAGACCCTATGGAGTAAAAGGCCCCATAGCCCATGACACACATTAACATTCAAAGGAACACCGCAATCATGTCCAAGAGTGGGAGAAAAAGAGTGCCACTCTTGGCAGGAGTAAAAACAAACCCCAGAAATCCAGCAAAGCTGCTGGGGGACTCACTAGGTTAGGAAAGTCAGCCTAAACAGAGAATTCTCCCTAACACTGCTATGTATTCTTGTATTCATGAGCATGTGAATCCATGCCAGACCCCATAATGGAGAAGGAACACGTTATTTACCTGTAACTGTTCTCCAGCATGGGTCTGGTATGGATTCACATGCAAACCCTCTCTCCTACCCCTCTGCGGCTCTTCACTTGGTCATACTGCCACTTTACGTGCTACCAAATCTGAAGATGGCTGCCAGAGGCGGGGCTTAGGCAGAGGGCAGTCATTGCCTGGGGGCAGTATGACCCAGAGACCAGCGATTGGTTACTTCTAAGAAAGACAGATCAGAAATGAAACGGATACTGATTTTTTTCTTTACCGAGGATTCCCATCCTGACGGGGAATATTCATGAGCATGTGAATCCATGTCAGACCCATGCTAGAGAACAACTGTAACAGGTAAGTAACTTGTTCCTTCCTCCTCTAGCCAGGAGACAAAAGTTGCAAAAGCTGTGTTGCATACTGTACATCTTTAAAGGGAAACATTTCATTTTACTCCTGCCTCCCTTATATACTACTGCTAGGGGAGTCTATCAAAGATAAGGAATACGTCGGAGGGCACAATCCCTTCGAAGAACAAGTTACTTACCAAATAGTAACGCTCTTTCGATGGGATGTTTTCCCCCACAGTATCTTAGGTTAGCGGAAAATGTTTGTGGTGGATGCTTCGTTGTGTTGCATCTCTGGACCGACCTCTGGATTCCTTGGTTTGATGACTGAAGGCAGGACAATGGACTGGATCTCTCTTCAGCAGTCTCGAGGGAAGATCTCTGGCACGACTTTCAGCAACTTCTTTGGTCATGCTGTGGTTTTGGTGCAGCTTCTGCTGCACCAAAAAAGGACTGATTTGCCCAGTCAATCTTTGCTTCCTGCTGTCCCACTCTCTGATGAGGGAGTCTGGGTGAGTTGGATCTTATCTCTGGAGTGTCCTTGAGGGCTCGGGAAAGATTTGGACAGATTCAGCCTTGCCACTGTTAGCTAGAAACCTGTGCAGTTCCCTTAGGGACCACTGCAAAAGATTTAAGACTACAGGTGTTGGCAGTAAACCCACTTGGTAGCAGTCTGTACCACCCAGATTTACCTGGTAGCTGTGGCTGAGCAGTCGGACTTCCCTCAAGAAGAGTTAGGCAGTATGCAAAGTATACACAATAGGCACTCAGATACAACAATACAAGCAAACACTGACCAGAGCTTTGGTATCAAAGTATATAATTATTTATTTAAAAACACACTGTTGAAAACACTCCAGCACTCTTATTGTAAAATATTCTAAACACAGTTACTATTATAATATATACACCCCTTTTTCCTTATCAGATAAGTCACTGTGAAACACCACTTATTTTCATACAGAAGTGAGCGCTTAAATAGATGGCACTCCAATACGTTTGTGAGAAAGGGAGGGAAAAAGACAGAATATGGAAAGGTACACCACTCTAAGATTCAGGAACACTTTTAGCAAGGCAGAAGAGCAAAAGTCACTGGTGAGCCAAAGTCCAAAGGCTGGGCCCACTCTTAGAGAGAGCAGAGCACAAATGCGCCCAAGATCACACAGTTACACTAGGCTTAGAAAGTCTTGCAGAGGGTTCAAAAAGAGTTTAGAGAGGCTTAGGAAAGTTTATCCAGGGTGTCCCAGGCTAACCCAGGTCGAAAGCCGGGGGCTAAATCTACCCCGTAAAGCCGGTAGCCGGGGAAGCCAGGCGGGACACAGTACCTTAAGTGGGAAGGATCCTCCAGCGGTGGCAGTTGTTCCTGGTAGTGGGTGCAAGTTGGTCGTTGTCCAGGGGAAGAGAAGATCTCGACTTGGAGGAAAGATGAAGGTTGTTGCACTGACAGGACAGAAACCAGCCGTGGAGTTTTCCAGTTAAAGGTGGTACCTTTCGTCGCAGTAAAACGTGGTATCCCGGTTGCCGGGGTGCTTGGCACAGGCAAGGCGGCCACGAGGTACGTCGGGAAGGCGAAAAGACGGTCAAACTGGTTATCCCCACCAGTCAAAGGAAGAAGACTCTCCGGCGGGAGATCTCCTCTGTCGTTGGGAAAAAGTGGTGAGACGGTCCAGCAGGGCTCCACCGGTGGTGGTGTTGTGGCAGGTCGGCTCAGCTTCTCCCTCGTCGGATTCTTAGGTCCTGTGGCGACTTCTGAAGTTCCAGTCCCCAAAGCCCTGCTTTTATGCAGCCAACCCCCATTCACACAGCCTAGCTGTCAATCAAACATGCTAAGTGGTGAGCCGGCCGGCTCACCACTTGGGCCAATCAGGATGGAGTGCGACTTGAGTTGCCTAGGCAACTCAGTCCAGGGTGCCTAAATTCCCCTCCACCCCTCCTAAGTACCCCAGACAGAGTGGGACCACTTTGGAGGGCTTCTGTGGAGAAGCCCGCCAAAAAGTGGAACAAAGGGCTCGACTTGAGTTGGAGTCACAGAAGAGAACACAAACTCCATTTTAGAATCAAGTTTTGGCAAAAAATACCAACCGGAGAATTAATTTTAATTAAATAAACCGGCGGTATGTTCGAGGCTACCGTAAATAATTAAATAAAGATAGTAGCCTAAAACAATGGGAAATCCCATAGGAAAATATTCGCGGTTGAATATAAAAAGTAGTATCCACTGCCACCAGCCAAAACTCGATCAGGGGGGACGGAGACATGCCCCCTCGACTAACAGACCCTGGGGCAATCGAATTGCCCCAGTCAGTACGTCCACAATATGATGGTTTGTACTGGTTCTGTTCAGAATTTAAGACTAGTAAAGTCAATGGTGACTTTACATGCTTGGGAGACGGTCAGTCCCAGGGTATGGAGTCTATACTGGGGGGGTCACTATGACACCCCTGTGTCACTGCACTGAGGGTGCTGTGTAACACACATCACAAAAACACATGAAGCCCTATGGAGTAAAAGACCCCATAGCCCATTAAACACATCTAGATTCAAAGAAACACACTCAAATCATGTCCAAGAGTGAGGGTAAAAGAGTCTCACTTTTGCCAGGAGAAAAAAATAAACCCCAAAAATCCAGCAAAGCTGCTGGGGGACTCACTAGGTTAGGAAACTCAGCCTAAACAGAGAATTCTCTCTAACATCCACAGCGATGCACTCGAAATGGGCAGCAGGTCTCCTGGAATTGGCGTTCAGCAGCTCTGGAAACTCGCATGACCTCGGGAGATGGCTCAAATCAAAGTTAGTCTTAGGACTGGTTGTTCCCAACCGCCAGGGAAGGAGTCGTCCTCTTCAGAGCTGCTTTCTCAGACAGATTGTGATCAGGACAGCAGTGGTCGCTTCATGGTGTTGCATGGGGTCTGCAGGCGTCTCTGGTTGACGTCTTAAGTTACTTTAGCTTCCAGTGATCGACTTGCTTTTCATTCAGGAGCCTTGCCTTTTTATACAGTTACAGCACACACTCCTCTGACAATCTCTCTCAGCGATTTACAGAAAGGGGCATTTGGCTGTCCAATCCGGACAGCCAAGACCCTCGATGGGAGCTGGTTCTATATAGGCACTCTGGCAGACAAAGGACAGGGGGGGGGTGGAAAACTCCTCCACCACTTCCTGCCTGCCCAGACACTCTGGTGCCTAAGCAGGACACCCAAGGGTTCCAGGCAAAAGACTCTCACCGGCCTCACCATCCCAGAATGGTAGAAGAAAGGCTAACAAAGAACCAAGCTAGTAATGGCGAAAAATGGAGGGAGGCCCCATGTTGGTACTTGGATGCCCCTATTATGCACTGCTGAGGCTCTGGACATAGTTTGTGGTATAAGAATTACACAATAGTTAATCGAACACATCCACTGCCAACAGCCATAACTAGGAAATTGTCTGTGACTAAAGCATCACAGGAGCAGAGCGAAGAGGGATACTATGTACCCTTTGGTACTCCACATAAGGTGGTGTGTGCGCTCATCTCTCGGACTATAACTTTTTTAAGAGATCCTAAGTATCTCTCTCCATTTAAGAACTGAAGTTACTCTATGGTAAAGAAAAAGCATCTCAAAGGACGACCCCAAGTTACCCCAGCAACACTGCCCATAAGGAGCTGTGTGCTGCAATAGTAAAATATAGATTCCTTTGAAGTACTATGGAGAAAATGGACTCTACAGTACAGCTAAGATACAAAGAATATAGTTCCAAAAGACAGAGCCCACAAGAATGAATTGGTAGAAAAAGGATCCACTCGTCCAGGATTAAAGAAAGGGCCAGAAGTCAAGCAAAAAATGCTGGGTGGGTCTCACTAGGAGAGAGGACGAAGCATAAAAATGTCTCCCTAACACTGAAAAGCACCCTTGTTCATTGAGTCTTGTAGAGACTGCTGCCTGCGGTTTTGTGCTTATTGGCATTCCTTTGGTTCACCCTGCACACAGGATCTCTTTCCCCCCCCCCCCCTGCACCAACAAAGACTTCCTCTCTTTATTGTAGGAACGCGGTTATCACAATAAATACAGTACCCTTCAGCCCCCATAATGTTCCCAGACCATCTGGTTCATGCACTGCTAGTTTCTCATCTGAGCCCTCTGGGACCTCTGACCTGAGTGAAAGGGCCATCTGCACGTGGAATTCTACCACCTTGGTGTCACAGCAGACTCCTCCTCAGTCCCCTGACAACATCTCTGGGGCTTCAGGCTGAGGCCCTCGTTGGCACTGCAGCACCTGCCTCCCCCCTCCCCTCTCCAATGGTCCCTTCAGCTCCTCACTGTCAAGATGAAATGCTGTAATGCACATGCTCAGAACAGGTCTTTAGCTCCATGAAGCTTCCGTGTGAAGCTCAACTCTTGCCCAAATCGCTCTAAAGCCCTGCAAAATAGATGCTGCCAAAATGCTTAATTAAAGGTAAGTGCTGAACTAGCATTTCTGGTGCACTTGAATTTGGTGGCTATGGTAGATCGTGGCTAACTGGTGCATCATATTTTCTTTAATTTAGTTTTTGTGCAGGCATCCAGATATACCCAAATGGCATTTTGATGCGAATCAGACCTACAGAAAGGCCAACTATTCTACTCTGCCATTGTATTTTGTGTTCCATAGCTCGGGGATCATGTGTTTTTTGAATAGCTTAGGTGTTTTTTGTTAAATGTATGTAATCATTGATACGCTATAGAAATGTTTTAAGCTGCAGTGGTTCTCTTAGGAGTGATGCATTTTCTTTTCATGTTTATATTGCTGTATGTATCCTGTAATGTTGACCGATGAAGACATCTTGGAGACACCCTTTGCAAGCTATTTTATTACTTGGAGTTCTTAAGCGCTTAGGGATATTAGACAGTCGATGTAAACACATAATGTTGTATTTGGGATCATTTCCGAAGAGCTGCCAGAAGGGAGCGAACTACATTATGGAGGTCTCAAAAATGTGCTTTTTTTCTATGTATGCTTCTTTTTTCATGTTTGGATACTTGATAGTCTTAAAATGGCTTGTCATCATGTTATTAGGAAGTAATGTATCATGCAGCTGTTTATCTTCCTTTGTCCAGAAAAACGTGTAGCTTTCCCTAGCAGAAATTCAAATTGAAGCCCAACCATGATCATTTCCTTAATATTTTTTACCTCTGAATCAAACGTTGGGTATTTTTGGTTAATTTTCTCTTATTTATGTTAGCAAAAGCAGGATCGGATAGAGGGTCTAAAGCGGCACATAGAAAAACATCGGTACCATATACGAATGCTTGAGACAATCCTGCGCATGCTCGACAATGACTCCATCGTAGTAGATTCCATACGGAAGATTAAGGATGATGTGGAGTACTACGTTGACTCCTCACAAGACCCGGACTTCGAAGAGAACGAGTTCCTCTATGATGACCTCGACTTAGAAGACATTCGTAAGTAGCCGTGGACGAAAGTGATATTTCTTGAACAAATGTTGCCATTTTTATAGCTTGTACGCTCCAGACTGAAGTTAAAGATTGCCGTGTAGTTGGTATTAAAATAATTGTTTGACTGGACAGCAATGCATTGATGAATGAGACAAAAGGTGTTTTTGTAATGTGATCCCTTTAAGATGTTGACTTCAACTGCAGAGTGTACATTAATTCCAACCGCCTTTCAAATTGTATTATGCAGGTTTTGGATCCTCTCAACCTGTATTTGTACCTTCCCGTTAGGCTGTGAATCAGAAAAACCTGTAGTGTGTGTGGTTTCCATCATAGACAGCTGCGTGGTTTCTCAAAGTATGCACACGCTCTCTCAAGCATTGTACATTGAAAAATATAATCCATTTACAGTTTGTGCACAGGTGTTTTCTCCACAAAAAGTAACAATGCAATGCGTAAGTATTTTTTAAAAGGTTGTTAGGATAGCTCTTTTCTGAAGTCCTAGTCCCCCAAACACCCCCCCCCCCCCCCCGCCCCAAGGTGCTTTGTAAAACTCTACCTTGGGCAATACAGTAAACTCCAAATCTTAATATAGACATGTACTGCATATTTTGGTAGCATGAACAGAGCAGGCAGACTTATCTTGGGAGGGAGATTGGGCTGTAGGTGAGGTCAAAGAACCTGTAGCATTCATTTGGTCCAAAGATACACTGATGTATTGTAAACCTGTTTTCTCCAGCATGTTGTCTGGCATGGATTCACATGCTCATGAATATTACCTGTCAGGCCGGGGATCCTCGGTAAAAGAAAAAAGTTTCACTTTCACTTACAAACGGTCTTTCTCCTCTAAACCAATTACAGTACTCTGGGTCATACTGCCCCAGCCAATGACTGCCCTATCCCTAAGCCCCTCCTCTGGCAGCCATCTTCAGATTTTTACTGCACGGTCAAGTGTTGGGCATCCTAGAGTTTTGCGATGTGAGCTATTCTACGGTTTTCACATTTTTCTACTGGAAAAGTTCTATTTTTGTCAAAAAGAGCCTATGTGCTCTTCTCTCCATCTGCCGACAAACCGCAAACCGCTGGTCAGTAAATTTTAACGTCTCTCAAGGGCAAGGATCGTCTAGTTTAATCAAAATTTTCAGAAAGGCCATCAGGCATACTGTTAGGCAAGTTAGTATGTAGTAACCCAGTGGGAGACTTCACCAGCCCTGTCGTCTTGGCAATAGGTAACCCAACATTTGCTATAGGCCTGTACTACACAAGTTGGCAGAGTGACTGAGCAGCCAATTTAATCTCAAGAGGGGTCAATGTGAGCTGTAGGGATGTGTAACAGAAGTTCACAGTGACAGGTAATCAAATAACACTTCTACTTAAGGTTGCCTGATTAAAATAATAATTTAACCGTCGGTTTTAAAATAAGCCTCCTTTAGAAGGAAGCAATATGCACCACTTAAATACACTGCAAGAATGCACTTGTTCAGTTAAGTAGATAACCTTTTGTGATGATGCACAGATACTTCCTACACCCTGAGGTGACTTCAATAGTTAGGACACTGTGGACATTGTTATCACTTTTCACACTTGTATTGTATTCTTGAAGATATGGTAAAAAGGTTAGGGACGGAAACCCTCGATTGGGTGGCCGACCTAAATTGCAACCTCTCCATGAATTCCAATTATCCATTGCCGTGGACTGACCATTTGATTACCTTCACTATGGAAATAGACAAACAGACACAAACATGACTATAGCCCCTCAACCTACAAGGAACAAAAAAGATATCACGATGGACAGGCTTTTACCACGTATCCTGCCTTCATTGAGCCATATATCATCTACAGACCCTAACACATTAGTTGACATTTCCAATACAACTATGTCCAAAGCACTAGACTCTATCGCACCTCTCAAACTGCGTAAAAGCAAACCACAAGCACTTCCAAACGCTTGCTTCACCCCTCATTTAAAAGAACTTAGACAAAAAAAGAAAATTGGAACCGTATGGCGTCATACTCCATCTGCAGAAAATAAAATGTTCCTGACTCAATTAGCTGACTATTACAAAAAATAAGTAATTAACACTAAGAAATACCTTTACAACGACAGGATTGCTAAAGCCAGCTCTAACACAAAGGAGCTCTTTACCATACTAAGAGAAATGGAGGCACCCATCCCTCCAGCTGATAGTACACCAGACTTTGTCTTTAGTTATATTAACATCCAGAATGCTTTAGCCAACAAAATTGTACTCCTTCAAGGAAAGATTGCGAATAAGAAATCCTCTTACCAAACATGATACGCAGTCTCAGACTGCCAAAACTCTAACTAATAAACCAGACCAATTTAAATTCCCTAGTCTCCATCCTTGAAGTGGAGAAAATGATCTCCTCCCTGAAGCCATCTAGATGCCAGGGCGACAACTGCCCAGCACAATTAAAGATGCAGCAAGAGACCTGTCACCATTTATCACCAAACTCATTAATGCATCGTTTTCAACTACTATTGTCCCAAGTAACCTGAAAGAATCCTGGGTCCTACCTTTGCTGAAAAAACAAACCTTCGACCCAGCCATTCCAACCAACTACAGGCCTATCATGATGGTGCCCTTCCTTCTAAAGATACTTGACAGAGTAGCGTACATTCAGATACAGCAATACCTGGAAACAAATCACCTCCTCGGCACCCGCCACTGAGGTTTCAGGCCGCAACACGTTACTGAAACTGCACTGATTGACTTAAAAACACAAATTGAGGCACTCGCAGACAAAGGGAAAACTGCCATGCTGCTCCTCCTTGATTTGTCAGCTTCTTTTGACTTTGTGGACAATGAAGTCCTTTGCAAACACCTTGCCTCAGCGGCACACTTCTCCAAGGACACCGTAACGTGGGTTCAACCATTCCTGAACAATTGAACTATGCGGGTCTTCTCCGCCTCAGACTTGGCAGATCCTATCTCCATAACATGCAGTGTTCCACAAGGCTCATGCGTTTGTCCCACCATGTACAATATCTTTACGAAGCCACTGTTTGACAAATTGGACAATCTGGGTGTCACCTATACTAACTACGCAGATGACACCCAGATCCTCATACCCCCTTCGGGCAATTACACTTCCGACATGGCTCTTGTGTACAAAATCGACCTCATTCAGGCATGGATGGCCACACATGGCCTCTGCCTGAATGACGATAAGACCAAACGTCTAATACTAGGCACCCCGGCCAACCTTATACTCAATAACAAATACTCCTCCTTCAACATTGAAGGTAACTCTATCAAGATTGTAAAGGAAGTAAAATCGCTTTGATTTTACCTTGACTCCACCCTAACCATGAGCAAACAAGTCAACTCTTTAGCATCCACATCCGCATACACATGCAAACTAATCAGGGCCTGCAGACCCTATCTATCCCCAACTATTTGCATTACCCTTGCAAATGCCCTCATACTTTCAAGATTGGACTATTGTAATGCTCTCTACTTGGGGGCTAACAAGTACATATTAAACAAAATCCAAACGTTACAAATCACGCCCTAAGAACAGCACCAAACATCCCAAATAAAGATCACATATCAGTGATTAGAAGATAAAACCAGTGGCCGTCAATTAAAGACAGAATTCTGCTAAAAACGACTTTTGACCCACAAATGCCTCAACAATGCCGCACCACGGTACCTGTCCGACCGGATAGGCAAAAAAATTAGCAATCGCCTGACTAGGTCCTCTAACTCATGCTACCTCCAGCATACCGTGCTTCAATCAAGCCAAATTTGGCGGTAGAAGCTTCCCAGTTATGGCAGCACAAACATGGAACTCACTCCCCTACTCACTCCGGGCTGATCAAACATACCCTCGTTTCAGACGCAACATACAGAAATGGGTTAGAACCAATGACGCTCACCCTACAATTTAGTGCTAATATCCTGCTAAGCTAGTATCTACCATCATATAAATCTGCAATTGAAATTACACGTTAGATTGCTTTTCTGTAATGTAACTATATTGTAATGTAACTGTATTTCTGATGTTTGTTAATCTGCTTAGAATCACATGCTGTGCATAGGTCCGACATCCAGTGGTCACTGCGGAGTATTGCATTTTGTTTTTCGTAGTCGAAAAGGGACGTCGACAAGGCGTGTCTGAAACACTATCCCTATAGTGACGTGCGTTGTACCCACAATCCCTCACGCGTCGAGGTCCCTCAGATTGTTTTTTTCCGCCCAGCTACTGGTCGCCTTTACGCGGAGCTCCTCGAGAGACATTGCAGATTTCATCTCCTCGACCTTTGGTCGTTTTTCCTATTTAATATAGAACATATCGATCCCTCCCTCGACGCTGTTGTGAAGCTGTCTCCGCCGAGCAAGATCTTCGACGTACGGGACGAGCGGAGGAGATCCTTCGGCGTTGCCGAACACGTGGCCTGGCCTCGCAGGCCATATACAGTAGGGAGAGTGGGGGTCGTGGGACATCTCTGGTTCTTTTCTGAGAATGCCTTTCCTTTTCCCCTTCCTTTCCCTTGGGGTGGTTATCACAATTTATTGCCTCGGCTATGGAGAGGACACCCTTTAGGTTTTGCCCGCTTTGCAAGGGCAAGTTTACTTGGAAGGACAAGCATTCACGGTGTAACCGCTGCTTGCCCCTCGATCACAAAGAGGAGGGTTGCACGGCTTGTCGGCTTCTTAAGCCAAAGACTCTAAAAGACCGTAGGGTCAAGAGGTGGGCGGCCTACGCTATGTCAAAGGCCGATGCTTCACCCACCGTTGCTACCACCGACAGTGACGAGGAACGTGATAACAGGACCTCCGCTACGGAAGTCGAAAACCCCCCTAAAGAGCGCTCACGCGCTTCGTCGTCTGTCCCCGGCCCCGACGGGCTCGGCTCACGCCCTGCTTATGGGGATGAACACCCCGGCGACATTGACGCACACAAGTCCACACATAAGCACACAACCCATGGCTCTTATTCGTCGAAGGCGAAGAGAGCATCAGCCCCCAAGGAGACGCAGGTTCCACCGGCGGCCTCCTCGGACCGTTCGGGTTCGAAGCCCCTCTCGCAGCCGCGACCAGCGACTGGGCTTTCGGCAAATAAGGGCGCCGCCCCCAAATCATCGGCCGGCGCGCATCAGCAGAAAGGGCATGCCACCGTAGAGCGATCGACACCCGTAACGTCGAAACCACAGCCCTCCGCTGACAAACGAGTCGCTGAGAGCTTGGCGAGGATCGTGGTAGCCGACGCCCACAAGCGTACGCCGAAAGACACGTCAAGTGCTACGCAAAGGTCGAAAGACACGCCGAAAAAGCCAGAAGAAAGGCAGGGACTACCCCTTCAGTCGAAGGGACCCCCGACACACCTGAAGGCTTTTCGGAGGGCGACGGGACACTTTCCTCGACGTTGTGGGAGAGGTCGAGCCGTTTTCAGCTACAAGACACTATTTTTCCCCCGCTAGACCGCTCAGGGGTACCCCATGAAACCATGGAAAGGCTTCATCTCTGCATGGAAAGAATGGAGAGGTTTATGAATACCCAGAACCCTCCCACTCCCAAGAGAACAAGAGAAGGGCCTCAGGAGGACCCCAGGGCCAAGATTTCGAGACAGGACACAGCCTCAGACTTCCATAGTGTGTATGACCTCACTGGGGAGGAACATTACTTGGAGGAGGAGGATGATTTTATGGACGATGAAGAGGAACGGAACCAGGAGGAAGGTCTGGAAGACAGCCCAGACTTGGTAGGAGAAGGCTTCGGAGAAAATCCAGGAGAAGGACCTTCTCGCCCCTGGCAATCCCCATCAGTATATTCCGACACTGATGTCCTGAACCTAAATCCTCCTGACAATTCACCTGTTAGAAACACGTCTCCCATTGACGATCAGCCCACATTCAATGCCCTGTTGCGCAGAACAGCAGCACATTTCGAACTGGACACTGGGGAGCTCTCTCCCGAATTAGACTTTGTAGAAAGAGTAATTAAGGAGAAACCCCCGGTCAGTCAGACCATTCCCCTCCTCGCTTCGGTGAAGAGAAGAATCATCCCCTCGCTGTCCACACCCGCACTAATCAGAGGGGTTAATCCTAGAATTGAAAAACTTTTTACTCCTTCACCCTCAGACCCGCTGTACATCAGAGGACATTCCATCCCGGATTCCCTGGTAGTAACCAGTACAAGAAAGAGGGCAGGGGTACCACTTTCCACCAGTGAGGCACCACCTGACAAGGAGGGCAAGAGGTTATATGCCCTTGCAAAAAGAGTTACATCCTCGGCTGCCTTTTTGGCTAGAATTGCGAACAACAATTCTTTGCTCGCTAGCTATGCGGACGCGCAGTGGGCCAAACTGCGCAAAGACGCCGAAGAAGCGCCGGAACCTCTACGTACACGCCTGCTAACAACTATTGGCGAAGGAACCCAGGTCAACCAGAGTATTGTAAAAAACTCTCTGGATGCTGCAGAAACAGCGGGACGTTCCCTGGTTCAGGGAATACTCCTAAAACGCCACGTATGGCTGCGCAACTCAGGGTTCAAACCGGAGACACAGGCGTCTTTAATAAATAAACCTGTTGAAGACTCAAACCTCTTCGGGAAAGCGGTGGATGAGGCTCTGGAGATGGCTAAAAAAGAGTTCGATACTATCAAAACTCTTGACCAAATCTCTAAGCCCTCTACCAGACGCGGCTATGGCAACAAACGCTTTTTTCGTGGCCAACGCCAACAACAAAACCAGCAGCAACAGTACCCTGCCACCAATTTCCAAACCAATAGTGGCCAGTACAGCCAAAGAGGCCAGCGCCGGGGCAAAGGAAGAGGTTGGGGGTCCACCCCCAGAGGCTCCCAAGCCCCCAACAACACCAAGTGACGCGAAGATTCGCGTCCCCTCCCATGCAACACCGTTCGGGGGCCGGATAACATCCTTTCTTCCAGCATGGGTGGGTATAACGTCAGACCGCTGGGTACTTTCCACCGTAGCCCACGGATACTGCATCGAATTCAACAGTTCCCCAACATACAAACCCCCGAGGGGACGACGCATGACACCGGAACATCTTGCCATCCTTCTCCAAGAAGTACAACAACTGCTGGAAAAAGGAGCCATAGAGGTCGTGCCTCTATCTCAGGTAACGGAAGGTATTTATTCGGTGTACTTCCTTGTACCCAAAAAGGATCTAACCATGCGCCCTGTATTAGATCTGCGCCCAGCGAACAAGTTTATCAAACCCCAAAAGTTTCGTATGGTGACCTTACAGGAAGTGATCCCACTGCTATCACAGGGAGATTACATGACATTAGACATGAAAGATGCATACTTTCATATTTTAATGTTGCCAGCGCACAGAAAATACCTCAGGTTCATGATAGAGGGCAAACACTACCAGTTCAGAGTGCTACCCTTCGGCATAGCATCAGCACCAAGGGTATTCACGAAGGTGCTGGCAGTGGCAGCGGCCCACCTGCGCAGGTTGTCCATCCCAGTTTACCCTTACCTCGACGACTGGCTCATAACAGGGGATTCTTACGAAACATGCTTCTCCAATACCCAAAAGACTGTAGACCTTTTGTTCCAGTTGGGCTTCTCCATCAACGAAAAGAAGTCCAGCCTAGACCCCAGCCAAATCAAACAATTCCTAGGGGCTCTAATTCAAACAAAGGACGGCCTCGTCTTCCCCTCCAAAGAGAGGGTCCAAAACATGCTGTTTCAGATCCCTCAATATGTGACCGGTCGAGAGGTGACGGTACGCAAAGCAATGCGCTTGCTAGGCATGATGGCGTTGTATATTTATTTGGTACCTCACGCGCGCCTGCGCATGCGCCCAATGCAAGAGTGGCTCAACAGCCAGTGGTGTCAGGCCAGCGGACTATGGGACGATCTAGTGGTGGTCTCGCAGGCCTTGGTTCTCTCGCTACGGTGGTGGACAAAGGAAAACCTGGGAAAAGGGAAACCCTTTGCCACACCCGCGGCGGACGCCACTCTAACCACAGACGCATCCCTCACAGGATGGGGGGCTCACCTATCCCATCAGACTGCTCACGGAGTGTGGACTCCGAACGTAGCATCCAAACACATCAATCTACTGGAGCTACTAGCGGTGTTCAAGGCGCTAAAAGCCTTCCAGGAACACCTACAAGGCAGGACAGTGATGGTCCTTACAGACAGCACCACAGCCATGTATTACATCAACAAGCAGGGGGGAACCCACTCTCCAGGACTGTCCAAACTGGCCCAAAATATATGGAAGTGGGCTCTCAAACAAGACATGTTCCTACTGTCACAACATGTACCAGGGGAACTCAATCTGCTGGCAGACAAACTCAGCAGAGATTTCCCCCTGCCAGAAGTGTACGAATGGCGACTGCACGAAGACATCGTCTTCGATGTCTTCACACAATGGGGATTCCCAGAAATAGACCTGTTCGCAACCCTGGAGAACTCACAATGCCTAAGTTACGCCTCCAGGTACCCCCAGAACCAATCCAAGGGGAACGGTCTGTCGATACAATGGTCAGGGAAATTTGTTTACGCTTTTCCCCCGACTCCCCGTCTCAACAAAGTGGTGCACAAGATGCACCAGGATCAAGTAACCATGATACTGGTGGCCCCAATGTGGGCCCGACAGCCATGGTTCGCTCACTTGATGGAGATGTCTCTATCTCCCCCAGTGAAACTCCCCTGCCCGTACAACATGCTGTCACAAGACAAGGGCAGGACCCTGCATCCATGCCCCCAGAACATGAACTTAGCAGCTTGGCTCCTGAGATCATAGTATTCGGCCATCTACAGCTCCGGCAAAGATGCATGGACATCCTCAAAGAAGCCAGAAAACCTAACACTCGCCACTGCTATTCTAGCAAATGGAAGAGGTTTGTCATCTGTTGCAGGGGTAAGAGCATCAACCCGATTGACTGCTCTCCCACACATATTGTTCTATACCTGACCCACCTATTGGATTCAGGTCTAGTGTTCAATTCCATTAAAGTCCACGTAGCGGCACTTTCTGCATACACCACTTCCCAACTCAAGGTGTCGTGGTGGAAGATCCCTGTTATAAAGGCCTTCATGGAGGGAGTAAAGAGAATACACCCCCCGATAGCTGACCCAGCTCCCGGATGGAACCTTAATGTGGTACTTACCAGACTCATGGGCTCACCCTTCGAACCCATGCACAAAGCATCTCTTAAACACCTCACTATTAAAACTGCTTTTTTAATAGCTATCACCTCCATCAGGAGATTATGTGAACTTCAGGCTCTTTCTGTTTTAGACCCCTTCGTTACAGTTCACAGAGATAAGGTGGTTCTACGCACTCACCCTAGGTTTGCTCCGAAATTCATCTCAAAATTCCACGTAAACCAGTCTATAGAACTACCAGCGTTCTTTCAAAATCCTTCCAACTTGGGAGAAAAAACTCTGCACACACTAGATGTGCGCAGAGCGGTCATGTTCTACATGGAAAGAACCAGACCACTGAGGAAGACTAATCAGATCTTCGTCTCGGTGGCAGCAGGAAGAGAAGGGGCTGCAGTTTCAAAGTCCACTATCTCTAGATGGATTGTTCAATGCATCACTCTCTGCTATACTCTTGCTAAGAGAGAACTGCCCTTTAGGCCAAGAGCACATTCTACTCGAGGCACGGGGGCGTCCATAGCATTCATTGCAAATGTTCCCCTTGAGTCCATCTGCAAAGCGGCTACCTGGAGTTCTGTGCACACCTTTACAAAACACTACTGTCTAGATGCACATTCTAGATCTGACTCCCAGGTGGGACAGGCAGTATTAAGACATCTTTTCTCTACTGTTCCTTCTCATAACCCACCGCCAACTCCGGGTACTGCTCGCTAGTCTATGCACAGCATGTGATTCTAAGCAGATTAACAAACATCAGAAGACAATGCATTACTTAGCGTAAAATCATTTCTGATGGTTGTATCTGCTTAGATTCACATGCGCCCACCCTTCCTCCCCGCTCGGATGGAAGGAACATAGACTTCCTTTTATATATCTCTCTTTTCTGTACTCACTCACGCCTAGAAGGCTCCCTCAGGGCAGAAAAATACAAACAGAGGGACCTCGACGCGTGAGGGATTGTGGGTACAACGCACGTCACTATAGGGATAGTGTTTCAGACACGCCTTGTCGACGTCCCTTTTCGACTACGAAAAACAAAATGCAATACTCCGCAGTGACCACTGGATGTCGGACCTATGCACAGCATGTGAATCTAAGCAGATACAACCATCAGAAATGCTTTTACAGCAGGTAATGCATTGTCATAGCTTGTAATTATACTGTAATTCTCTATATCACCAACCCCAAAGTCTCCTTGTACTGCTTGCGCCCAGTTACCTTCAGGTTTGGTGCGCCATACAAAAACAAACAAAGGTTAACAAGTTTCTCAAACACCTAAGCACTTTTCAATCCCCAATGAAATATAGGTTAACCCTTTCCCAGCAATACAAGTTGGGTATGTATGACTTTTTGGAGGGACAGTTAAACACAGTCAGAGGGTAAGAGTCTTCAGGGAGCCAGGACAGCCAATGTCAATTGAGCAAAGTGTAGGGGAGCTGAGGCACAAGATTAAAGAATTTTGTTGTAAAAAGAATCACTGCTGGGCCAAAAGCTGGGAGGCTTGTGAAGAGCACAGCTGTGAGCAACTATGCAAAGGGCAGCACATGCAAGTCTCCAGTGAGAGCAAGCAAGCTACACAGAACAAGAGGTAAGTACCCCTAATTTCACAGTACCTTGAGTCTGCAAGGTTCCAGCTGGCTTCTGTTCCTGTAGTAGTCCTGCAGATCATTTTGTTCCTGGGCCACAGTCGTGAGGACAAGAGGGAGGATGTCTGGGGACTCCTGCACTACGGTTTGAAGGTTGGTGGCAGCAGTGGGCACGATTCAGATCAGCGGCACTTCGCGGTTTCAGCTACTTGCAAATAGCACCACCACGGTTCTTGGACACCTTGTGGTCTTTCCTCACTTCTGGGGTCCAGCACTCTGTTGATTTGGATCAGGCTTGGTTAGTCCTGCTTCGAGGGAGTCGGGAGGATCGTCCTCGAGCTCTAGTTCTGGCTCTGGAGCTTAAAGGCGATGCACTTGATTCTGGTGTTCCTGTCTCAAGGGCATCCTGTTCCTGCAGCAGCAAACAAGTACAGCCAGCAGAGAGGGGGGGGGGGAGGGAGGGGTCCCAGTCAAGTTCGTCTTGGGGCTGATTGGTCCCACCAACCCAAGGGGAGAAGTCATCCTTTCCGGGCTTCACTAGTTCGGAGCTTCAGCAGGGCTTCACCCGGCAAACCAATGGTCCAGGACGGTGCAGCAAGCTTCTCTTCCAGTTTCTTCTTCGGTTCCTTCGTCCAGTGGTCGACTCTGCCTTCTTTGCAAAAGGCCTTGCCTTTTTATTCAAGTTTTTCCCATTCATTTGCAACCTAGCTGTCACTCACATAGCAGGGTGGTTGTCCTCAAAGGACAGCCAGCCGGCCATTCACCTTTGGTTGCATTCCTGTCACCAAGGAGACTAAGCACAGGGGGTTTCGGGAACCTCCCTCTCTTCCTGCCCTGCCAAACACGCTGGAGCCAGAGGCGGGCTTCACCAGTGAATCCCGCCAAAGACAAGACTAACAAAGGTACCAAACCTAGTTTGGCCCACAGAGTACATCTCAAGAAGGACCTTTCCAACAAGAAAGTGTACAAAAAAAAAGACTGGGGCCATGTTTACAAAATTGGCACCCATGGGTGCAATACTGCAGCTGAGGATTCAGCCTGCGGTTAAAAACGCACAATGGTAGGAAAATTAAACCACTGCAAACAGCCATTAATTGTAGAAACAGTAACCATAAAAAAATGTTACATGAGAAGGTAGACAGTGTGTGCTGGGTCTAAAAAGAGTAAAGGATAAGTAAAGTCAATTTCACTTTACTACTCTTGGAAACAGTAGTTTATCCAAGAGAAGGTATTTAAATCTTAAAGAAATCCTTAGGATTTCTGCTGTGACACTGCACCGAGGGTGCTGTCACAATGTAAAAAGATGATGCCTATGGAGTTTGTCAGACTCCAAAACCAAAAGAAACACAGGGTTCCGATCAAATAAAGATACATGAGTGAGAAAAAGGTCTCACTTGCTCCAGGATAAACATTAAAAGTCCTAAAGTCCAGCAAAAGAGCTGGGGGTCTCTAAGGTATAAGGGAATTGGCACAGGAATGAGAATTCTCCCCCCCCACACCCCACCCCTCCGACCATTTATTTATTGTATTTGTAAAGCGCGCTACAGCCCACGGGCATCAAGGCGCTGTTGCAAGCAAATGTCTTAGTTCCAGCATTATAGAGGATAGCTCTTGGGTTATAGAGAGCAACACCTGGGCATAATGAAAAGGAGGCAGGTACATCGGTAGTAGACAGCGACAATGACGGAGAAGGAAGGGAGTTTCCTCTTCAAGATCTGCATCTTATCCGGCTTGCGTAACGTGTTTGTGGAGGACAAACACCTTCAATGCATCTACTGCCTTTTACCTGGATCACAAAAGAGATTGCCCGATCTGCCCTGGCTTCTCCAAGAGAATGATGAAGGGTCGGCACACTAGACTGGTGAGGGGGCTAAGCTCCAAGGCCTCTGCCCGTGCCCGAAACAGGGGCATGCCTCTCCCAGGACTGTCTGGACCGAAGTGCAGGCTTCTAAGTCCTTTGGGCCCCGAAACAAGGCCAAGCACTGCGAGTCCTCTTCCGTCAGAGAGCCGTGCAAGCGGGTCCCTTGATGGGCAGCGCACGATAACATCACCATCTGCCTCCATAGCCAGCCATCAATCAAGCACCTCCTCAAAAAGCAAGTTGCCCAACTGTTGGGCAGAAACCTGTGCAGTTCCCTCTGGGACCACTCCAAAAGATTTAAGACTACAGGTGTTTGGCAGTAAACCCACTTGGTAGCAGTCTGTACCACACAGATTCACTTGGTAGCTGTGGCTGAGCAGTCAGACTTCCCTCAAGAAGAGTTAGGCAGTATACAGAGTATTCACAATAGGTCAAAAGAACATAGAACAAGTAAACAATGACCAGAGCTTGGTGTAAAAGAGATATAATTATTTATTTAAAACCACATCTAGAAAAACACACAGGCACTAATAGTAAGTAATTCAAAAACACGGTCACTAAAAGATATACACTCCCTTAAAAGAATATTAGACAATTCTTTAGTAAAGCTCCACTTATTTTCAGACAGCGGTGAGCGCTTAATGCAGATGGCACTCTAATAATTCTTTTTAAAAGGGAGAGAAAAGCAGAGTATAAAATGAAACGGATCCCAACACTTTTACAAGAACACAACAAGAGAGGAAGGTGAAGTTAGAGTTCAGTAGGCCGGATCCACTTTGAGGATCAAAACGAAATGTGTCCAAGGGCACACGGTTGCAGTACACAAAAGTCTTGAAAAGGTTCAAAGAGAGTTGGACCAAAGAAAGGGACCAGTTAGGTCAAGGCGGCCAGCCCAGTCCAGAAGGTTAAGGGATTATTATTACCTTGTAGCAATCTTTAGAAAGGGAGGCCTGGCGGACACGGTTCCTTAAAGTGGTGAGAATACTCCAGCGGGGGCAGTTGTTACTGGCAGCGGATGCAAGTTGGTGCTTCGTCCGGGGGAAGAGAGGGTCTCGTCGGGGAGGAAGACAGGAGTCCGTTGCACTGCCAGGGAAGAAACCAGCCGCAGAGTTCTCAGGTAAAAGGAGCGGTCCTTTTATTCGCGGTCCAGTGGTAAGTGGCTATCCGGTTGCCAGGGTGCTTGGCATGGGCAATTCGACCACAAGACGGCCTGGGATGCGAAGAGAAGAAGGTAAACTGGTTGTGCCCACCAGTCAGGGGAAGAAGCCTCTCCAGCCGGGAGATCTTCTGTCGTCGGGAAGTGGTGAGTCGGTTCCGTAGGGCTCCACCGGTGGTGTCGTCGTGGTAGGTCGGCTCAGCTTCTCCCTCGTCGGATTCTCAGGTCCTGTGGCGACTTCTGAAGTTCCAGTCCCCAAAGCCCTGCTTTTATGCAGCACACCCCCATTCACTCAGCCTAGCTGTCAATCAAACATGCTAAGTGGTGAGCCGGCCGGCTCACCACTTGGGCCAATCACACGAGTGCGACTTGTGTTACCAAGGTAACTCAGTCCAGGGTGCCTAAACCCCTCCCACACCACCCCTGTGGTACCCAGACAGAGTGGCCCCACTTTTGGAGGCTTCTGTGGAGAAGCCCGCCAAAAAGTGGAACAAAGGGTTCGACTTGGGTTGGAGTCACAGAAGAGAACACAAACGCCATTTTAGAATAGAGTCATGGCAAAAAATACCAACCGGAGAATTAATATTAAATAAATAAACCGGCGGTATGTTCGAGGCTATGAGAATTAAATAATTAAAGTTGGTAGCCTCGAACAATGGGAAAATCCCATACAGATTTATTTGCGGCCGCATATAAAAAGTAGTATCCACTGCCACCAGCCAAAACTCGATCAGGGGGGACGGAGACATGCCCCCTCGACTAACAGACCCCGGGGCAATCGAATTGCCCCGACCAGTACGTCCACAATAGGATGGTTTGTACTGGTTTCTTTTAATAATTTGGGACTAGTAAAGCCAATGGTGACTTTACGTGCCCTGGGAGACAGTAGTCAGTCCCAGGGTATGGAGTCTATGGTGGGGTGTCACTATGACACCCCTGTGTTACTGCACGGAGGGTGCTGTGTAACACACACAGTAAAAACACATGAGACCCTATGGAGTAAAGGACCCCATAAAACACATTAACAGTCAAAGGAACACCATAAATCATGTCCAAGAGTGGGAGAAAGAGTCTCACTCTTGGCAAGAGAAAAAAACAAACTCCAGAAATCCAGCAAAGCTGCTGGGGGACTCACTAGGTTAGTGTGGGAGAAGCACAGGGTGGAGGCAAAGACGCCCAACCTGCCCATGAAGGCCTAGGTGGCACAGGAAATATCGCTTTTGACAATCGAGATGGTAGCGGCTGTTCTCGTCAGCCAAAGAGGCTGACCCCGTGAAGGTTGCCCACATTGTGTCCATGATGTCCCTGCCCCCTAGACGGGAGGCCTCAACCGAAGCAGTGGAGAAATCTGCTAGCACACCTGAGAAGAGGATGCTGTTGCTAAGCCCTTGGCTGAGACCCTCAGGGTGCAAATAAAAGGGGGAGGGGGGAGCGATGAAATCCCAGGCTAGCCACATGCCGTACCCCAAGACATGGATGTTTCGTCTTGGGGCGACGAGGACCAGGAGTCCTTGCACATGGTCCACGAGGAATCGGAGGGCGATGATGGCAGCAATGCTGAAGCAACGGCACAGGGTCTAGTGTGCCCACCATGTCTGCTCAACTGAGCAATGTATCACTAGACATCCTTTTGACCCTAGACACGCTGGTGTCAGGAATAGAGGTGGATGGAACAGGCCTCGGCAGCTGCGGAACAGCCTCTGGCTAAAAAGAGAATAACAATCCGACCCCCTCCAGCTGCCCTCCACAGGGATGGATACAGCGATGAATGACATTGGATGAGGTGGGTCATTTCATGCCACAGCTGCCAGAGCTTCCAAGCTCTTCTGATCTTTCCAGCTGACTGAAGAGACCAAGAAGGAGGGCTTCCTATACCAGAGGTGCGAGGACAAGAGGAAGACCATCATGGCAGTGCCCCTCCTGGACGACGTGTGTGTGTGGAAGGCCTAGCCGTCATGAAGAATCCTTGTTCGGCCCCGACAAGAGGTATAGGCTGGAGAAAAAGTACTGTAGGCACCCAAGTGCCTACAGTCGCAGCTGTCACCAGACTAGGTGGTCTTGACAGCTATGAGGAAGGGGCTGTCTAACCCCTCATCGTCCTCGGTCCCTCCGGACAGCAAGGGATCAGAAGCAGTGGACACTGTGGGGAGGAAGATCATCTACTCTGGCGTCGACCATCAAGGCAGCAACGCATTGGCGATCCGTGGCCAGGTACGACAGGGAACTGTGGTACAAGCTGGCCCTAATTCTGGAGTTTCCACCTAACAAGCGGGTGGAGGCGATTGCACTCCTCCAGGAATGGGGAAGTGGCGTTGGACTAATGCCCTCTCGGTGGCCCTGGACATCGTTAACACAGGTTTCTGGCAGATGGGAACAGTGTCTGCCTCAGTCTTTGAGGATGGCTGAAGGCCACCAATTTCCACCAGAGGTCCAGACCAAAATTAGCAAAAGATTTTGGTGGAGGCTCGTCGTACCGTCAGCCCTCCCAGTCCACGAGCCAGGAGGCCTACAAAGACGGTTCCAAGGCTTTCGGTGGAGGTTGTCGTCCCTCTCATCGCCCCCTAGGCAGAATGCGGGCGCCGAAGCAGGACTGAACCGGCCAGGATGTCTGGCCCCCACCCATGCACCCCGGTGGGAGGCCGACTGACTGGATTAGTCAGCGAGCAGGAAAAGATCTCCACCCACAGGTGGATTCTGGATGCTCTCGCCCATGGACATACCCTGGAGTTTCAGCATAAGTGTCCCCAGATCCCTCCAGTGACCTGGCAGGAGCAGCACATCCCTCAGCTCCTGCAGGAGGCACGGGCCTTGCTACAAAAAGGGATGATGGAGCTAGTTCCAAGACTCCTGGGCTCCGGACTCTACTCCAGATCCTACTTAGTCAAGAAGACGGGGGTTGCTGGAGGCCCATCCTAGACCTGTGGCGTCTCAACAAGTACCTCTAGTCCCAAAAGTTTAGGCTGGTCATGTTGCAGCACGTGCTCGGCCAACTGAAAGGAGGAGACTTGTTGACGTTGCTGGTCTGGAGGATGCCTACTTCCATGTCCCCATTCACAGGAAGCATCGCAAGATCCTACGCTTTGTGGTGCAAGGAAGGCACTAACAGTTAAAGGCCCTCCCTTTAGCCTAAAGTCAGCTCCCAGGGTGTTCACGAAGTGCCTGGCAACATTGGCGCCCCATCTAAGTCTACGAGGGATACACATGTACCCGTACCTCGACGACTTGCTCATCCACGCCAATTCAAGAGAGGTAGTCGTCAAACGCAGACAACCATCCAGCTGTTGACGGATCTGGGATTCTCTGTCAATTATCCAAAGTCCTACTTGATAACATTGCAGATTGCTCTGTTGCTAGGAGTCGGGCTAAACAGTCTTGTGCTTGGCGTCACCCTCTGAGGAGAGGGTAGCGACCGCACTGGGCAAGGTGCAACGGCTGTTGTCACTGAAGACTGCCACGTTGTGGACCATCTGCTCGGCATGTCATTCATCTACCTTATCCGACTATGCAGGTTGCGGATGCGACCTCTACAGGAGTTCCTGGATGCTGGCTGTATACAGTGTCCGTAAGTTTTGCGGACAAGATCCCGTTCGACGAATAGTTCCACCGGGCGATGAGATGGTGGGGCGTACACTCCAACATCGCCCAGGGCACAAGTTTTCAAATACCCCCATACTATGAGACGGTCACCACTGATGCTTCCTTGGAGGGCTGGGGAGCCCACACCAGATGCCTGCGCATCAGACCTGTGGCGGCCAGAGAAGGATCTCCACATCAATATCGTGGAGCTGACGGCAGCATTATGGACTAAAGTCATTCCTTCCTTCAAGTGCAAGGTGGTGCAGATCTTCACAGACAACACCACCACAGTGTTTTATATCAGGAAGCGTGGGGTGAGGGGGGGGTTACCCAATCTCCAGCGCTCTCCAAAGATGCGTAGAACTTGTAGCACTGGGCCGTCGGACAAGAGATGTTCCTCATCCCCTTTCACTTGGTGGGAGTCGAACCATCGCAACTCCCTCAGCTGGGAGTTGCGCTCCTGTCATTTGTGGGAACTTCGGCAGGACCAGGTGGACCACATCTTCAGGTGGGGCAGGCCCCAGATCGATATGTTTGTGACTGTGGCAAACTCCAAATGCCAGAAATAGGTCTGCAGGTTCAACCAGTCGAGGAGCATGGAGTATGCGTTCTTTCCGTGTGAAGGCCTGTTTCTGTACACTTTTTTCCCCGTTGCCTCTCCTGCTGCAAGTCATCAGTCAACCCGTGCCGATGAAGGATTATACACGTCGCCCCTAGGTGACAGTCAGTTTTGGTACCCGGACCTTCTCAGCCTGTCCGCGTCGCCTCCGGTCAAGCAGCCAGTGGTCGTGGATCTGCTCGCCAGAGAAGGGGGTGCAATTCTGCATCACGACCAAGGATCACGGAACCAGAGGGCTTGGCTCCTGCAGACCTAGAGTTTGGAGGATACGAGTTGCCGGCGGACTGCAGGGAAGTGCTTGCCAAGGCCAGAGCATCGTCAACTCTTAAATGCTACAGTCACAAGTGGAAGCGTTTTGCTACGTTGTGCCGGTCGCAGAAGATCACCGCTCTAAGGGTCACAGCCCCACAGATTCTTCCATACTTATCCTTGGCCAAGGCAGGGTTGACGCATTCCTCTATCAAGATGCATCTGGCGGCTCTCCCCCTCTACACCAGGTCTTCGGGAGGATCTTCTCTTTCGTCCCACTGTCTCGTCAAGGAGTTCCTCAAAGGACCATCTCGATCTTTCCCGCCGGTGAAGGCTCCTGCCCCGCTGTGGGAACTCAACGTGGTGCTGACGAAGCTCCCTTCGAGCCACTGCATCAGCCCCCGCTCAAGATCCTCTTGTGGAAAACGGCATTCTTTGTGGCCATCACCTCTGCCACAAGGGTGGGTGAGATCCAGGCCCTGTCCTGCAAACAGCCATTTCTGACTTTCTACAAATCTAGGGTGGTGCTACGGACGCACCCCTCCTTCATTCCAAAGGTTCCGTCGGAATTCCACCTCAACAAGGCTTTGGCGTTACCTGTGTTTTTTCAGAAGCCTTGGTCTACGGCTGAAGGGCCCTTGCACTCGATGGACGTTGCTCGTGCTCTGAAGTTCTACATGGCACGCACATAGAGTTTTCGGAATACTTCTCAAAGGTTTGTGGCTGTATCACACACTGTCATTGGTTGGCCAACCGACCGCTGCCCGATATCCCATTCCACCAGAGCGATTGCTGCAACGACAGTGTTCCTGTCTGATGTGCTCCTGCTGCACATCTGCAGGGCTGCTACGTGAAGGTCTATGCACAGCTTCACAAGTTTCTACTTCGTCAACAGGGATTCCACAGAATAGTCCAGGGTCAGCCAAGCAGTGCTACGCAACCTGTTTGCTTGAGGTGGGTCTCTTCCAGAGTTAAGGGCTTTGCTTCTGTTGAGCCTTGCCACCGCCTGTGGTTGTGTAATGTGGTACTGCTATGTATTCTTTATTCATGAGCATGTGAATCCTTGCTAGACCCCATGCTGGAGAAGGAACAAGTTACTTACTGTAACTATTGTTCTCCAGCATGGGTCTGGCTTGGTTTCACATGCGAACCCTCCCTCCTAACCCTCTGCTGCTCTTCGTCATACTGCCACTGTACGTGCTTACCAAATCTGAAGATGGCTGCCAGAGGAGCTGCTTCGGGAGCTGGCAGTCATTGGCTGAGGGCAGTATGACCCAGAGTACAGTGATTGGTTTAGAGGAGAAAGACTGTGTGAAAGTGAAACTGTTTTTGTCTTTTACTGAAGATTCCCGGACTGACGACTTGGAATATTAATTGTGTGAATCCATGCCAGAACCATGCTGGAAAACAATAGTTACAGGTAAGTAACTTGTTCCTTATTCTTTTATACATGGGCAAAGAGAATTCTTTGGAAAGGTAAGCACTATTCTCCTTCATAAAGACAATTTTATAAAAACCAACACATTACTTATGATTTGCAACCCAACGTATAAAACTTATTTAGAAAAGTAGAATGCAGTTCAAGGTGAGTCAAACCTTGTGATAAACATTTAGAATGACAGGATGCTATTTGTGGACAGTAAAACCACTTTAGTTGGACGTTTAGAATGACACCATGTAATTCAGGGTAAGCAGACCCTGTTGCTAATAACCTACAGTGATATTCTGGCTCAGGAATACACTAGTGATACCAACACTGTTACAGGTATACACCTTGCAAGATATTGAACTTATTCGTTCAGATTGAATAAAGTTGCACTAACATCATTTTCTTGAATAGTGGTGCACAATTCTAAGGTAAGCAACATAGCTCACTTTTAAGAATGTCAGTATGCCTTTCAAAGGTAAGTACTTCAGGATTACACATGTAGAATGGCAGTGTGCTTTTCAAGGCGAGTAAAACCTTATTGGTTATACACTCTTACACTATTTCTATTACAGGAATATGTAGTTAAAACCAATTTCACTTTTCAGAAGAGTGGAACACAATTCTAGGGTAAGCAGGAACTCTTAATCGATTTGTTTCAGAAGCATTCAGCAGTTCAAGGCAAGTAAAACCTAGTATTGCACATTGAGAATGGCAGTGGGCTATTTAAGATGATTAAAACCCTGTTGGTAAACTTGTATACTTATTCTTATTCAGGAATAATAGTGATACCAACACTTACTTTCTAGTGGAACACAATTCAAAAGTAAGTAAATACTTTGCATACGTTTCAGAATGTCAATCAGCAATTCACAGGTAAGTAATTTTGTAACACTACTTCAGACATACAGTTAAAACACTAACACCTTTAGCAAGTAAGTAACACTTGTTCTATTTTCAAGTCAGAGGTCCTATCGTTTAACGTCCTTCCCTGTTCTAAGGCATGAGTGATCTCAGAGGCAGAAGGGGAGAACTAGTGGTCTAGTGGCCAACAGTAGGCAGGCCGGATGAGACTGCGGTCCTGGAAAGCTGGCCTCTGCATTACGCATTCAACAAGTAGACGTCAGTTAGTCCGTGTTTAGGGACTTTGTAGAAGGTGTGAGAGGTCAGAATTGAGAGTCCGACTTAGTTGTCACATTTTCAGGATTAGATATTTTACTAAACAAAAAGGGGTTGGGAAAATACCTCTCTAGCCCTTTTCTAAAGAGGAACTTGCCTACGTAGAAACTAAAGCTAAAGGCCTGTCTGCGTCAGGATGTCAGTTATTAAAGAAAACCGTCCTTGTGTCCTAAAACGTACTAATCTGACCTTCACAGTATAATGCAACAAAAGGTGCCAGGAAATGTCTTTATCTTGATGTTCTGTAAAATGTTTTCAAAACCAAGTGTAAGGAAAAGTCCAATGAAAATGTTCTCAGAGGTATAGGACTGGTCTTTAAATTCTTCATCGTGGTGACGAAAGAAAGGACACTGGAAGGGAACTGTTGGGCAAAGTTTGAATGCAGTACACTTTGGGACCACTACAGACAACTATGACTACAGGTGTAAGCAAAACTAACCTTTTGGTAGAAGTTTGTACTACAGTTTTAGTAGCTGAGCTGAGCCTCCAGGCTTATCTCAAGAGAATTTGAGCTGTAAAGATGTTACACAGAGGTCTATAATCACAAGTGTTCAAATAAACTTGCACTCAATGTTTCTTTGATAAATACTTATTAATTTATCTGTCAGTTCTAAAACATTCAATAAAACATTCAATAGAAGGAGGCAATTATAAATCGCACACAAACACACTTCAACACTATTTCACAAATACTTTTCAAGAGGAGTAAAGGCAAAGATTCTTAGAACATGAAAGGTTACAATTGTTCTTAGACAGTGCAAATATTTAGAGTTCACCAGAAGAGTCAATTCTATTCAATAGGTTAGGCCAAAGTCAATGGTCTAAAGTCTTGGATTGGATAAATCAGTTCTGGTAGTTAAATGGAAAAGTCTGCAACAGTTCTTAGGAATAGTTTGTAGCAAGAAGAATCATATGTTGGGTCACAAGCTTATTAGGCCTGTGAGTTTGGAAAGTTTCAAGTACTTTGACCACGAGAGGTAAGTACACTCAGTCTGGTTTTACAGTATCTTACAAAATGAAGAAAGAGGCAGCTGTTGACTTCTGTTGCTGGCAGTTCCTGCAGATCTCACTGTTACTCAGTCGTGGGGACAAGAGGGAGGACGTCGGGGGGGGGGGGGGAGACTCCTGCACTGCACTTTGAACTGTCAACAGCTTGCAACTCACAAACTTCGATTCTGGTAAGTAAAGCACACAAACTGGTGTCCCTCTCCCTGGTTATTTGGTTTTCCAGCAGCACTCTGAGGAAAATAGAGCCAGCTCCGAGATTGCTATCCAGGTGGCTTAATGTCAAGTTGACTGGTCCCACCAACTCAAAGGGAGAAGTCCTCCTTGCAGGGTTTCTCTGTCGAGATGAACTTGGCGATTCAGACCTGCAGCAGGGCTTCACCGGGCAAACCAACGGTCCAGGAGTTGCAGCAGCCGTCCTCTTCAAGCTCTTCTTCGGTTCTTTCGTTCCAGTGGTCGACTCTGCCTTCCAAGCCAAGAGACTTGCCTTTTATTCAGTTCTGTCCCATTAATTCCAGCCTAGCTGTCACTCACCCAACAGGGTGGCTGTCCTTGCCGGACAGTCAGCCAGCCAATCACCACAAAGTGCATTTGGGTCTCCTAGGAGACTAAGCACAGGGAGTTTCGGGCACCTCCCTCACTTCCTGCCCACCCCAGACACTAGGGCACCAGAGGCGGTCTTCAGTCTTGAAGCCTGCCAAAGGCGAATTAACAAAGGAACCAAACCTGGTTTGGCGTGCCGAGCAAAACTCTAGAAGGACCTTTTCACAAAGAAATGGCGAAAAAAGACGACCGGGACCTGTTTAAACAAAGGAGCCTCAGACGCCATCTTGAAAAACATAGCTCCCGCGATTTAACACTACCGGTGTTCGCGGTCGGGAAAAATCATGGTAGTTTGTTGTAAAACCACTTCCATCAGCCATTCTGAGAGGAAAGGGTAGCATTTGACTGCTACGTGAGTATCTAGACACAGGGGCTACTAAGTAACCCCTCTAGCACTGTATTGTAAGATAGGGTGTGCTGGGTGTAGGAATTTAAAGACTAGTAAAATCAATTTCACTTTACTTACTCTGGGAAACAGTAGTTTATCTCAGAGAAGGTATTTAAACCTTGGGAAAGCCTGAAAAGGTTTCCCTTTGCAACTGCACTGAGGGTGCTGTGACACAAATGAAAATATGCCTATGGAGTTGGTTAGACTCCATGACCAAAGAAAACATGAGTAAAATACATTTCAAAACACGCTGAGAGTGGGGGAAAAAAGGTCATGCACTATCCAGGTAAAAAAATCAAGTCCTCAAAATCCAGCAAAGTTGCTGGGGTTCTCTAAACTGAAGGGAATCGGCACATTTATGAGAATTCTCCCTAACAGGAACTTGTAGTAGCAGTTGACAGAAAAGGTTACCAACAAAGTATTCTTCGGTGCTTCTCGTGGCTCTGTGATTTGGTCCCCTTTTCAAGGTACCAGATGAAGGACGGTTGTTGCCGGTTGGATTCTCCTAGCTATCTCGATCCAGCACTCTGGGGAGTGGGACTTCAAGGAGTGTAATCTTGGTTCAAGAGGTCCAGCCTTAGTCAACCAAAGTGCCAGCGAGAATAAAACCTTGGAAGATGTTGCACTGCAGTCGGGCTCGAGGTCCCAGTGTATTGGTGGTTTGCAGCCCAGGAGGAATGTCGCCGCTAGACGTGGGATGGCTCATAATGCAGGTCTTCTCAAGACTGGTTGGTCCCACCAGTCCAAGGGTGGGAGTATTCGGGACTCCCAGTTTGCATGGAAGAAAGTGTCAGAACAGCCTTTGGTTACACAGCAGGCGTCTCCGGTGACTGGAAACAGCTATGAACTGATGCCTGAGGGTTTGTGTGCACTTATACAAATGAAATAACCTACAGGTGTGTCATCCTAATCTTCCTTTGTGGATTCAGTTTCAGTGGTCGACTTGTCTTCAGCTTCCAGAATCTGACAGTTATACAGGAACCCACACGCAACTTCTGCAAACTCTCCCTGCAGTTTACCGAAAGGCACGTGTGTGGCTGTCCAATCAGGACAGCCAGCTCCCCAGTGGGATCTGGTCTCGCACAGGCACACTAGAAGACAAAGGGCTGCAGAGTTTCAGACTCCTCCCTCACTTCCTGCCTTCAGACACTCTGGAGCCTCAGCGGCCTACACAAAGGGTTACCGCCCGAAGACAAATCTTCAACCAGGAACTCCCCCACCCAGGATGGTAGAAGTGCCAAGAAAGGGGACGCACACTAAATGGCTGAAAAAGAAGCCACCATTCTAGCAGAATGCTGACCCTTCTCTGCATTCCTGTGGCTGGTTTGACAGACTTTGTGAAAATTACACAAGTCATAAAATGATGTCCACTGCCACCAGCCTGAATAGTTAGCTTTTCACTGTAACACAAATCTTACAGGAGCAGTGAGAAAGGGCTTATTATGTATCCCTTCAGCACTACACTTAAGGTTGGGTGTGCTGATCTCACAAAGGGGATTGTAGAAGGGATATAAATCATCCTTCGACCCTTGGGAACAGTAGTTCACACAAGGAACCCGAGGAGAAAATAAAAGGGGACTCCAAGGGGGACCCCAGCAACACTGCTCAGAAAGTGCTGTGCTTCCATTGGAAAATGCATGAGCCCAACAAGTTATAGGAAAGTATTATTCCAAAAATAAACTATGGAGAGACATAAAAATGGCACCCGTAAAAATAGTAAAAGGCAGGCTGAGTGGGGAAAACTATTCTCACTCAACCAGAAGCATGGAGAATAATCACCAAGTCCAGAAAAATGTTTTGGGGGTCTCACAGGTGTGGATGATTTAGCCTAGAAATGAAAATCTACACTAATTAGATTCCAAAAGGGAAACCTGAGAGATGTGAAACCATACAAAAGTTCTAATATTCAGTCAATAATACCTGTATGATTAAAAGAATTTGGGACATTCATTTAAAACACATACACAAAACAAATGCATGCCACACCTCCCCACACGGCGCACCCACAAGGTGCACACATGATAATTCTCAGCTGTTAGGCAAGAATTGATGTTGTAATGCTGTGCGAGACTACACAACACTGCTCTACTTGGCATTGGGTAACCCACCTTTTGGTATAGGTCTGTACTACACAAGTTGGTAGTGTGACTGAGCAGCCAGGCCTATCTCAAGATGGGTAAATGTGAGCTGTAGCAAGGAAATTTGCTAATACAAGTAGCCAAGTAACACTTAAACTCAAGGTTTCTGTTATAAATAGTTATTTATTTAACATCAATGTTTAAGTAAATGTTCTTTAAAAAGGGCAAGATATGTAACACTCTAAATATAGTTTAAAATACTTTTCAGAATCAAAAAAGTTAGTGAATACTCTTTGGATATGCTTCTTAAACACTTCCTACACCCTGAGGTGACTTCATTCACAAGGAAAGTAATGGCATTTATATATCACTAGCTATACTTTGCAGATTCAGAGGTTGCAGAAAGGAAAGGTTTAAGGAAGGAAAAGGTTAAACAGGTTCTCAGTATATGTGAGCACAAGGAAATCTTCCAGTGCAATCCAGACAAGCCTTTCGCAGCAATAACAATCCAAAACAAGTTACCACCTATGAGGGACAAACAATATCAGCCAATGAGCCAGGACAAACCATATCAGTCAATGGGGTAGATGAGGCTGCAGGACAGCTAAAGTCAATTGGAGCACAGTCTATGGAGGTGAAGCACTTCTTAAATAAAGTCTTGCACAAAGTTCGAGAGTTTGTTGAAAAATCACTTGTAGGGTTACACGGTGTTAAGCCTTTGAAAAGCAGAGTTGGAATCAACTCTAAAGGTAAGCCACTGCAAGTTTCAACGGAGAAAAGCACAGCTCAAATACACTGAGGTAAGTACCCCAAGTCTAAACAGTACCTGTGGTTTGAAGAAGAGTGGTCCAGCATGATTCTGTCCTGTTGCAGCGATGCAGACCCTGGGTTCCTGAGCCTCAGTCTTGCGGACAAGAGGGAGGTCGTTTGGAGGGTTCCTGCGGCGGCAGTTTGGAGGATGTCGGCAGCCATGTGCTCTTTTTGGTTTAGCAACATTTCATGGTTTCAGCATTCGGTAAACAGCACTGTCGTGGATATTGGCTACCGGTTCGGCTTCCTTGACTCTTTGGGTCCTGCACTCTGATGAGGGCACTCGAGCCGTGGCCGTCCTGGTTCTAAAGGGTCCTTAGGAGACCCCTGCAGCTTATGGCTGGATTTCAGACGTTGCACTCTATGGATTTCTCGACCCCTTGCACTGTTTCCACAGCAGCGAAGAAGTACAGCCAGTCGGGGAAGGTGGTCAAGTGGAGTTAGTCTCGGGGTTAGTTGGCCCCACTAACTGTTAGGCAAGATTGTATGTAGTAACCCTGTGGGAGACTACACCAGCCTTGTCCTCTTGGCAACAGGGAACCCAACCTTTGGTATAGGTCTGTACTACACAAGTTGGTTGAGTGACTGAGCAGCCAGACTTATCACAAGATGGGTCAATGTGAGCTGTAGAGGTGCAACATAAAGATTCACAGTGACAAGTATCAAATAAGTTATACTCAAGGTTTCTTATTAAAACAATTATTTATTAATTTAAGTCCGTTTTTAAAATAAGCCTTCTCTTGAAAGTGACTTCAATTGGTAGGACACTGTGGACATTGAAATATCACTTGAACAGCTAAATGCAATACTGAGATTGAGGGAAAAGGTTAGGGAAAGAATCAAGTTCTTTGAACAGGTAAGTACTTTAGAATCTCCCACTGAAGTATAGGTTAACCTTTTCCCAGCTATACAAGTAACTTATGCATGACTTTTTGGTGGGACAGACAAACACAACGTCAGAGGGTAAGAAGAGTCTGCAGGGAGCCAGGACAATGTCAGTTGAACAAAGTCTAGGGGTGCTGAGGCACTTCATGAAGATAGCACAAATGTCTTGCACAATGTTATATAGAGAGTTTGTTCAAAAAGAATCACTGTTGGGCCACAACCTGGGAGGCTTGTGAAAAGCAAAGATGCAAGCAACTCTGCAAAGGGTAGCAAATGAAAGTCTCCAGTGAGAGCAAGCAAGCTTACACACAAGAGGTAGGTACCCCTAGTTACACAGTACCTGGAGTCTGAAGAAAAGGGTCCAGCTGGCTTCTGTTCCTGTTGCAGTCCTGCAGATCCTGTGTTCCTGGCCCTCAGTAATGCGGACAAGAGTGAGGATGTCGGAGGAGCCCTGCACTGCGGTTTGAAGGTCGCCAGCAGCAGTGGGCATACTCCAGATCAGCGGGACTTAGTGGTTACAGCTACCGGCAAATAGCACCACTGTGGTTCTTGGATATCTTGTGGGCTCCCCTTACTTCTGGGGTCCAGCACTCTGAGGTGGCTCAGGCTTGGGTCACCCTGCTTCGAGAGGGCCCTCAGGATCTTCCTGGAGCGCGGGGTCTGGCTTAAAAACAATGCACTAGTTCCTGGTGGTCCTGTCCCCTGGCATTCGGTTCCAGCAGCAGCGGAGAAGTACAGCCAGCAGGGAGAAGGGTCTCAGTCAAGTTCATCTTGTGGTCAGTTGCTCGCACCAACCAAAGGGAAGAAGTCGTCCGTTCCGGGCTTCTCTAGTCGATACGAAAGTTGGAGCTTCTGCACTGCAGTAGGGATTCACCGGGCAAGCCAATGGTCCAGGAGGGTGCGGCAAGCTTCTCTTCCAGTTTCCTCTTTGGTTTCTTTGTCCAGTGGTTGACTGTCTTCCTTGCAAAGACCTCACCTTTTTATGCAGGTTTCTCCCATTCATTTGCAGCCTAGCTTTCAACAGCAGGGTGGTTGTCCTGCAAGGACTGCCAGCCAATCAACTTTGGGTACATTACTGTAACCAAGGAGATTAAGCACAGGGAGTTTCAGGAACCTCCTTCACTTACTGCCCTGTCAGACACACTGTAGCCAGCTGCGGGCTTCACCTGTGAATCCCGCCAAAGACAAAACAAACAAAGGGACCAAACCTGGCTCAGAGCGCAGAGTAAAAACCAAGAAAGACCTCACAAACAGAAAATGGCGAAAAAAAGACTGGGCTGTTTTGACAAAATGGTCACCCATGGGTGCTATACTGTAGATGAGGGTTCAGCCTGCGGTAGAAAAGCACAATGGTAGGAAAATAAAACCAGTGCCACCAGCCACTTAAAGTAGTGAGGGTAAGATAAAAAATGTTCCATAAGAATGTAGGATAAGGGGCTACTAGGTAACCCCCCATTACTCCACATAAAATGGTGTGTGCTGGACCTACAATGAGAAAAAGGTAAGTAAAGTCAATTTCACTTTACTACTCTTGGAAACAGTTTATCCAAGAGAAGGTATTTAAACCTTAAGAGAAATCCAAATGACTACTTTTTAACAGTGCACTATGGGTGGTATCACAGTACAAAACGATGATGCCTCTGGAGTTTGTCGGACTCTGAAACCAAAAGAAACGGAGTCCAACTCAGATTAATACTGGAGTGAGAAAAAGGTCTCTCACTCCAGGGATAAAATGAAAAAGTCCTAAAGTCCAGCAAAGGAGCTGGCGGGGTCTCCAAGGTTGACGGGAATTATTACAGAAATTAGAGTTCTCCCTAACACCCGCACATGACCCCTTCCCCCTCACTCAAGCAAACTTATCCCCCTGCATGTGCACACACTTTAGCCCCCACAATACAATTCCTGAAAATGCTTTTTTTTTAAAAAAAAAGTTTGTATGTTGAACTACATACAGAACGGTAGTAGTTTGCAAATTAATAAATGTTGAGGTGAATTTCTACAATCTGGCCTGGTGGACAGATTTTAGGAGGGTACCATAGTTATGATGAATAGGGACCTGTGAGTTGACCAAAACCCAATCAAAGTAGTGTGGGCAAGTCTTAGTCTCAGGAGTGAGAGTGGGGTTAGGGGGCTTCAATGAGTCTGCACAGTATAGCACACAATAATTACATTTAAAAGTTATACAATTTTTTATTTTAGGCCTTATGAACACAATGAAATGTGAAACTTAACATGTAGTATTATCACACAACTCTATAATACACATTTCTGAGGCTTGTGGAACTTCTTATACCCAATGCTTTGCATAGACCAACATCTAGTGGCAGGTGCAGCGTATTTCACCTGTTCCTGAAGTTCGAAACTGCACGCCAACGGGGAGGGCGTGTTTGTAATGGCCCTAGTGTGATGTCTACTACCGTACCCATGATACCTTGTGCGTCGGTCCCTCAGATTCTTTTTTTTTGTGCCATCGCAGTCGGACTTTTTACGCAGAGTCTGTAGCGCTGCTACATTCTTTAACTTCTCCAGCATGGGGTCTGGCATGGATTCACATGCTCATGAATGTTTCTCGTCGGGCTGGGAATCTTCGGTTATAGAAAAAACAGTTTGTTTCCAAACTGGCTTTCTCCTAATAACCAATCACTGAGCTCTGGGTCGTACTGCCCCCAGCCAATGACTGCACTCTACCCAAGCCCCTCCCCTGGTAGCCATCTTCAGATTTTTACTGCACGTTCAAGTGTTGGGAGTCCTCGCTCTTCCAGCTTTTTGCTGCGTTTTTTCGCTTTTTGAGACTTTAACTCTAATTTTTTCGGTCAATCGAGTCTGTGTGCTCCATCAATATATCCGACTGAAGGGGACCAGATTTTTCAGCGCCCCTCAATGGCTGTTTTCGTCAAGTGGTGGTCTTGGAGGCTACCAGAAGATTCTTCAGGCCTACACCGCGTGGATCATGTCGGATGAGAAGGACTGCACTTCCGTTTCCATGCTCTGCTCCGACTGCAGTTTGCAGAATGTGTACATGGACGACAAGCATTCCCAGTGCCTGTACTGCCTGCACCCAACTCATAAGGGGGAGGATTGTGAGATTTGCTGTGGCTTCTCGAAGCGCACATTGAAGGATCGGCACCAACGGTTGGAATCATGGCTAAAGTCCAAGGCCTCTACCCCGGGTGGCACCCAGGGGCATGCCTCTCGTGGATCCGGCAAACCTAAACGGGCTTTTAAGTTCTTTTGAGGGCGCCCCACTCGTGGGGGCCCAACATAAGGCCAAGCACTGCGAGTCAGCTTCTGTCAGGGTCACCGCTGCTGGGGGTCCCGCGACGGTCGGGGTGTGATCGTCATTGTTAGGCAAAGTTTGTATGCAGTACCCCCTGGGAACACTACGAACAACCCTGATTACAGGTATAGGAAACCCAACCTTTGGCATAAGCTTGTACTAAACAGTTTTGTTAGCGTGTTGAGCAGCCAGGCTTATCTCAAGAGGAGTCAATGTGATCTGTATTGGAGCTATACAGAGATTTACAAATAAACTCTTACACTCAAGGTTTCTTGAATAAACAATTAATTGATCATTTAGAATAAGCCTTCAGAAGGGAGCAATATAACAGTTACGCTCAAATACACTTCATGAAATACACTCTTAATATCTCTAAATCAGTAGATACCCTTTTGGGATGGCCCACAGACACTAACTACACCCTCAGGTGACTTCAATTGCTAGGGTGCTGGGGACATGCATTTAGAGTCATGGAGTAAGATGTCAAAGGAAAAGATTTGGAACATACAAGAGACCACAAATATTCTTAAGCAGGCAACTCTCCCTACAATAAGTCATTCAATAAAATAGGCTAAGCCAAAGTCAATGGGCCAAAGTCTTATATGGGATGAAGCACCTCTGGTAGGTAAATGGAAAAGACTTTGCACAATGTTTTTGTTTTAGAAGCCTTTGAAGAAAAGGCGAATCAAAGGTTGGGCCACAAGCTGATTAGACTTGCGAGTAGTAGAAGATGCAAGCAACTCTACAGCAAGAGGTAAGTTCTCTCAGACTTTGTACAGTACCTTTAGAGATGAAGAAAAGATGCAGCAGATGACTCCTGTTCCTGTGCAGCTCTGCAGGTCTCACTGTTCCTGGGCCTCAGTCGTGGGGACAAGAATGAGGACCGCGGGACTCCTGCGATGCACTGGGGCGGTCAAAACTCGCAACCGGCAAACTTCACTTTCAGTGGCTGTTCAGTGTTTCAGCTCCTCGCATCTACCACAAATAGCAACACAGTGGTTCTTGGCTGTCGAGATAGACATTCCTTGCTTCTGGGGTCCCGCACTCTGAGAGGGGTCTGGGTGAGTTGGATCGGATCTCTGCAGTGTCCTTGATGGCTCAGCAAAGATTCGGACGGATTCTGCCTTGCCACGACGATGCACTCGAAATGGGCAGCAGGTCTCCTGGCATTGGATTCCGCAGCTGTGGAAACTCCTAGTACCTCTGGAGATGGTTCAATTCAAAGTTCGTCTTGGGACTGGCTGTTCCCACCAGCCAAAGGAAAGGAGTCATCCTCTTCGGACCTCCTCTGTCGCACAGAAGAAAACTGGGTCAGGACATTAGTGGTCGCTTCACGGTGTTTGGCATGGATTGACATGCTCATGAATATTCCCAGTGAGGCTGGGAATCCTTGGTAAAAGATTAAACGGTTTCAGTTTTGTTTCTCCTAATCGAATTACTGAGCTCTGGGTCCTACTGCCCTCTACCTAAGCCCCTCCTCAGGCATCCACCTTCAGATTTGTACCGCACGTTCAAGTGTTGGGAGTCGTGTTTCACTCTTGGTACATTCTGCGTTTGTGTTTTATTTTTTTTTTTAGCGTTTTTTGGTCGGAAAACTGTTTTTGGTTCAATTGAGCCTGTGTGCTCCATCGCTTATCCTTCCGATTAATGGGGACCTGTTTTTTGGCATTTTTCATCTTCCCTCAAGGGCAGAAATCGTTGAGTGTTTCTTCTTGGAACCTTCCAGAAGTTCATCAGGCCTACACTGCGTCGGACCATGGCGAAGGATAAGGACGATGCTTCCCTCTTCAAGCTGTGCACCAGCTGCGCTTTACGGATGACCAGCATTCCTAGTGCCTGTATTGTCTGCACCGGACTCATAAGGAGGAAGATTGTGAGGTCTGTAGTGGCTTCTCCAAGCGCACAATGAAGGATCGACACGTCCGGTCGGCGACATGGCTCAAGGCTATGGCCTCTAGCCTGGGTGGTTCACAGGGGCATGCCTCTTCCGGATCCAGTTAACCTGAGCGGGCTGCTTAGTCCTTTGAGGGCGCTTCATCTGTGGGGGCCCAAGACCAGGCCAAGCACCGCGAGTCTGCTTCCTTCAGGGTTGCAGCGCAAGCGGGGTTCCGTGACAGTCGGGGCGCGTTCATTCTGTCTGCCTCCATCTCCAGCCGCCGCTCCAGCTCTTCATCCAAGAGATTCAAGTGCCCCAGGGAAGCTGCGGCAGAAACCTGAGGCCAAGCAGGACAGGGTATCCAACATGCCCGTGAAGGCCCAGGTGATCCAGGCCAAATCGCCCTCGATAGTTTGTGGTGGCCTACCTTTCGAAGTCCAAAGGGGCTGACCCAATCCAGGTTACCAGAGTGGCTCTTCCTCCCATGCGGGGGGGCTTCGTCCAAGCCAGTAAAAAAGACTCCAGAGAAGATGATGCTGGACCTTAGCCCGAGACTGACCCCTGTGGACCCAAAGAGGGGGGGGGGGTGGCATCAAAGAACTCCACGGAAATCACATTTCTTTGTCCGACGTGGAGTAGACACTTTCCGTCCACACCACCCAGGGTGGTGACAACGATTGAAACGTCGGAGATGCCTGCTGGAGGCGACGACGGTGATGACCACATGGGCATTTGGCCCAGCGACCCTGTTCCCCAGGTGCCTCCTAGAGACCTATCGCAGTATATACTCTCGCCCCTCCACATGCGGGTGTCAGATTCAGAGAATGCCGACAGCACCACCAGCAGTGACCCAGTTAACACTGGGACAACCACCAGTGAAGAAGAGGAGACATCCTACACCTCCATTTGCAACCATCGCTGCCCTCCCCACTTGGGGGATGCGGATGGCCACAATGACCAGGGACACAGAGGGGAGATCCTGCAGCACCGTCACCGAGAGGTTCTGCACCGGACGAGGTGGGATTGTTTCATTTCATGATTGCCCGTGCATCAGAGCCTTTTCAGCTCACCCCAGAAGAGAAAAAGGTAGTCTTCCTGTACTAGCGCCTGGAGGTAAAAAAGGAAGACCACCCTGTCTTTACCGCTCCTGCACGACATCTGAGATGAAGGGCTGGCTCTGCTGAGGAACCCCGCCTAAGCCCCAGGAAAGAGACCGACTTAAAAAGAAATACTGGGTGCCAGAGTCTGTGTCCAAGTGTCTGCATTCTCAGCCATTGCCGGATTCGGTGGTCTCGGCGGCCACCAGGAGAGTCGTCAAGGTAGTCTTCTTCATCTGCACCTCCGGACAACGAGGGGAAGAAATTGGATTCCATGGGTAGAAAGGTCATCTACTCTGCAGCCGACACCTTAATGATCATGGGCAGATACGACTGGGAGCTTTGGTACAAGATGGCCATACTCCTGGATTTCCTCCCTGATGACAAACTGGTCGAGGCTTTGGCGATCCTCCACGATGGCGAAGTGGCATCGGAACACGTCATCAGTGACCCTGGACATTGCAAACATGGGTTTCCTACAGATGAGAGTTTGCTTCGCTATCGTCGCTGGCTCAAGGCTACCAACTTCAGATGAGTGTCCTGGACATGCCGTTTGAAGAAGACAACCTTTTCAGGAAGGCCGTTGATGAAGCCCTCCAGGCCATCAAGGCTGACGGAGCCTTCGGCACTCTGCAACAACACCGGCCGTCCTTGCGTTCCTCAGGAGGCAAGTCTAGCAGATCTTTGAAGGGTTTTGGCAGGGGCTTATCCTCTTACCGCCAACCCCCACCTCCCTCCCTCCCTGCCCCAAGTTCCTCGACCCAGGAAGCCAACTGGTATCTCTCCAAGGTCTTCGAAGGTGGCTGTCGTCAAGGCGCTCAGGGCGGCACATCAACATCTAAGCAGGACTGAGCCGGCCTGGACGTCGGGACCCCCACCCTGGTGGGAGGCTAGCTGGCGAACTTCATCAGCGGGTGGGAGACCATCTTCACCAATTAATGGGTGCTGGACGCTCTCGCCCACGGACACACTTTAGAATTTCAACTGAATGTGTCCGCGAATACCACCTGTGGCCCGACAGGAACACATCCCTCAGCTGCTACTGGAAGTTCGGGCCATGTTAAGAAAAGGGCGATAGAGCTGGTTCCAAAGTGACTCCGGGGCTCTGGCGTTTACTCAAGATACTTTCTCGTAAGAAAGACGACCGGGGGCTGGCAGCCCATTATCGACCTATGACTCCTCAACAAGTACATAAAGTTCCAGAAGTTCAGGATGGTCACGCTGCAGCATGTGCTCGGCCAGCTGGAGGAGGGAGACTTTGGATCTAGAGGACGCGTGCTTCCTCTTTCCCATACACGAAAAGCATCGCAAATTGCTGCGCTTTGTCGTACAAGGGAAGCTTTATCGGTTCAAGCCTCTCCCCTTTTGGACTGAAGTCAGCGCACCGTCTACACCAAGTGCCTGGCTCTGGTGGCAGCCCATCTACAGGGATTCGTGTGTATCCTTACCTGGACGACTGGCTCATCCGGGCCAAGTCAAGGGACATAGCTGTCGATTACACGGCGAAGGCTGTCCCACTGCTGACGGACCTGGTGTTCTCTGTGAATTATGCAAAGTCCTGCTCGACTCACATCGCAGGATGCGCTGTTCCTGGGATCCAGGCTCGACACTGTGTCCTGCGTTACGTCACCGTCGGAGGAGAGGATAGTGGCCATCTTGGACGATGGTGCAACAGCTGTTGGCACTGAAGATCGCCACGGTGAGGACCATCAAGTCGCTTCTTGGCATGTCATGCATATACCTGATTCAGCTCTGCAGATTGCGGATGCGTCAGCTTCAGGAGTTCTTAAACGCCTGTTGGGGCCAGCTGTCTGGAGGCTACCAGGACAGGATCGTGCTCGACGAGTTCCGTTGACCGATGGGGCATGCATGCACTCAAACATCACCTAAGGCACGGATTCCTGATCCCACCGTACCAGAAGACGTTCACAATAGATGTTTCCCTGGAAGAATGGGGAGCCCACACTGGACGTCTTCACACCAGAGGCCTGTGGCTGCCGGAAGAGAAGACGCTACACATCAACATATTGGAACTACGGGCAGTGTTTTGGGCCCTCAAGTAATTTCTGTCATCACTCAAGGGCAAAGTGGTGAGGGTCTTCACCGACAATACCACCACAATGTTTTTCCAGAAACAGGGGGGGTACCAGATCCCCAACGCACTCCAAAGAGGCGCAGGACTTGTGGTACTGGGCCGTCGGCCAGGGGATGTTCCACATTCTTTCACCTGGCAGGAGAAAAGAACAGAGTCACCAACTCTCTCAGCAGGGAACTGCTCTCTTGCCACAAATGGGAGCTTCGGCAAGAACAAGTGGACCGCATTTTCCTCAAATGGGGCAGTCCCCAGATCGATCTGTTTGCGACGGCGAAGAACACCAAGTGCCAGAGGTTCACCAGCAGGTTCCCCCAGCCTGGGAGCATGGGGGATGCATTCTCCTTCCCTTGGGAAGGCCTGTTTCTATACAATTTCCCTCCGTTGCCACTACTACTTAGATTCATCGGTCAACTCGGATGATACTAGTGCCGGATGATCCTCGTTGCACCCGCATGGCAGAGGCAGATATGGTACCCAGACCTTCTCAGCATGTCGGCGCGGTCCCCTCCAGTCAAACTGCCAGTGGTTGCGGATCTCCTTGCCAGGGAAGGAGGCGCAATTCTGCACCACGACACAGGATCTCTGAACCTCAAGGCTTGGCTCCGGCAGCATTAGAGTTCGGTGGTTACAAGCTTCTGGCAGACTGCAGGGAGGTACTCGCCAGGTGTTATCGACTTTGAAGTGCTACGGACACAAATGGAAGCGTTTTGCGACTTTGTGCTGGTCGCAGAAGATCAACCCTCTGAGGGTTACGGCCCCTCCAGTACTTCTGTATTTACTGTCATTGGCTAAATTGGGGCTGGCGCACACCTCCATCAAGGTACATCTGGTGGCTATCTCCCGCTACACCAGGTGTCCGGGACTGTCTTCACTGTGGTCGCGCCGTCTAGTCAAAGAGTTCATCAAGGGACTGTTCCACTCGTTCCTGCCATTAAAGGCTCCTGCCCCACCGTGGGAACTCAACGTGGTGCTGACTGGGCTCATTGGGGCCTCCGTTCGAGCCTATGCATTCAGCTCCGCTCAAGTTTCTGTTGTAGAAGACTGCTTTCCTCGTGGCCATCACCTCTGCAAGAAGAGTAGGTGAGATCCAGGCCCTGTCCTGCAAGTGGCCTTACTTGACTTTCCACGAGACGAGGGTGGTGCTGCAGATGCACCCCTCCTTCATGACCAAGGTTCAGTTGGAATTTCATCTCAACAAGCCTTTGGTGTTGGTGTTTTTTCTGACGCCTTCGTTGCCGGCTGAAAGGACTTGGCACTCGTTGGATGTGGCTCAATCGCTGAAGTTTTATGTGGCCCGCACTAAGAGTTTCCGGAAAACCTCTAAGCTTTTTGTGAACTTTGGTCATTTAAAGCATGGGAAGTCCCTGTCTAAGGCTTCCATTTCCAGGTGACTCTGCGGCTGCATCACTCATTTTCACCGGTTGGCAAACCGACCGCTGCTTGGCCGCCTGAGAGCCCATTCTACCAGAGCCATTGCTGGATGACTGCGTTCCTGTCTGGTGTGCCCCTGCTGGGCATTTGCAGAGCGGCTACATAGAGGTCGACACACATCTTCACAAAGTTCTACTGCGTCAACAGGGATTCCATGGAGGAGTCCAGAGATGGCCAAGCATTGCTGCCGACCTGTTCTCAGCAGGCTTGCCTTCAAGAGGAGGTAAGAGATTGCTTCTGTTGAGCCTTGCCACTTCCCATAGTTGCGTAATTGTGTCCTGCTGTGTATTCTTTATTCATGAGCATGTGAATCCATGTCAGACCCTATGCTGGAGAAGGAACAAGTTACTAAACTATAATTGTTATTCTCCAGCATGGGTCTGGCAAGGATTCACATGCAAACCTTCCCTCCGTCCCCTATGCGTCTCTTCTCTTACTGCGTCTCGTCCTACTGCCACTTTATGTGCTACCAAATCTGAAGATGGCTGCCTCAGGAGGGGCTTAGGTAGAGGGCAGTCATTGGCTGGGGGCAGTATGACCCAGAGCTCAGTGATTGATTTATAGGAGAAAGACAGTTTAGAAACAAAATTGAAACTTTTTTTTTTTTTAACGAGGATTCCCAGCCGGATGACTGGGAATATTCATGAGCATGTGAATCCATGCCAGACCCATGCTGGAGAACAAGTTACAGGTAAGTAACTTGTTCCTTACTTCAGCGTCCAGTGATCGACTTGCTTTTCCCTCCCCTTACTTTTTATACAGTCCCAGCACACACTGCTCTGCAATCTCATCATTATACAGACAGGGGTGTTTGGCTGTCCAATCAGGACAGCCAGACCTCCTGTGGGAGCTGGTCCTATTTAGACGCTCCATCAGACAAAGGACAGGGGGCTGCAAAGCTCCTCCCCCACCCACTTCCTGTCTGCCCAGACACACTTTCTGGAGCCTAGGCTGGGACACCCAAGGGTTCCTGCCAAAGGCAAAACACACACACTGACCACCTCCCAGAACGGTAGAAGGACTAACCAAGATCAGCCAAGCTAGTAATGGCGAAAAATAGAAGGTAGGCCCCAAGTTGTTACTTGGGTGCCCCTATTGTGCACTACCGAGGTTATGACCGTAGCCTGCGGTATACAAATGACACAAAAGTTGGTAAAACACATTCACTGCCACCAGTCATGACTGGCAGGTTGTCTGTGACTAAAAGTCGCAAGAGCAGAGAGCAGGGGGATCCTAAGCATTGCTTTGGCAACCATATAAGGTGGTGTGTGTGCGCCAATCTCTGACTAAAGAGTTTTGGGAGAGATACTAAGTATCCTTAGTAACTGCAGTTACTTGAGGATATAGAAAAAGAATCTTACTGGAAGACCCCAAGGGTCCCCAGCAACACTGCCTATAAGGAGCTGTGCTTCTATCGGAAAATACAGAGGCATTTAAGAGCTGTGGCGCAGGCAGACTACATAGTACAGGTAGAATGCAAAGAATAGAGTTCCACAAGAGTGAATGAGTGAAAAAAGCCTCCACGCATTCAGGAATTAAAGGAAAAAGGCCTAGATGTCCAGCAAAAAGTGCTGGTGGTCTCGATAGGAGAAGGGATGAAGCATACAAATGATAAATCTGCCTAACACCTACACATTAGTTAATTGGTAGTTGTGACAGTAAGGATAGGTTTTAAACAGACTTTTAGGTTGAACTCTTTTACTCATACTTTCCTTAGTTTTATTCATGTAAGGAAATCCCACCTTAGCATAGGGCAAGTTAGGCCTTCAACCATCCTGACTTTTCAGTTAATAAATCTTTTGTTTAAACTTTGTCTGTGTACTTCATGATGCCTTCACAGTAAGTGCACTGAACCCAGTAAATACAATAGTCCAAAGAAACACTTGAACATTAAATGTTATTAAAATATACATATATTTACACAAAGGTAGATAAATTCTTAGTTCACTTAACCAAAACACAGGAGTTCTTAATACTTTTCAAAGGCCATTGCTTCAATGGTAGTTGCTCGCGTTAGTTTGACACTGACTGTTCTACCATATTATCGGTAGTACCACGCACTCACGTTAAGACAAAGTAATACAGTAATTGTGTTCAGTTGGTAGGAAGGAAAGGGGTTGATTTATCACACAGCAGCAGAGCTTAGACACTTTTCGGAGAAATGAACGCTTTAAAAGTCTAATCCCCAACTACAAAAAAGTCAGTGTTAGTTGATTCAGTATTAAGAGACAGCAGATGTTCCTCAGGATACTTTTAGTTTCTAGGATGAGTTACTTGGAAAAATAAAATCAGGAGGGTGCCCCTGCAAAAGGACTCCCTAGAGGGACTCAAGCTGGCAGCTTGAGCCAGAGATAGAGTGGACACCTCTTCATGCACTCACGTCACTCTGGAGCAACTTCTTAGTTCAAGTGAAGTTATTCCGTTCACCCCACAGTACCTTGGATTAGTAGAAATGCTTGTACCTGGAGGCTTCTCTGTGCAGCAGAAACAGGCGGTCTCGGCAGCAGTCTGACGAGAGGACCCGTGGCACATATTTCTTCAGTCTCCCTGGTCGGTCGGCGGTTTTGGTGCTTTTTTCTCTGCACTAACCTAGGACTGTATTCATCTGGTCTATCTTCTTTGCTTCTGAAGTCCTGCACTCTGGTGAGGGGACTTCGATGAGTCGGATCGTGCCTCTGGAGGTCCAACTGGAGCTCAGCAAAGACTTGGACGGATTCGGCTTCGCAGAAACATTGCACTTCAAATAATTCGAGGGATACTTGGCTCCAACGCTGATCTAAAGGAATGGCTGCAAGAGGAGTCCTCTTATTCATAATTTAGGCTGGTAGCAAATCCAAGCCCACCAATGGTAAGACCCTGCACCATTCATACAGCCAGTATTTGTCCAATCAGGGACAACTACTGGTTTCACTTGTGTGCCACACCCAGACTCTCTGGCAACATGGATGTGAAGTGGGAGCAGACAGTCCCACCCCCTTCCTGGGCCACATGCACACAAAGGCATCACTAGCCCTCAAAAGCAGCAACTTTTCCAGGCAAGTGCTGGACCTTATAAGGTATTTCCTTACCTGGCAAGACGGGAAGAAGGGCAGAAAATAATATGACCAAAGAAAAAGTGAAAATATTGTGACACTGCAATTTTCGGGTTCTAGTCACTGTTAGGGAGATTTATCATTGTTATGCTTAATCTCCTCTCCTAGTGAAACACCCCACAGACCCCTGCCCTGGCACTTTTTGCTGGACTTTTGGATCTTCTGTTCTGTGTTCAAGCATTACGATTGAGCCAGCTTTCCTACATATCTGTTCAAATGCATCGATAATTAACTTTTGCAGTACAAAGCATCATATGTACAGTGTTGCTGGGAACTCTTTTGGTTCTCCTTTGGCATTCATTCCTTATCCCCACTAACTAGTTACTTTGTAACTTCATGTAACTTTATACAATGAGATTAGCACACACCACCTTATGTGGAGTGCTAAGGGGGTACCTAGTAGCCCCCTTATCTCTGCTCCTGTGATCTTTTAGTCATATAGACAACCGTATAGGCCTGGCTGGTGGCAGTGGATGTATTCTACCAACTGTTTTCTTTTAAAAAATGTTTAACCCCAGGCTGTATTCACAATGTCGGTTGTGCACAATGGGCTCATCTATGTTCTAACATGGTGACTCCTTTCTCTTTTCACCATTTCTATCGTGTTTGTTCTTTGTTAGCCCTTCTATCATTCTAGGAGGGGGCAGTCTGTTTGTGTGGTTTGCCTTTGGCAGGAACCCTTGGGGGTCCCTGCCTAGGCTCCAGTGTCTCTGGGCAAGCAGAAATTGTGGGAGGAGTTATTCACTCCCCTATGTCTACCTGAGTGGAACCAGTGTCCAATGGTGGACTGGCTTTTCTGATTGGACACCCAAACGCCCCTTTCTGTAAACTGCTGAGAGATTGCAGAGGAGAGTGAGGTGAAACGGAATAAAAGGGGAGGTTCCTGCGATGAGAGGTAAAACGACCACTGGAAATTGAAGCAACCGAAGCTGAAGACGACCAGAGGCACCTGCAGACCCTTTGCATCACCATGAAGTGACCAATGCTATCCTGACCCCGTTTTTCCATTTGACAGAGGACCTCCGAAGAATGTGACTTCAGTTTGGCTGGTGGGACCAACCAGCCCTGGGACGAACTGCAATATTAGCCATCTCCCGAAGTGCTGTGCCTGTCCAGAGCTTCAGACCATCCATACCAGGAGCCCTCAGACCCTTTTGCGGTGCAATGTCTTTGAGAGGCCGAATGCATCCAAGTCTTCTGAGCTCCAGGTGAACCTCCAGACACACGATCTGACTCATCCAAGTCCCCTCACCAGAGCGCAGGTCTCCGGAATCGAAGATCGACTAGGCGAATACCATCGTTTGTTGGTGCTGAGAAAGGCACCAAACCCACAGACTGACCAGGGAGACAGAAAAAATCTGTTCCAAGAGTTCTCTCTTGCTCTCTTGCTGCTGAGACATCCCATTCAGAGTAATTGATTTTGTCACCAGAATGAGAATTCAGGAGACTGGGTCAGTCGCTTCAGCACAGAAGAGAATCCAGCTATGAGCATTTCTTCTAACCAAAGGTACAGCGGGGTGAAAAGTATTGCCTACCTTGAACTGAGAAGTCGCTCCAGAGTGCTGGAGTGCATGAAGAGGTGTTCAGGGTGTCCACTATACCTCTGACCCAAGCTGCCTGCTTATGTTCCTTTAGAGAATCCTTTTGCAGGGACTCCATCGTTGTTAATCCTACAAGTATCTTTTCCTAGAGACTAAATGTATCCCGAGGAACTTTTGCTGTTCTGCTGCTTCTTAAAACTTTGAAACAACTCCGAACTGACTTCACTATAGTTGGGGATTGTACTTCAAAAGCGTTTGTTTGCCAATAAAGTGTGTCTAGAACATTGAGCTCTCCTGCTGTATGACTAACCAACCTTTTTTCCTTCCTATAAGACTTTATCTTAAGTGGTTTTGCTAACTAAATACGATTACTGTATGTTTGTAAATATAATGTAAATATTTTAATATACCATAAACTGTGTTTCTTTGGACGACTGTACTAACTGGGTTCAGTGTACTTATCTACAGCTCACATCTTCCTATGATCAGCTTGACGACTTTGCCACTCTACCAAGGTCCCTTGCGTAGTCCAAACTTGTACTCTGAGTTGGACCTTTATGCCAAGGGATAGTTTTATGAAGTCTTCCATCAGGTGGAGTTTAGGAAAACTCCCCTGACATCGTAGGCAAAAAATAACCTTCTGCAGCTTATAGAACCCGCATTGCAATAACATCACCTTACTTACCAGCTTTAATGATGTCCAGTGGGGGTCTCGTGCAGGACGGACTGCAGTGTTCCTGAACCATCCAGGTCACAGCTCCTTGCAATTGTTCAAGAAAGACAAGTCACTATGAATATTTTAAAAAAAAAACATTAGATGCAGCTGAGTCAGCTGGCTGTGTGTTAGCGGAAGTGACACATTTAAAGTGCCACGCTTGGTTGGAAAAACCCAGGTTTCAAACCCGAGATGCTGGCCTCCCTTACCCATAAGCCCAAAGAAGAGTCTGCTCTGTTTGGGAAGGCAGGTGGACTACTCACTCGGAATGGCAAAGAAAGAACAGGAGACCTTTTAAGTCTCTCATCCAGATTTCCAGCAGGCTGTACATGCTCCTTTCGAGGGCCGTCCTTCTCCAGACCCACACAGGGTTCTTCTTGGAATACAGGAGTTTGCCCTGGTACTCTAACCAAGGAGCGTCCAACGCATATCAAGCCCTTCAACAGTGGGGGTTTTGGCGTGGCAAAGGAAGGGGTAGGAATGTGTTAAAATGGATTTCTGAACTCTGTCCTGGAGGGGCAGAGGTTCAGAAGGCCAGCCTAGTTTCTTGGAACAGAGAAACCTCTGGACAAGCCAGAACAATCAGGGTAGCGATCGCGGCAGTGAAGACTAGGTCTCAAGAGGGGTGAGGGTGACTGAAAGCCCGCAATGAGCACACAAAGCAAGGACACTTACAAATTACTCCAAGCAGGTGTTATATTAAAAATATAGACACATTTATTACAAGGCCTTTGTAACATTGACCGTAGCGAGAAATCACAATAAAATTCAAGTAAACCAACACATACTAATCAAATACAATATATATACAAATACAAACGAGTAACGAGTTAGACTCACAAAATGTGTAGACCACCTAGATGGGGAGGAAAACAGGCAGTGGGAATAATAATTAGACCCAGTCCGCCTTCTGAGGCACCTAACTAAAAGGAAGTCCGAGCCCTACGAAGAGTGGAGCCTTGTGCTCAAAAGTACCTGCACACGCTGGTGCCAACGGGCAAAGGGGAGTCTCTTCGAGGGAATCGGGCAGTTTAGTTCGATGAACAAATGAAGATGAACGGAGCTCTGCAACTCAAGCGCAGCCTCCACTGGGGGCAGAAGCAGAGCGAGAGTACGGAAAGGTGTGCTGTTAGACACAGCGGGGAATAGCTATGGGCTACTGCAGGAGGGCGACCAGGTCCTAGTGATGCTACTCACCGGTCCCCGATGCAGGCAGACCCAGGCTTCTCCGCGTCGGTTTCGGTGCTGGCAGGTTCAGATGCGGGCAGGGGAAGTCTCGGCGTTGTGTAGATTCCGCAGCAGCAGAAGTTAGAGTTGAGGATGTCCCAAACGCAGTGAGCCCGCACAGTTTGTTACCACAGCAGGGCAACGGAGTGGCCGTGTGTATTTCAGCCCAATGTACACTACTCACTTCAGACCTGGGAATGCCAAGTGTACGAATCTTGCGAGAGTGACAAGGACTCGTAATACAACACAACCTGACGGCGGTTGCAGAGCAAAACTCCTGGGTAGGCTGGTCAGTCCACTGGATGGCCCAGACACTTCCGAAGGCTTATGTGCAGGAGATGGTGAAGATGCCGAGAATAGTTCCCACTATTCCAAGGGGTCGAAGTACCAGTACAGGCCTTCTCGTTCGATCAGAGGTAGAAAGGGTTTCACCAAGTGACAGCAGTGCAGAGGAGCAGTCCTTCAGCAGGTTACCAGCGATTCCTCGGTTCAGCCTCGTAGTTGCAGGATACTTGGCTCCTGTATTCCTTCGTTCTTGAGAACTCGGGAGATCGACATGGTAGTGGCGTTTCCAACCCCCTCTTATTCACGGTTCCCTTCGTTCCAAAACGGAGGGGACTCAATGGGAGATCTGCTCACAAAACACTCTCACCATACATGGACCTATCACGGACCACGGAGGTCCCAGGCATTCACGACACACTAGACTCTCTGGCACCCAGGATGTGTATTGGGACCAGACATCCCAGCCTACATCCTGGAGGGGCACACAAGGCCTGTAGAAGCCCGTGAAAGCATCTGTGTTTCGCGGGAAAGTACATGCCCAAATGAGGAAGGCCCCGGGTCGGCTCGACCTGGTGAAGGGGGCAAGACGGTCAGCGGACAGGACAAAGAGCCTCGTTGTCTGGCCATTTTGGGAGCCAGGCCACCATTTTGGGCTAAGCGCGAGAAACGCGCTTAAACGCCAAAGGAGCTCAAAAACACAAAGAAAAGATCGCTGCCACCAGTCCCGTCCATGATTCACTTGCACCGTTCATTAACAATCCAAAGAGAGTATCTAGGGCCTGTAGAAGACTAGCGACCCAAGAGAGCAGTAACTTAGCTTACAGTGCCCTCTTGTGCCATGTTGCACGAAAGCTGCAACATGATAAAAGACCTACGGACAACGTTTCCCGGTACTGACTGTCTTAAGGGCATGTCAGTTTCCCCGTAAGAATGGAGCGAAAGCCCAGAGGAGTGCGGCAGAAGGCTGCACTTCTCTGGCAAAGTCTAGATCCTGGTGCAAATAACAGCAAAAAGTTTAGGGGTTGCCACATGGAAGGAAAATTGCCCACAATTAAGAAATCTTTCCTAACAGAATGCAGTCACCAGAAGCTCCCCTGCCAACAAATGACACTGGTCGGTGTCCCCTCCCATGCATATTAAGTAGGTCAGATAACGCTTCACTACACTCTTTTGCTAATCTGTTATGGGGAACTGCCATGCCCTTCAGGCTGTCGGTACTGGAAAACATTGTTTCCCTTAGTCTTATTACTTAGTTACTACTTTCAGTAACTTATCACTTGTGGCCACTTTTGTATCGTCGTAAAATGCACCTACCAATGCAGTACAATGGGGTACACTTGGTGTGCTAAGTGGACAAGCTAGTGGCAGCAGTGACGTTTTACCATTATTTTCTTTGGTGCTTTTCATTTTAGCCTTACTGCGTTTGGCTACTAACTGCGCTAGTGACCAAACATGGCCTGGCCATGCCACGTTTTTCGGTTGTCCTTTGGCCATTGTGTCTTTTAGCCTTCTTCCTGGCCTGTGAGTCCTGGAAAATCCTTATATGGACTTCCAGTTCCCCGTTAATCAGGTCTGTGTGTTTGCTGGCAGGATGTGTGCTGGGACTGTCTGGTCCCAATCCACAAACTGTTTTCAGTGTGTCTTGAGTGGTATGCATTAGTGCTCATGCCAGTGGTCCCGATTAGATCACTGCTGGGGTGTGTGTGGGACTAGTTCTGTTATTGGCTAGTGGGAGTTTCTGCTTTTACCTGGCTTTTGGGATAAGTAGAGGACCCCTACACCCACTCTAGAGAGATCCTGAAGGAGCCAAGACTCCTGTCCAGCTGTGAGACACGCAAGGAGAAGTAGACCCGGCTGAAGGAGGCCTGGCAACAACCTCTGCTGTCCTGGAATTACCTTATCTACCGGTCGATCTTCAGCAGTCCTCTGAAGGAGCTGTGACCTGTGAAGGGAACAGCCATTCCTGACGTCTGCTGGGAACCTTCGAAGAAGAGCCCTCAGATGTGTCCTGGGACTGCCCTGTTGCTGACCAACTGAGTTTGGGCTACCGTGCTGTCGCTGTTCAGCATCAAGTCCTGGAACTTCGAGGATCCGCAGCTTGTTCTACAAAACTTAGCTCAGTAGAATCTGATTTCTAGCATCAAGGGGATCCGAGATGGAAGGGAAAGTTGGACTGCAACAAGGAGGGAGTCCCTTTGCCTCGCCGTGCTGCGGTGACTGCCGTCTCAAACAGCTTGCCTGTCTAGTCCTGCGAGGGGTCCTGCATCGTGTTTTTTCTTCATCCGAGATTCCTTGCAGCCGCTAAAGACACCGACCAGAGATCTGCTTGAACCTGCAACCCCTGCAAATCGAGGACTGAGGCTGATGGCGGGACAATCGACCTCCGACCTTCCAAGTCCTCTGAAGAATCGGAGTACGGGGGGTGAGTTACATTGGTTCTTACCTGCCCCTAAAGTCCCTTTTAAAGTTTTGCTAACTTTTCTCAAACTTGGCACAATACTTTGGCTTGCCATTGCTTGCTTGCTCAAGCCTTCCGAAGGTTTTGGCACTTGTTAGAATAACTTGTCCTCTAACTCCTGAAATCATTCACTGGACCCCAGAGACCCTACCTTCATTTCTTCCAGCGTTACTGTTAGGCAAGATTTGGAGAAGTACCCTTTCGGTGCACTAAAACAACCTTGACCTCCTGGTAATAGGAGCCCAACCTTTGGTATAAATCTGTACTACACAGGTAGGTATTGTGGCTGAGCAGCCAGGCTTATCTCAAGAGGGGTTAATGTGAGCAAGAGGGTGATTACACAGAGATTCACAGTGACAAGTATCCAAATAAACACTTAAACTCAAGGTTTCTTGATTAAACAATTATTAATTTAAGTCAGTTTGAATACACCTTCTTCAGAAGGGGCAATATAATAGTAACACGCGCATACACTCCAAAATACACATCCTTAGTTTCTCTAAATCAGCAAGTAGCCATTTGGGATGGCACACACACTTCCTACACCCTCAGGTGGCTTAAATAGCTAGGGCACTGTGGACATTAATATATCACTGGTACAGTTAGAGCAATACTGAGATGAGTTTTAAAGAAATTTCAGAATAGAAACAAGAGATCACACAAATATCCTGAAGCAGGTAAGTACTTTTGAAACCCCAATGCAAAGTAAATTAACCCTTTCCTGGAGGGAACGTACGGCACAAGCAGAAGAGAGAAGAGTCATTCAGGGAGCCAGGCCAACCAATGTCATTTGGGCAAAAGTCTAGGTGAGCTGAAGCACTTTTTGCAGGTAAGTTAAAATCTTGATTAATGTTTTAGAAGTCGTTGTAGAAGAAGTAGAATCAAAGTAGGGTCACACGCTGGGAGGCTTGTGAGGTAGAACATGCAAGCAACTTTACAGAAGCAACCAAATACAAGGCTCAACTGAGATAAAGTAAGACTACAACAAGAGTTAAGTTCTTAGACTATACAGTACCTTTGGTTATAAGAAAAGGCTCCAGCTGGCTTCTGTTCCTGTGCAGCTCTGTAGATCCTGCTGTTCCTGGGCCTCAGTCGTGGGGAAAATAAGGACGACGTCTGAGAACTCATCCACTGCAATGTGATGGTCAGCCGCAGAAAAGGATAACCTTATATTTAGCTGCACTTTGCGGTTTCAGCTCCTTGTGTCTCAGCAAATAACACCACTGCGGACTCCCGGATACCACTCTGGACTTTGCTCGCATCTGGGGTCCAGCACACACTGTTGAGGTGGCTCAGGCTTGGTCCATCCTGCTTACTGGGAGTCCGGCGGATCTTCCACAAGCTTGGGTCCGGCTTAAAAGTGATGCACTCCGTAAGGTGTCCCTCTCCCTGGCACTTCGGTTCCAGCAGCAGCGGAAGTACAGCCTGCTCTGAGAGGATGTCCAAACAAGTTCTCTGGAGTTGGTTGGTCCCACCAACTCAAGGGCAGAAGTTGTCCTTGCAGGGCTTCTCTAGTCGTGGCGAGCTCAGAGCTTCATCACAGCGGCAAGGCTTCACCAGCACAACAGCAGGGCTTCACCGGGCAAACTAACGGTTAAGGAGTTGCAGCAGGCATCTCTTGCAAGTTCTTATTCGGATTCCTTCATCCAGTGGTCGACTACCTTCCAAGCGAAAAAGCCTCTTTTATGCGGGTTTCTCCCATTCATTCCAGCCTAGCTGTCAATAGCACAGCAGGCTGGCTGTCTTTGCCAGACAACCAACCAGCCAATCACCTTTAGGTGCATTCCTGTAACCAAGGGGATTAAGCACAGGGAGGTTAGGGCACCTCCCTCACTTCCTGCCCCTGCCAGACATACTGGAGCCAGAGGCGGGCTTCACTTGTGAATCCTGCCAAAGACAAAACGAACAAAGGGACCAAACCTGGTTTGGCGCGCAGAGTAATTCTCAAGAAGGACCTTTCCAGCAAGAAATGGCGTAAAAAGACTGGACCATTTTGACAAAATGGGTACCCTCGGGTGCCTTAGTGCAGCTCCGAATGCAGGGCGCTGTAAAATCACACAAAATGTTACATGAGAAACTAGACAAAGGGGATATTAAGTAACCCTCCAGTGCCCTATGGTGAGCTTGTGTGTGCTGGGTCTAGAACGTTACAAATTGTAAGTAAAGTCAATTTCACTTTACTGCTCTTGGAATCAGTAGTTTATCAAAGAGAAGGTATTTCAACCTTTGGGAAATCTAACACTTCGCTGTGCCGATGCACTGAAGGTGCTGTGTGTCACAATGCAAAGATGTCATCTATGGAGTTTGTCGGACTCCAAAACCAAAAAGAAATACAGACCGCACATGGAATTAAAAGTACAAAGTTCAGCAAAAGAGCTAGGAGTCTCTAAAGTTGGAGGAATTTAGCACTAAACTGAATTCTCCCCAACGGTTACAAACTGTCAGAATGTTCCCTGAACTTTTGGCCATAAGGCCCCAAACAACTTGGGGAAGGACTTTTGAAGTTGGTGTTAATTCTCTTTGGACCTCTAGTGCTTAAACTAATCTGTACTTTCTTTTACAGAGGTTTGATTTGTATTATGCCCTACTCTAGTGACTGTATATATGTGTTCTATTAGTGTTGTGCGATACTTCTACCTGCAGGATATAATTTCTGATAGTGATAGTTGGCCATCAATAAATATCAGTATTTTTACCCATACTTTCTGCGCAATTTGTAACTCCCATTGTGTGTACTCATTGTGAACCCTTTACAAGCTCACCACCTCTCTAGATTTAAACCTAGATCTCTCGTCACTTCTACCTTGAACTGGTTTGGCTATAGCTCCCACAGTTGTCCCTGTCACAATATAGGTTGGCCTTCTATATATCTGTTCCACTGGCTAGAGTATAGACAATCAGTCCTAACAAATCTGTGGCAGCAGTGGGATGACCCTCTCCACTCAACATCTTGGTGTTTTGTGAAAAGGATCAGTACTGGGTACCTCAGTGTAGTGTACTGGTGGTCTGTCCACATAATACTTGCACAGTACACTGATTTTTGATTGCTTTGTAGTTAAGTCACCTAATAGAACAAATAACATGGAGACAGTTAATTTCACCACTTTTAGTTCTTCTAAGGTGGATCACTTAAAGTTGTGTAGTGAAAGGGGCTGAACAGTCTATGGCACTAAAGCTTAATTGATAGTTAAAATTCTTGACTTTTGAGAAAGGCAAAGGTGTACCTCCCTTATCTAATGGTACTGGGGCTGGGGATGGACCCAGAGCAGTAATGGAGTTGCTGCCACTGCAGCTAATATTGGTGGAGGAAAGTGAAGCTTACAGACTTTTGTCTCTAACCACCCATGATGCTGAGGCACTTTCTGACCTGAAAAAGGAGAAGCTCTGTCTCAAGGAGAAAGCTTGAGTTCAATATGGCCAGGTTAGATTTTGAGAGAGTTGAGAGGGAAAGGTGAGGGAGATCACCAGATGGAGCTTGCCAAGATTCAGGCTTCACAAAGTTCTTCCAGAGGACCTGGAGATGTTTCTGGGTCCTATACATAGCTTAGATTCCTAAAAGATGTTCGTAGTATGTATGAAGATAAGAATGACATGATGATTGGCTTGTGACTTTTGAGTATGCATATGAAGTACACAGAGTGGGTGATGCTGATAGAATTGCATGGTTGCTCGGTAGGCTGCCCCATTCTGGCTGCAGTACCATTATGGAAAGATCTAATGCTGACGGGCAAGATTTTGCAAAACTTAAACAAAAGCTCATTTTATGGGAAGACTCATGCCCAATACTTGAGGAAATACAAAAAGTACAAAAAGAAGGAATGTATGACCTATGCGACTTTTCTTGCAGATTCTTTGAAAAACCTGCCTGGCTGGGTAGAGTGTTCAGGTAACCACCTCTGAGGGCATGATTCATTTGGTCATGCTTGAGCTTATTTCTTACTTTTTTTTATTTCTTCCCCCCCCCCCCCCCCCCCCCAGAATTTAAGCAGCATTTGATGACTCAAAGGAGTTCAATCCAAAGAGACTAGCCATTGCTACCCACTTATGGGTATCACATAGTGTCCCAAAAGGACAATCCTGCTTCTGGTAAGCTGGAGGAGGGAAAGTAGCAGAAGGAGAAAGAGGGTGGCGGTACTGATAAAACTATGTCCAAGAAGGCCCACAAAAGGTTTAATAAGGGGAAGTCACATTAGTCAGATCATTTTAGTGGGACTGATCCGCCCAAGCATGAGTGGTTTCTCTAAGCCTCCCTGTGTGTCAAGATCCATTGGGACTTGTTACACTTGTTGAGCCAGTGACCACAAAAAAGGCGACCCCCCCCCCCCCCAGGTGTAAAGGTAAGACCTTGGGTGTCCACTCTGCAAGTCTGGCCTTCTTTCAGTATGAGGAAGAAGATTGCAGGGGTGTCTTTCTCTTTAGATTACTTCCCCACAGCTGAAGAGTCTGAAGATAGACTAGATTCTTTAGAAGCTGGTAGTGCTGGAGCTTCTGCTCCCACCCTAGACCTGCCCCTTAGTCACGTGTTCTCTGAGGATAGTGTTCCAGTAGTAGGTGTAAGTACCTCTACTGTTATGAACACTGGGCTCAGTCCTACTGAAGTAGTTTCCTCATTGGTAAACCCAGAGGGCCTTGCCAGAAGTCCTGTGGGGGATACTCAGTTGACTGGCAGGCTCTCCCTCAATGTTCCATTGGCACTTGTCCGTAGGGCTGCGAGTAGTAAACTGGTCCGGGCATCTGCCCATGTTAGGAGAGCAGTTCCTAAAAGAGTTGCTGGTGAATAGTCTTCAAGACTTAGATCATTATACGCTCACAAGGCCCTTCAAGCACTTGGTCTCAGTATTAGGCTGCCTTAGCCAAGCTTAAGGGAACCTCTAGGCCTAAGGGGAACCCCATGGCCAGAGGAGTCAGAAGAAGAGGCAGAGGGCAATTGAATATTCCCCCTGTCCTACCTACAACATCTGTTGAGGTAGTTGGTAGAGTCCCTATTCCTGGTTTATACGCATGACTACCAGAACATCTTGGATCCTATAGGGCTCCTGAGGTACCTAGCTTGCTGGTAGAGGAGATCCTTAGGGGAGAAATTAGTATGGGCCAACAAAGAAGGAAACCATCTTACCTAGGCCTGTGGAGAAAGGCCTGCTTCCAGTGGGACGGTTCCCCTCCATTGAAGCAAAGGATACAACAGGAAGGTGGGTTACTAGAAAGTAAGCCCACTGAGTCCACCAGAGAACACGTTGAGGTTGGAGGTTTCTCAGGTGGTGAGGCCCTTCCTCCTACATTTAGGTGACATTCCACTAGTGGTTCATCCTAGTGTCAGGATGCCACGAGAGAGGTCTAGCGCATTTCTTGCTGGCCCGTGATGGGGGTGAGGAGGTCCCTGTGAGAAACCCACTGCAGGAGTCTGTCACCAGGTTGACGGAAATGAGACCAGTTCTCACATACTCAAGAGTTAACTTTTAGGAGTTGGCTCATTTGTACCAGAGGCCAGGCCTACTTTGTTTAGCCCTTTTACCCTGGAGACTTTAGGCAGTACGTTGCAAATGGTGGTTGCTGATCGCAACACCTTCTGCCTTAACGCTTACATACAGTGAATGACTGCCAGGTTGGTCATTTATGCCTTACTGAATGACAGTCACAGAGGTAGCTCCTCTGCTGTGCTCAGTAGTGGTCGGACCCAGTGGAGGAAGAGTGAAGTGACAAGTTTCAATTAACTGTCATCCACAGGTAGATGGTCTGAGAGAGAGAACTGTCAGATCTCTCCTAAGTTTGACTGGAGCCTTAGGTGGGCCGCAGAGAAGGTCGGACCTTCTCCTGTCAAACTTTCTTAGTAAATCCCTGTGTTCACAGCTTGGCAAGAGAAACTATTCAGAAGGCTTTGGCGTTCAGGTTGCCATAAACTTTCCTATGGATAGTATGGAGGATCCTATTTTGATGGATATAATTGGAGCCCTGCTTATGGCTATAGAGGGAGCCAGAGAAGTGTTTCCCTGCCCTGTAAGGTGGCAGGCTAAAGCAATATAGCTGCCCGTCTGACTGCCCTCAAGGGGACCTAAAGAATTCTTATGGATCCTTGAGTGTGAGAAGGCCTTCACTGGCCTGAAAGAATCCTTAGTTCAGGGCCCTGGTTTAAGGGCGCCTGAATGGAAGAGTTCTTTTAAAGTACTCCTCTCAAAGTACTCCTCTTCAGCATTGCTTCTGCCCCAATGGTTTTTACCAAGGTTCTGGCAGTGGCAGCTGTTTACTTGCGTAGGTTGTCCGTTCTGGTGTACACTTATCTAGACGACTTGCTCATAACAAGAGATGCACATGAGCATGTCTGAAGAACACCCAAAAGACTGTAGACCTACTCTTTAAACTGGGGTGCTCTAGCAACAAAAAGAAATAGTCTTGTCCCTAGTCAAATGAAATCATTTCTTGGGGCCCTAATTCGGACAGAAGAGACCTTTCTTCCCCTACGAGAGGGTCCAAAACATGCTGTTCCAGATCCCTCCATATGTGGCGGCTCATCGGATAACCGTATGAAGAGCCATGCGGCTATTGGGAATTATGGCATCCTGTATCTTTAGTTCCACATGCCGGTCTGCATACGAGTCCTATGCAAGAGTGGCTGTTGAGCCAATGGTGTCAAACAAGCGCTCAGTGGGACAATCTAGTGGTTGACTTGAAAGCCTTTGTTCTATCACTGCAGTGGTGTATGAAGGACAACCTTCTGAAGGGGAATTCATTCCTCACCACCGCAATAGAGGCCACTGTCACCACAGACTCATCCCTGCCAGAGTGGGGAGCTCATAAGTAAGGGGGTTCTGGGAGTTTCTCTCTACTGGCCTATGTCCCGGGTTTGAGCCTCAACCAGAGTCTTTAGCTCACCGTCCTTTCACAGAAGAGATATTTCCACTACATATTAGTCTTTGTCCTGCCCAAGGGCAATCCAGCACCGAAATGACATGCAATTATCTCCACGTGTTTCGGCCTGGTTGGGCCTAGTCAGTGAGGTGGAGCTGTGCCTCTCTAAGAACAGTGAGCAAAGCTTCCTTGCCTGGAATACCCTAGTAACTTGGAGCTTACCTTCTCCTCCAGACAGCGCATGGCACATGGTCACAATCTGTAGCGAACAAACAGATCAACCTGTTGGAGCTACTAGCAGTGTTAAAAGCACTGAAAGGTTTTCAACAACTACTACAAGGGAAGACTGTTCTAGTCCTAACAAACATCACTACAACCATGTTTTACATAAACAAGCAGGGAGGTACTCGCTCTCCAGGGCTGTCCAAACTGTCTCAAAGAATTTGGAAGTGGGCACTCCAACACATGTTGCTTCTATCACAACATGTTCCAGGGGAACACAATCTTCGTGCAGACGTGCTCAGAAGAGACGTTCAGCTACCTTTAGAACACTAGTGGTGTTTACACTAACACATTTTGCACAATGTCTTAGCAAAATGGAGGCACACAGACATCAGCCTCTTTGCCACATTGGAGAAAGCACAATGCCCAGACTTCGCCTCCAGGTATCCCCAAAAGATATCCAATGTGAACGCTCTCTGGATCAAATGGTCCGGGAGATATGCTTATGCTCCATCCCCGCAAACAGGATATTTCACCAGATGCACCAGGACCAAGTTACACTAATCCTGATTGCACAAATGTGGGCTTGTCAACCATGGTTCTCGCATCTCATGAGAATGCCACTTTACCCTCTGGTGAAACTGCTTTGCCCCTATAACATGCTGTCACAGGATCGGTGGACAAGACTGCACCCATGCCCTCAAGCTCTTAACTTTGCATCATGACTCCTGAAGTCAGTTTGGGCATCTCCAACTGCCTCAAAGATGTATGGACATTCTTAGAGGCACAGAAACCAAATACCAGACACTGTTATTCCAGTATATGGAGATGTTTTGTCATTTGGTTTGGTACTCGTAACATCAACCCAATTAATTGTTCATTCACACGCACAGTCCTTTATCTCAACTCTGTTAGGCAGAATTGCATGCAGGACCCTCTGGGACCACAGCACACAATTAGAACTACAGGTGTAAGCAAGACCAACCTTTGGTATAAGTCTGTACCACACAGTTTTTATTGATAGTGAGCTGAGCAGCCAGGCTAATCTCAAGAGTGAATGTGAGCAGTACAAGTAGTTACACAAAGGACTTTCCATCAGTGGTTCAAGTAGACACTTGTACTCAAGGTTTCTTGGTAAAACACTGATTAATTTATTTAAACAATCATTTATAAAACATTTCACTTGAAGACGGCAACTACTTATAGACCAATACACTTCAATACAAAACTCTTATGTTTTCGAGACAGTTTGAGCTCCCTTGCAAAAGGAGCCAAATGGCAGTTCAGTTACTTAGCAGTGAGCAAAAAGGACAAAAGTAAGTAGAATATATTACATTACTTCTACGTCCCATCCCCTTTCCTCCATACTTATGGGACATCTCTCCATCCTGTGGGACGGGACCGTAGCACTTTGTAAAAAGCATCCAAATTTTTCCAAAAATATGTCCTCCCTCTTTCTTGCGCGGGTCCCAGCATGCGGCCGTAACCCCGCCCACCTTGGCTCCGCATCGCCCATCAGTCCTTTTTTTCCGCTCGATCGGGGCAAGACACACTTGCATCTTCAGAAGATTTTCTTCCCTTTTTTCCTCTCTGGCTCTCGCTAGCGTTAGTTTACTAGTCTATGTCTTTGAAGTTAGACTTTCCAGATTGTTGATCGTGTCACTGTCGCTTCGCGAGGGCGGATACCCATCCTCTTTCTTTAGAGTGTTTGGGTCCGGAACACAGTTGGGACTCCTGTTTTTACTGTGACCCCATTTTGGTCCGGGCATTTAACGTCGTTGGAGCGGTGGGAGGAGGTGTTCCGACGAACTCCTTCACATTTTCAGCCGGTCATAGACGAGAAGAAGAAACGACCGGTAAATTCTTTACTTTTCAGAGCACCCTGGCCGGGGGACACCTTCCCGGGTTCCTCTCTGTCCGGGAGGTGCACTGCTCGCTCTGTCACCGGGGTTCGCCCTGAGGTGCCCGTTGGGTCTAATAATTCTACCAGCGTTTTCTCCGAGGGTCTCCATAAGGGGCCTGTGAATACCGGAGTACGCTCTGAGGCCCCTCCTGTGGGGGCTGTTTGTAGACCCAGTTCTACTGAATCGCGGGGTACCGGAGCACGCTCTGAAGCCTCTGTCGGCTTCCCTCAAAAACAAGACCGGGGTGCGCCCCGAGGCCTTGGCTAGGCTTGTTACCGAATGGATGTTTGAGGCCCGCGCAGATGAGGCTGTTAACGGGCCTGGGTCCGAGGTCCCTCGTTCAGAGGCTAAAGCTACCAACAGTTCGGAGAGGCCGGAGAAGGCCTTGTCGGTGAAAGCCATTGCTCACCGTTCCCGCTCTTGTGGTTACACCAGATCTGTTGATGGGGCAAAGAAGCAAAATTATTTTTACCGGCAGTGCCGAGGTCCGTCCTTCGAAGGCTCAGTTGGCGGTTGGTATGTCACAAAAACTTTCCAGGCCTCATAGTACCGGCTCTGCCAAGGTTCTTTATGTTAAGGCTAGGATTAGGACCCCTGATCCATCGACGGGGACCCCTGCCTCACGTGCCGCAGTTCCCCTCAGATGAGGACAAAATGGCGCCCGATCCCACCACAACCGCGGCGGGCATTTTAGGTGCTACCCCTACAACTACGACATCGGCCTCTGGTGTAGGGCTTGGTCCCTTGGGTGAACCTAAAGTCCCTTGTGCGCATCCTTACCGGCCGGTTTATGATTGGAACGCTCGGATGCCTCTTCCGCAGAATGTTTCGTTGCCCGCGGGGGTGGCACCTTTGATTTATGTGGATACGTCAGTGGAGGGGCCTGTGTGGCACCCTTCCCCGTTACATGCCTGGATTTGTCCACCTCATGAGGCCTCCTCAGGTTCCGAAACAGTCTCCGGAGGACGCCTTTTTTGGTTAATTTCAGGCGCTTATGCGCACCGACCCCATGAGGGAATATTTCAAAGGGCTCCACCCATTCCTCTGTTGGTTCTGCCGGCGTCTCCCTTGCCCGTGGTGCCTCCCCCGGCTCTTCCGGCTTTCCCTCCATTGTCCCCAGTGGACAAGGCAGTGCCTGACTCGGCTCAGCAGGATGCTGACCTGTCAGATGATCCTCAAGGCGATCAGGACAACGAGGACCTTCCCCGCTCTATCAGAGCCTTTCATGATCGGGTACTGGAATTTCTTAGATGTTCCGGTGCCCAAGGCACCCGCTTCGCAGGAGGGCGTGCTTTCTGGGGTGTTCACCCTGTGTCTATTGGAGCATACCGGCCTGTTCCTGCAGAAGGACGTTCTGGCCGAGGTCCGAAGAGTCTGGGAAAAGCCACACTCTGGACTTTTTGTCAATAAGATTGATGCGAGGTACAGGCTATATTCCTCGGAAGAGGTGGCCCTGTCGTCTTGTCCACCTCCCTCCTCAGTGGTGGCTGCGACTACGTTGCAATCCAGACCTGCAGCATCCTCTTCCACGACGGCTACTCAGGTCTTGGGTAAGGAGGACAAGCTCCTTGACTCCCTAGAGAGGAAAATCTTTGCCATCTCAGCCTTGCAGCTCAGGCAGGCAAATGCTGAGTTGATATTGGCGGGAGCTAACATCCGGATGTGGAAGGGTCTGTCGGAGTTTGAGGAGCACATCCCGGTCGAGAAGTTGGAAGATTTCAAAGGAGGCCTTTCCGACGCCAGGGTCTTGGCCCAGGATCTCCTGGAGGCTGCGGCTCATCACGTAGACACCTCGGCTCGGGGACTGATGCTGGGGGTTGATACCTTAAGGCAGGCGTGGCTGCATGCCACTACATTTTCTAAGGAAGTGCAAGACAAGGTGTTGGCCCTTCCATTTGATGGTAAGGAGCTTTTTCATTCTGCTACAGATGTAGAGCTCACCAAGACCAAGCATAGCACTCAGACGGCTAAATCATTGTCTGTTCTGGTCAAAGCTCCTTTCAAATCCCAGAGACCGTTGTCTCAAAGTCGACCCTTCTCTGGCTTTAGGGGGCTTCCTCGACTGTAAATTTCGCAGAGTGGCTACTCCTGCGGGGGAATAACCGCCGTAGGCAACAACGGTTGCGGTTTTTCTCCCGCTCTTTAGCCTCTTCCTCAGGTTCACCGATAAGCCTGCTAAATGAGGGTTTTCCGCGCTCGCACGAGACCCCGCTGGGAGGACGCATTGCGTCTCATTGGGAAGCGTGGCAGACAATTACAGAAGACAGATGGGTCTTGTCAGTCGCTCGAGCGGGCTTCCGCTTACCTTTACCCCCTACCCCACCTGGCAACCCTCCTTTTCAGCTGTGGGGCTCGCCCTCCCTCAAAGCCGAGGTTCAGAAACTTCTGGCCCTCAGAGCTGAGGAACCCGTTCCCCTCGGGGAGCGAGGGGAGGGCTTCTACTCACGGCCGTTTACGGTGCCCAAACCCAACCAGGCTGGCCTGCGCACCATCCTAGACCTTTCCCAGTTCAATCTTTTCCTACTCCAAGAGAAATTCAAGATGATTACGCCCAGGCAGATACGCTCCTCCTTGCAGGCGGGCGACTGGCTCAGCGTTGTGGACCTTCAGGACGCGTACATGAATATCCTGATTTGGAACCCACACAGGAGATATCTCTGCTTCTCTTTGGGAGAGGAGCACTTCCAGTTTCCAGTGCTTCCCTTTGGCCTCAGCTCAGCGCCGCGTGTCTTTACGAAGATTATGTCAGTGATTGCGGCCTATCTTCGTCTGCAGGGTATCCATGTGTATCCGTATTTGGGCGACTGGCTCTTACGCAGCCCTTGTCCGCTAGCAGTAGGGGGCAATCTCCAGTCTCTCCTTCAGCTCCTGTTCCATCTTGGGCTGTCGGTGAGCTGGCGGAAATCTTCCATGACGATCTTGCAGGACCTGATTTTCCTGGGTTTTCGCTGGAACACGATCGACTGCAGAATGCACCTGACCGGGGACAGAATGGTGGATCTGTTAGCCACGTGTGAGATGTTTGTGCAGTCGGAGAGCATGTCGGCCTGGTGGTTCCAGGGGCTTCTGGGCTTCATAGCCTGGTGCGTGCTGGTTCTTCCTCTTGCTCATATCAAGATGACAGACCCAGATGGCTCTTCAGAGTTCCTGGCGTCAGGCTGTGGACCCGGATTCCAAGCAGATAATGATTCCGGGTTCCATGAGAGTGGACCTGGACTGGTGGTCATCTCTCAGCAACCTGTCGGTGGGCGCGCAGTTTCAGGACCCAGGCCCCATGGTGACGATCACAACGGACTCCTCCCTTCAGGGGCGGGGTGCGACGTTAGATCTTATTTGGGTCTCGGTCCCCTGGTCGCCTCAGGACAAGCTCCTGCACATAAATCATTTGAAGCTTCTGGCGATCTTTCTGGCGCTCAAGGCGTTCAGACCGCTCATTGCCAACAAGGTGGTCCGCGTACGCATGGACAATGTTGTCAATGTTTTACATCAACAAGGGGGAACAAAGTCTCTCCAAAGCCCACCCCCCCGGCTCGTGGACCTGTCTATCCAGATATGGGAGTGGGTCGTGCTTCATGGTGTCTGGCTGCTTGCAGTACACATCCCGGGCCAGCTGAATGTCACAGCGGATGCCCTCAGCCGGCGGACAGTGGTCAGCTACAAGTGGGAGTTGAAGGCGGAGGTCCTCTCATGGATTTTCTCGCGTTGGGGCACACTGGAGGTGGACCTCTTCGCTACGACGGTAAACAAGAAGCTTCCTCAGTATGCCTCTCAGCCACCTCTCTGGGGGATGCTCTCGAGATTCCATGGCACAACATCAGAGCTTACGCCTTCCCGCCTCTGCCTCTAGTTCACCGTCAATTTGGAAGTTGAAGAACTCAGTGAACTGTTCCCTTCAGCTCATAGCTCTGTGGTGGCCGGCCAGGTTTTGGTTCTCAGAACTTCAACACCTGTCAGTGTATCCGCCGATCGGGAGTTACTGGTAACCTGATCTTCTTTACCAAGGGGAACAGCAGATTTGGCACCCCTCCCCACAATCGCTCAGCTTGGCGGCATGGTGCCTGAGTTCAAGTCTTTAGAGCATCTGAATTTGTCTATGGATAACATGCGCATTATCCAGGCAGCCAGGAAACCCTCGACCAGATCTCAGTACAAGAGTAAATGGCTCAGGTTCTGTCACTGGTGTTTGGAGAAGTTGGATCCAAGGGTGGCCAAGATTGACACGGGGCTGTCCTTCGTGTCCTCCGTAGCAGAGTCAGGGTTTCATGTTCTGTCATGCAGAACTTACCTTTCAGCGGTTTCCGCTTATCTTTCTACAGACCAGTGCTCTTATTCTGAGTAACCCAGTGGTTAAGAGGCATTTTGCAGGGTTGACACGCCTCTACCCTCCGGTTCGTAGTCCGCACCCGCAGTGAGACCTAAATGTAGTCCTGATGACACTGTGCCATAAACCCTTTGAACCAATGGCTACGGTGGACCTCAAGTACTTGTCTTGAAAAGTGTCCTTTTTGGTCACCGTTACGTCAGCAAGGAGAGTGAGTGAGTGAGCTCCAGGCATTGTCCGTGGAGCATCCTTTCTTGGTCTTTCACAAGGATAAGGTAGTCTTTCGGACAAACCCGGCCTTTCTACCGAAGGTAGTGACCGAATTCCATCTGAATCAGTCGATCTCCCTAGCAGTCTTTTTTCCGAACCCTGCCTCTGAGGCTGAGAGGGTTCTACACTGTCTTCATGTCCAAAGAGCTCTTAAGTTCTACCTGGACAGGACTTCCGAGCTCAGGAGTTCTTCTCAACTTTTTGTGACCTTCGGTAACCCTCAGGGCAGGCAGGCGTCTAAGACAACTATTTCTAGGTGGATCACCGCCTGCATCACAGAGTCTTTCACCGTCCAAGGGCTAAAACCTCCTAAGGGTATTAATGCACACCTGGTGCGGGGTAAGGCAGCCGCGGTTGCTTTTCAGAAACATGTTCCCTGGGAGTCCATTGCTAGGGCAGCTACTTGGGCCTCCCCATCTGCTTTCTGTAAGCATTATTTCCACCTGAGCTCAAGAGCTGACACTGTTTGGTCAGGCTGTACTGAAGAACCTGTTTCAGTAAGGGGTATTTCCATCCACCCATAGTTCCTCTAAGGAGTGCTTGGGAATCTCCCATAAGTATGGAGGAAAGGGGACGGGACGTAGGAGTATTACCAGGTTACTGACCGTAGTGACCACCTTACTCCTAGTCCATAGTCCCCTTTGCTTCATACGCCCGCCCGCCGTCCCCGGCGATAGAAAAGGACTGATGGGCGATGCGCGGGGCGGAGCCAAGGTGGGCGGGGTTATGGCCACGTGCCGGGCCCTGCGCAAGAAAGAGAGGATGGACAAATTTTGGGAAAAATGTGGATGCTTTTTACAAAGTGCTCCGGTCCTGTCCCACAGGACGGAGAGATGTCCCATAAGTATGGAGGAAATGGGACTATGGACTAGGAGTAAGGTGGTCATTACGGTGAGTAACCTGGTAAATACTTTCTAGGCAGTGCAAATAGTTTCCGTTCACCAGTTCAAGTCAATAGGCCAGGCCAAAGTTAATGGGCAAGTGTTCTGGATAAAAAAGAGCAGTTCTGGTATCAAACAGTAAAGTCTTTGCAAAAGTTCTCATAAGTAGTTTAGGCGAAAAATAATCATTTGTGGGGTCACAAGCTGATTAGGCCTGTTAGTTGGGAAAGTTTCACGAACTTTCACGGCGGGAGTGGGGTTCTCTCAATCGGTTTGGCACAGTACCTTTTATATGAAGAAAACAAATGTTGCTGAATTATTGGTTCCTGGCAGTTCCTGCAGAACTTGCTGTTCCTGAGCCTCAGTTGTGGGGACAAGAGGGAGGATGTCGGACTCCTGCACTGCACTTGATCATTGAAGAAAGCAAACAAAATTGAGTCACTTCAGTTTCCAGTAGCTGTAGATTCAAGAACACAAACTGGTGTCCCTCTCCCTGGTTAATCCTAACCAGCCTTGAGAATGGTATCCAGGTGTCTTATGAGTTGATTGGTCTCACCAACTTAAAGGAAGAAGCAGTCCTTGAAGGAGCTTCTCTGTCGAATGGAGTTTGGCAATTCGGACCTGCAGCAGGGCTTCACTGGGCAAACCAACGGTCCAGTGGTTGCAGCAGCCATCCTCTTCCAGCTTGTCCAAGGTTCTTTCGTTCTAGTGGTCGACTCTGCCTTCCAGTCCTGGAGACTCGCCTTTTAAAGTTTTCTCCCTTTCATTCCAGCCTAGTTGGCACTCACCCAGCAGGGTGGCTGTCCTTGCCAGTCAGCCAGCTAGCCAATCACGCCAGGGTGCATCTGGGTCTCCTAGGAGACAAATCGCATGGAGTTTCGGGCACCTCCCTCATTTACTGCCCACCCCAGACACTCCGACACCAAGGGCGGATTTCAGTCCTGAAGCCCGACAAAGGCACACAAACAAAGGTAACAAACATGGTTTGGCGCGCAGAGACAAACACTAGAAGGACCTTTCCTAAAAGAAATGGGGGCCCGTGGAGGAAACAAACGTTTAAACAAAGGGGCTTGAGGCGCCATCTTGAAAAACATGGCTCCTGTGATTTTTAGCTACCGTTGTTCGTGGTCAGCGAAAAATCATGGTAGTTTGTTGTAAAACCACTGCTTCAGCCTTTTCAATAGGAAAGTGTAGCATTTGACTGCTACATGAGTGTCTAGACACACTGGATACTATGTAACCCATCCAGCACTCCATTGTAAGATGGTGTGTGCTGGGTCTATGAATTTGGAAAAGACTAGTAATGTCAATTTCACTTTACATTCTCTGGGGAACAGTAGTTCACCCCAAAGAAGGTTTCTAAACCTTTGGGAAGTCTAAAAGACATCCCTGTGTCACTGCACTGAGGGTGCTGGTTAACACACATGAAAAGAAAATGCCTATGGAGTTATCTAAAACTCCATAATCGGAGAACACAAATGTAAAACCCTCATCAAAACACGAGTGGGGGAAAAAAGGCTCACTCTTTCCAGGTAACAAAATAGTCTTCAAAATCCAGCAAAGTTGCTGGGGGTCTCTAAGGTGAAGGGAATTGGCACATTTCTGGGAATTCTCCCCAACAACCTCTTAGACTTGAGACTAGTTTTTAACTTGCTGATGGAAAGCCTTGGTAATCAAGGCTTTCATGGAAGGGGTGAAAAGACTTCACCCGCCTTTTTCTAATGCAACTCTCGGGTGAGACTTGAATGTTGTCCTTACTAAACTTATGGGTCCTCCTTTTTTTAGCCAATGCAGAAAGCTAGTCTTAAGGATCTCACCTAATAAGACTACTTCTCTGCTGGCTATTGCTTCTATTCGGAGAGTTGGTGAACTTTCGGCACTTCCAGTTAAAGATCCATTTGTTATTATTCATAAGGACAACGTGGTTTTTTTGCACACATCCACAATTTGCACTTACATTCATCTTAGTTCCATGTAAACCAGTCCACTTAACTTCAGTCTTTCGTTCAGAATCCTACTAACCCAGCTGAAAGAATCCTCCATGCACTATGTTTGGAGAGCAGGGATTTATTACCTCCATAAGACAAAACCACTTCAAAAGACCGATAAATTCTTTGTCTCTGTGGCCACTGGTAGAGAAGGGGACCTTGTCTCTAAGTCAGCAATCTCTGAACGGATCAGTAAATGTTAAAGGTATTTGTACCGTGCACCGTTACCAACAGAGTTGGTCCCCAGGCGCTCTGGTGGATCTGCAAATGAGAAGGTGGGATGGGTTAGTAGGTGAAGCGGGAGTAGGATAGTGAGAGGAGTGGTGCTCTGTTGGCAGCTTAAACTCTGTATACACCGGGTGCAGAGCTTCGGTGCGAGTATTGGATCGAGCTCGGTCAGTCCTCGTGTGCTGTTGCTTATATGTTGCAGTGTTGTGAAGTGCGTGCGGGTTGTTGTGCAAGAGATGGTTGTGTGAGATTTTGAGTGAGATGTTTGCAGCAATGAAGCTTAACAGAAGTTCAGAAATCTGTGCGAGTGTGGCACTCGCCAATCCTCCCAATTTCATCGGGGTGGGCAAATGGGCTACGCCTGGCAGGTTTTGGTTTGTGTGGGGTGCTCCCTGTGCTGTTCTAACATGCTTTGTAAGTGTTATGATTGGTCCTCGCCGTTCTATTCTAGCCAGCTCTTTAGGTGTTCTAATGCTGATGGATTGATTAATGTGGGTTGGGTGTCTATTCTCCTCCTTGGGTGCTGGGCTGGTGTGGCGGACTCCTCTCAAACTTTCTATCTAAATACGTCTGCCAGTTTGGGTATGGTACGTCCGGGGGGAGTGGGTGAGTCATTTAGGGCTTTCGTCTGGGTCTGAGTATGTGATCAGTCTCTGGAGGCCTCCTTTTGTGGCTATTTCCCATGATATCTTATGGTCTGTCGTGTGGTCAGTTCTATGGGTCCAGTATTTGTCCATTTGAGAGCGGCCGAGGTTGGTGTTATTTTCGTTCGTAAATGTAACCAGATGCTACTCAAGATCCTTGCCTTTTACGGCTGGAGCACTTTCTACTCAAAGCACAGGGGCTGTTATAGCTTTCATTGTAAATATTCCTCTAGATTCTATTTGCAAAGTAGCTACCTGGAGTTCTGTTCACACTTTTATACCAATTTACTGCTTAGGTACACATTCAAAGACTGATTTTCATGTGGGTCAGGCGGTGTTAAGACCTCTATTTTCTGCTGTTCTTTTAAACATCCCACCACCATCTCCTGGTACTGCTGGCTAGTCTATGCACAGCATGTGATCCTAGGCAGTTTCACAAGCATCAGAAGACGTACATTACTTAGCGTAATCATATTTCTGGTGCTTGTATCTGCTTGGATTCACATGCACCCACCCCTCCTTCGTCTTGGAGTTGAAGGAACACAAACATCTTACACCTTCTTTTCTTCTGTACTCACTCCGCCATTCTCTTCAAACTCCCACATGGCAGAACAAAAACCGGGGGACCTCGACACATGAGGGTTCATGGGTACACTACATGTCACAGTAGGGATAGTGTTAGAGACGCCTAGGCCAACGTCCCTTTTCAATCTTTGAAAAAAAGATGCAGTACTCCGCTATTACCAGTAGATGTCGGACTATATGCACAGCATGTGCATCTAAGCCGATATAAGTCCCAGAGATATGATGAAGTTGAGTAATGTATGTTGTGCGATATTACCGGTTGGATTAATTTTGTAGTGTTCAGAAGGCTTATAATAACTGTTATAAGTTGAATCTTTGTGTGCAATATTTTGTGGACCCATTGAGGGCCCTGACTCCACTCATTCTCTACTGAGAATAAGCTTTGACTGCTCTGCCACATACCTTGATTGGGTTTTGACAAACCTCTGAGTTCCCTGTTCACAATAACTAGAGTGGCCTCCTAAAATCTGTCCACAAGGCCAGATTCTAGAAATCCATGTGAACAAGTACCAAAGTTCAATTAGTGTAGAGCAATTGCAGCATTGCAAAGATAGGGACTTGGTGCCTTTCCAGTGAGAAAAGGAGAAACTACCACCCCAGCGTTGCTTCAGTAGGACCGCCAGAAGTACTGACCCCCAGATACCACAACCGGTCAACCTTGGATAGTGCTAAGGGAAGCCAGACTTTACTCCCAATGCAAACCCTATAATGAGGGGAGTGGTTGAAGAGGTGTAGGGGATCTCGGGCCCCCAAACCCCTAGCAAGTTAGGAATGGTACCAGTAGACAGTAAATTGCTGGGGGAAGCAAGGCCCACCGTCATTAGTGGGCAGGGTAGTTTGGTAGCGATTTTGTGTCGGTAATACCCAGTCATCTTGAGGTTTTCTTTGGCGACCTCAGATTTCAGGGAAAACGCACTCTGTTCCATGACAAAGAAGCTGGAACCTCAAGGAAATCTTCACAAATGCACTTCTTTCATTGACCCGTAACAGGGGATGCCCTACAACCCGGCAGTTGAACTTCAGTTATCCTGCAGGCATGGCACCTGGGGCAGCACAGCACCTTTCCAATGTCCCAGCAGAGCCTTGAGGATGCCCATGATGCATTTCAGTCATTTAGTGAGCCGGACGTCCTTTCAACAATAGATGTCTGGTTTTGGGTCATTCCCAGCTCCTGTGATGGAAAACCGGTGACAAACCTATAGCAGGACAGGTGACTGGTTGGTCCCACCGGTTTTATGTAGGAAGGCACCTTGCAGAGGTCTTCCTTGTCGATATTGAACCCCGAGGTGCATGATGCGGTGGTCCGTACTGGGTAATTCTGGTCGCTGTAGCAGTCCTCGGGTGTCCCTCTGTCGGCTGCCTTCGCATCTCTGCATTTCCAGTGATGGACTTGGTTTCTGGATACTGCTCGTCTCCTTATATCCAGAAAAGTGCTGTGGTCTCCCCCAGCCCTCCGATAAGGACAAACCTGGGGTGGAAGTCCAATTGGGGACAGCCAGCCTCCCAGAAACATCCAGCAATGTCCAGCATCTGTAGGAATGTGGATTGGGTGCAGACAGACCATCCCCACTTCCTGCCAAATCACACACAAAGTAGAGCAGTTGCAGACTTTCTGCAAGAAACTCACCAAGGTACATGAAGGATGAGAGCCCTCACCCCCTACCTGGCAAGGAAGAAGGAAGGGTAACAAATGCCAGGACATATTGATCAGGGCTTGAGTGTAATGGGAGCCATATTGAGTATATCTAGAATGGTTGTTTCTCACCCAAAAACTGCGCCACAAATCAGATCCAGTATCAAACTGATTAATCTATTCAAATATCTTAATGCCCATATGACACGTTTTTCGCCACACCTCGTGCCTTTTTCAAATCTTGGCATTCACTTGACCATTACTATGCATTTCATACATGCACGTTTTTCTTTCTCACGTCATTAGCTGCACAATTCATGGTTTAATCGCACCTTCGAAAATAGTCTCCTGTTACACTGCGTCACCTCTCCGAGACGTTTGAATACATTAATCGGTTTGATACTGGATCTTATTTGTGGCACAGTTTTTGGATAAGAAACAACCATTCTACATGTTTATTGGAGGTGGGGCATTGACCTCAGTTTTTCTCATTTATACAACACGCCATATCTCCTAACCATAAGGAAATTGGTCGCAGGGCATAAGACGTTGATTGTTGCAATCCCTGCTCAAATTCAATACAAATAAATTGAATATATGGTCCCTTTTTAGTGCATAATTGCAGCTGCAGCATCCTTGGGTGAGGCACTGAAAAAATAGATTAAAAAGTATCGACTACCATCAGCGTGTTCAGAGGATACCTGGAAAGTAGCAAAACGGATACTTAGAATCACGTTAAGGGGATACAAAGTATTTCCTGCAGCACTCCATTGAGGATGCCTTGTGTTGCAATCAGCAAAAGGCACTAGATACAAAAAAGAGTTGACTATTCCTACACTGTGGAGTCTAGGGACTAACCAGTGATACCAACATTTTACACTAGATACCCTGTGGTTCCCAGGCAGCACATCACATATATGGTGGGGATGCTACCATAGGAAAGCACAAACCAAAGACTACAGGGAGAGGTCTCCCCTCTCCGTTGGATCCTTGTAAGAAGTGTCCTGTGGTCTCAAAAACAATTTAGCAGGAGGTTGGTTAGATGAAAAGGTCTTGCTGACCTCTGTCAGAAAAAATTCCCGCAGTGGTGCTGGGAGGCTAAAAACCAGAGAGGGTAAGATTTGCCAAAAGAAAATCTCTGACAGATTTCTTGCTCATTTCAATATTATATTATAGTGTTAATGATTTTAATAAAAGTTACCATATTGTTTGTGTCAATGGTACAAGGCAGTTATTAGCGCAGTAAGGCAAACTTTAGAAGTTATGCGAGTGTTGAAGTGCAGTCACTTAATTATCTCTGTGTGATTGAGTGCCACAGAAAAGTATTACAAAAGAAACGTTTTTATTAGGCCTTAACACACTAAAAGGGTAAAACTTGAGAAGCACAATTCACCCAGCATACTTGTACGCGTATATGTTGGTAATCTCAGTGAGGTTACCTACAGAGTAAAATTCAATAATGTAATGAAACTGTCTCATGAGGACATCTCTGGGGCAACACGCTCGCCTTAGAAGCAAGATGACGCGAAGCAACAGAGGTTTGGTCCGCGCTTAGAAATCTCTGGGTATTAAGCGCATTATAAATAACCAATTATTATTATAAACTATAGCAAGTAAAGTGAAAATTACAGTGAATTCAACCATAAACCATATACAAGGCAGACCCCTAACTTTAGCAGGCCTTCTCTCTCAGGTAAGTAGGCTTAGTGTCTACAGAATCCATGGGTTGGAAATGGCAGGAGTACCCTTGCACAACCTTTTGACAAAGCCAACCAGTTGGTAAGATGTTTGACAGCACCTTTGGACGGTGAAGATTTTAGGAGTACACCCTCAATCCCACCACACTGGAGATTACCCTTATTGGGTATCCTTTGCTAGAACTCAATCGGTCACAGCCAGGCAGTGTGTGTGCTGTGGAGTGGACTTTTGCAATCCGTGAACAGGCGGACACGAAAGTGTACATTGCTGCCTCATGATCATTTTTTCCAAGTGACACAGCTGTGGGTGCTTAGAAGTGCCTGGGACACTTCGGCCATTGCTCCTGTCTATTGAAGTCCAGGGTTCTCTTGCGCAGTGGCTAATGGGAGTGTCTGGTTTGAGTCAGTCTATGCAGCCATTTTGTATACTGGTTCTCGGTGGTCTCTGACACTCAGCTGGACAGGTCAGACACCTCAGTATAGCAGCCACAGTGACTCTAATGACTACGCTGAACTTGCAGTACATGGCAGACAAAGTCCAGCAGTGAAGAAACACTTGTCAGGGGTCAGCAGGATCAGTTTGTGACAGCAGTAAAGAACACAGGCTCCAGGAATACTCCTCTTGATGCAGGAGATCTGCAACAGATGCAATGTTCTTAGATCACAAGTAGACTTGCCGAGTCCCAAGCACCAGCTCGGGACAGTGCCCATTGCATTAAAGGCCTGTTCAATGGGTGGGCAGTAGACATACTGGTCCGTGATACTTCAGATGGCTGCTGACTGTAGGCTTCTGGTGTAGGATAGAAGACTGATACCACCAGTCTTTGGGTTATAGCGCTGTCGAGTCTTTTGTGCTTGTAGCAAGAGCAGCAGGGCTTCACTGGGAGATTGTCTTTTTGCAAATCCTGCCCTCTGTCCTAGCCTCCAAGCACTACTCATTGGGTTTTTTTTTAATTGACTTTGAAGGGGAGTGAGACTTTTTTTTTATCATCTACTTCTTGCATTTACTTTTGTTCTGGGATCATTGGATCCTTCTTTCAAGATTCCAGTGAAGGAGAGAACACTCCACCATGCTTTACTATGGCAGCACAGCTACCATATGTAGCGAGCTGCCAGGGACCCTGTGGATCTTCCCTATTTAGAGTGTTTTACTGTTAGCAGTACAGGTTATCTTCAATGGGTTTCTATGGGCACACTTTGTTATCCTCTTATCTTTGTTGTAAGTAGTATTTTGCTACTTTCCGCTTCACCTCACTGATGATCCCCAACAAGGGTGAAACACGTGTATGGGGTTGCTGGTGGTACTCTCGTTCAGATTGGAATTGCCATTGTATTTCGGTGCTGGACTGCCCCTGGGCAGGACAAAGACTGATATGCAAATGGATATTTCCCATCTGTGAAAGGCACAGTGAGTAGAAGCAGTGGCTGCGAACTCTCAAGTGGTTAATAACCACTGAACGGGTTATCATGTCTGTTCTTGCGAGAGAGGGGCGCCCGCTACCTTTGTAATACTATTTGTTAAGGAACCTGGGATTGGTAACCCTAGGTCTCCTGGGGGCAACCAGACGTGGTCTCCCTCTCACTGTGCTTAAAGAGGCATCAGCTTCACCTCACTGATGATCCCCAACAAGGGTGAAACACGTGTATGGGGTTGCTGGTGGTACTCTCGTTCAGATTGGAATTGCCATTGTATTTCGGTGCTGGACTGCCCCTGGGCAGGACAAAGACTGATATGCAAATGGATATTTCCCATCTGTGAAAGGCACAGTGAGTAGAAGCAGTGGCTGCGAACTCTCAAGTGGTTAATAACCACTGAACGGGTTATCATGTCTGTTCTTGCGAGAGAGGGGCACCCGCTACCTTTGTAATACTACTTTCCGGGCATCCTCTGAACAGGCTGGTGAAAGAGATTTTTTTCTGACCTATTGTTTGCAGGCATTCACACATGCTGCTACTGCAGCAGAGATAATGCACTAAAAGGACGATATACTAAAACTGCCCCCCCATTCTCATTTTAATTCCTCTTCAAGATGACCTGGTCTTTGCTATTCATCCTTTCTTTCCAAGTGCGGGAGGGCTCCCTTCATGCACCTTAGTAGGCTTCTTTCAAAAGCCTGCAAAGACTTATTGTGTGCGTGCGCGCTGGCTGAAAGTGGGGATGAGGCTATCTTCACCAATCAACATTACTCCAGGGGGGAGCATGATTGTTGCTGGGCAGATTGCTGGAGATTAACTGTCCACTATTGAACAGCCACCTCAAATTTCAATGTTGCAGTGTGTCCTTATTGGAGGATTGGGGTCTCCTGTTAGGTAAGAATTGATGCGGTCACACTGTGTGAGACTACACAAGACTTATCTGCTTGCTATTGGGTAACCCACCCTTTGGTATAGGTCTGTACTACACAAGTTGATAGTGTGACTGAGCAGCCAGACCTATCTCAAGATGGGTAAATGTGAGCGGTAGCAATGAAATTCGTCGATACAAGTAACACTTACACTCAAGGTTTCTGTTATGAATAGTTAATTATTTAACCACCAGTCTTCAATTAGCATTCTTTAAAAAGGTAATTCATCTACCAATAAATATATACTTTAAAATGATTTTTCAGACTCGGAACAAGTTTGTGGATAATCTTTGGATATGCTTCTTACACAATTCCTACACCAATGTTTGGATATGCTTCTTACACAATTCGTACACCCTAAGGTGACTACAATCACAAGGACCGTAATGGCATTTATGTATCACACTAGTTATACGTGGCAGATTCTGAGGTTGCAGAAAGGAAAGGTTTAAGGGAGGAAAAGGTTGAACAGGTTCTCCAGTATATGCAAGGACAATCAAATCTTCCAATTAAATCTAGGTAAGCCTTTCCCAGCAATAATAGTCTAAAACAAGTTACCACCATGAGGGACAGCAATATCAAATACAATGGGCTAGTAGTCTGCAGGGAGCCAGGACAGCAAAAGTCAATTTGAAACCATCTATGGAGCTGAGGCATTTTTTCGATTTAAAGCCTTGCACAAAGTTAGAATTTGTAGAAATCACTTGTAGGGTCACAAGCTGTTAAGCCTGTACAAAGAGAGTCGGAATCAAGTCTAAAGATAAGCTAATGCCATTCCAAACTGAGAAAAGCGCAGCTAAAAGACAGTGAGTTAAGTACCCCAAGTCTAAACAGTAACTCTGATTAGAAGAGTGGTCCAGCTGGATTCTGTCCTGTTGCAGCGATGCTGACCCTGGGTTCCTGAGCCTCAGTCGTGGGGACAAGAGGGAGGACATCTGGAGGGCTCCTGTGGCTGCACATTGGAGGTTGTCGGCTGCTACACGCTTGTTAGGACAGTTTTTCTGAGTCCAACTAAGGGCTTAGTAAAACCATTCAACCGAGGCAGTACAAGAATCCACTCGTAGTGTCAGTCTGTACCACCTTAGTTCATGGTAACGTAGACAGAGCTGCCAGGCTTATCTTGCGAGGGATAGAGGGCTGTATAATCGGTACAAATGAAATTGTAATACAAATGGTCCAAAGAAACACTATGTATGTAAAAAGATTTATTTGAGTACAAGTAGACCCAAATAAATCTAGGGGAAATGAGTACTAACACATTATATGAAATCACAACTATAAAAATACAACAATATACTTGAAGGTATACAGACCAAAGTATAAACCCTATTTGGAACACCTAACAGTAGTTCTAGGGAAGTCAAAACCTTTTATTACACATTCAGTATAGGTCATACCTATTCCTGGGGGCTAAAAACAAATGGTGACTTTCACCTCTACATTCAGTAATGCAAGGCCAGTAGACCCTACCAGTTATACAGTGACTCTCAGTACAAATGACATAATCGGTCAATTTAACTATATACTTTTTGTGAATAGTGGAACACTTATTCCAGGTACAGTAAGGTGAGTAAAACCTAAGGATGTAATATTCAATTACAGGTACTTTTGAGATAGATGAAACACAGATTGAGATAAGCAGTGACTTATTTTTGGATGGCATACCACTCGCTCAAGGTAAGTAAAACCCATTTACTTTTTTAATTCACAAGGAGTCCAAGTTAGATCTTTCCCAACTGTACAAGTGACCGTTGTAGGGCTTCTAAGGGACATTTGGAACCACAGACTCTGGGTTAGATGGCACAGGGAAAGTAAACCCTAATATTACTCTTTACTGAATGACTCAGTTATTCTAGGTAGGCAACAATGTAATCCAGACTTATTCTGAACTGGCTAACAGCAAGTCAGCGGAAGCAAGACTTAGTTTGGGGACACTCCCACAATTATCCTAACAGGAATAAACTGGTAATACCAACAGGTGGACACTCCTACAATTACCCTGGAGGAATAATCTTGTGAAACCCCAGGCACAACCTAATTACAGGAGAGTAATATACCTTCACATCTACTTTCTAATAGAATGACAAAACAGTTTCTAAAGAAAGAGGAGATGTTTACCATACTTTTGAGAATAGTGCATCACACATCAAAGATAAGAACTTTTGTAACTGTTCACTCTTAGAGTTACAGTTATCAACTTTTAAACAATGACTTTCTTTTCTAGGCAAAAGGCCCAATCACTTAAGTCTTTCCCTTATTCTTGGAGAATGAGTGTTCAGTGGCAGAAGGGGGTGGGGGGCGCACTAGTATCTAGTATCCAACAGGCAGCGTCAGGATAGGTTCTTTTTTAAAAAAAACTTTTATTGAATTTTACTGAATTTTACAACAAGTCAAAAGCAAAGAAAACATTCCCTCCCACCCCTTCCCCAACCCCCCCCCCAAAATGACGAGCATTCAAAACCCACATCTTCTTTCTTCCAGACAGTCCCCCCACCTTATTGTAGCTCAAGTAGTCTCAGGCGCTGCAGGCACCACATCACACTGTAGTAACTTTAAGAAAAGTCACAATCTCCCCCAATCCGCAGCAAAGCTTTGCACTTTATCCTCCATGGTGTAAATTGCCCACTCCAAGGCCACTATATCCCAAATTTTCCGTAGCCAATCCTGTTTCATGGGGATCTCGGGGCTTTTCCATCTCTGAGCTATCAACAACAAAGCTGCAAGAGTCAGGATCACTTTTGCTTTCTCCCTTCCTCTGATTCTCCCCTCGTCGGAGGCCCCACGGATGCCCAAGAGGATCTGTATTGGAGTTCGTACATCCCTGGGCCAAAGGCCTGTTCCTGCGCCCTTTGTACCTCTCCCCAAAAAGATGCAATCTTTGGGCACTTCCACCAAATATGTTCTGCTGTTCCTGCTGAACCACAGCCCCTCCAACAACTACCCGATCTTGTGGGAAACATCTTGTGAAGTCGTGCAGGAGTATAGTGCCACCCGAATAAAATCTTATACCACGCTTCCTGGAGCTGGGACGCTCTAGCCAATTTAGGTATCTTCCTCCACAATCTTTCCCACTCAGCCCTACTGATTTCTCTCCCTAGCACCTTTTCCCATTTCTGCATGTGAGCCTACTGAGGGTCCGAATGCGAGCTATCCAAGATCTTATAGATATTAGAAATGAGGCCTTTCGTACCGTCATTGGTTAGTAGAAATCTTTCAAACTGTGTTGGTTCCCTAGTTGCTGCCATACTAACTCCCAGGTGAAGTACCCAATGTCTTATCTGTGCGTATCTCTTTCCTTCTCTTGTATTGCAAATTCTCGTTTACATTCTTCAAACGACAGCAATTCTCCTCCTCGAAACATGTCATATAGCTTCCTACAACCTCCCTCCTGCCACCTCGCAAAAGCCCCTTTCTCCAGGCCGGGGTGAAGTCTCCATTATCAAAGAGGGGGTAAATGGGGATGGGTATGAAGTGATTCCCTTAGATCCCACCATGTTATCCCAAGTATCTGCCATTAACTTAGTTATAGTGCTTCTCCAGCATGGGGTCTGGCATGGATTCACATGCTCATGAATATTCCCCGTCGTCAGGCTGGGAATCCTCGGTAAAGAAAAAACCAGTATCAGTTTCGTTTCTGATCTGTCTTTCGTATTAATAACCAATCACTGGTCTCTGCGTCATACTGACCACAGCCAATGACTGCCCTCTACCTAAGCACCGCCTCTGTCAGCCATCTTCAGATTTTTACCGCACGTTCATGTGTTGGGATCCTCGTGCTATTGCTCTCGAGCGTTGGTGCTATTTTTTCACGTTTTTTCTCAAAAACCTCGTTTTTTTCAGTCAAAAGAGCCTGAAGCTCCACCGACTCTCCATCCGATCAACGGGGACCCGTGTCGGATTCGTCTGCGCCCCTCAAGGGTGAAGATTTCGTCGAGCTACGTTTTTGGTGGACTCCAGAAGCTTCTCAGGCCCGGACATGGCCCTGGAGAAGGGAAGCTCGACGCCCGGAAAGCTGTTCAGGGTCTGCCCTGGATGCCAGCTGCAGAACATCTTTAAGGAGGACGAACACTCCTTTTGTCTCTACTGCTTACATGAGGACAAGTCCACGTGGAGAAGGACTGTGCGTTTTGCGGCAATATGTCGGAGCGGACCATGAAGGACCGCCATCAACGCCTCGCCAACTGGCTGGAAGGGAAGAGCCCATCAGGCGAGAAGAAGAGGAAGAAATCCGAGCGGTCTTCTAAGACCTTTGAGGACGCCCCGGCGACGGGGGTCCAACACAAGGCCAAGCACTGCGAGTCCGCTGGCACCGGGAGCGCCGAACGGTCGGGCTCTACGGGCGCCAGGCAGGGCGCACCCTCCCCGGCACCTTCAGCCACGAGCCAACGCTCTGGGTCGGGTAAGAGGAAGGGCGAGCACCCGGCGAGGCTCCTGGAGAGGCCCCGGTCGAGCTCGAAGGCCCCATCGGAGGGGGAGCGAGGCAGTGTCCCCCCCCCCCCTCAAGGATAAGGCAGTGAGCGCACCTAAGGTGGTGAAGGCCTTAATCCATCCGGCCAAGCCCTCTATCGATACTGTTGTGGAGGCTACACCAGTGGTGGCGATCTCGGGGCTCAGTCTCCCTGCCACCTCGGAGGGAGTCCTCTTTTGTGCCCATCGATAGGACCCCCGTGAAATCCCCGGCGGGGAAGGAAAAGGGGGGGGGCAGGGCGTCGTAGATTCGGCTCCAACCTCGGAGGAAGAGCTGATCGAGGTCTTAAGCCACGGCCTTGGCGTGGATCAAGACCGGCCCGTCGGGATGGATCCCGACGCAGGTGACGACATCGTCGAGGGTGCCGACGGGGCCCCTGATCGCCCGTCGGATTCCCCTCTGCCAGCGCCGCAAGACAACTCGGCGGCCATTTTGTTGGCTATACAGTCCTTATGCTCAGAGATAAGGACGAGACTACCGTTGCCGACGGGGGATCCTGAACCGGGACCTTCGGGTGTTCCCCCGCCCAAGAAAAGAAGGATTCACCCTCCACCTCCTTTTCAGCCGTCGTGACCCGTCCAGCCCTCCTCCCCGTCCACCCGAGGGGATGATACGGGGACTGACACGGCAGCGACGGGTACGGACGACGAGGTATACGACGAGGATCTGCTGTCGTCACCTCCCACCAGGGCTTCTCCGCCCGACGAGATTGGATCGTTCCACTCCATGATCGCCAGGGCATCCGAGCTTTTCCAACTCTGCCCTGAGGAGAAGAAAAAGGAAGGATTCCTTTATCAACGGCGCGAGGCCAAGAGGAAGACGGTCCTCGCGGTGCCTCTACTGGACGACATTTGGGATGAGGGCCTCGCCCTTCCACGACGCCAGCTAGAAGAGACCGGTACGAGAAGAAGTACCGGGTCCCGGACGCGCCCCCCTGTGCCTCCGGGCGCAGCATACCCCGGACTCCGTCGTCTCCGCGGCGGCCAGGAAGAAAGCGGGGGGGTGCAGCCTCCACATCGACTTCCCCACCGGACAGCGAGGGAAAGAAATTGGACGCTATGGGACGCAAAAAAGCGGCCAACGCCTTGGCTATCGTGGCCCGCTACGACAGGGAGCTATGGTACAAACTGGCTCCCCTGCTGGCGGACGCCCTTTCGGAGCAGCGGAGGCAAGGGCGCCTCCAAAGGTTCCGGCGGCGGTTTCTCCACCTACCGTCAAGCGGCCCGCTCGTCTCAGGAGGCCTACAGAGGATGAGGCAAGTCTGGCGGACCCCGCCGTCGTCACCAAGGAGGTCAAGGCGGCAAAGCCTCGTCGAAACAGGATTGAACCGGCCGTGGGGTCGGGCCCCCGCCGAAGCACCCAGGTGGGAGGCCGGCTGGCGAGCTTCGTCAGCGTGTGGGAGTCCATCTCCACCGACCGTTGGGTGGTGGACGCCTTAGCCCGGGGCCACGCGCTCGAGTTTCAAAGAAGGTGCCCGCTCGTCCCCCCCGTGGCCAGGAAAGAGCTTCACGTCCCTCAGCTTCTCCTGGAGGTAAAGGCGATGCTCGGGAAGGGCGCCATCGAACTCGTCCCAAAGAGGCTTCGGGGCTCCGGAGCTTACTCGAGATACTTCCTCGTGAAGAAGAAGACGGGAGGATGGCGCCCCATCCTAGACCTGCGACGTCTGAACAAGTTCATCAAGGCGCAGAAGTTCCGGATGGTCACCCTCCAGCACGTCCTGGGTCAGCTGGAGGAAGGAGACTTCCTGTCGTCGTTGGATTTGGAGGATGCCTTCTTCCATATTCCCATCCTAAAGGGGCACCGAAAATTCCTCAGGTTTGTGGTCCAAGGGCGTCACTACCAGTTCAAAGCCCTCCCCTTCGGACTACGGTCGGCACCCAGGGTATTCACCAAGTGCCTCGCACCGGTGGCGGCGCAGCTGCGCCGCGAGGGGATCCACGTCTACCCCTACCTGGACGACTGGCTCATCCGAGCCAAGACGAGGGAGCTCGCCGTGGAGCACACGGCAAGGACCGTCCAACTTCTCACGGACCTGGGATTCTCCGTGAACTACGCCAAGTCCCACCTGGTACCCGCGCAAAACGCACTGTTTCTGGGAGCGAAGCTCGACAGTGTCCCTTCTGGCCTCCCCGTCGGAGGAAAGGACCAGGTCCATCCTGGGCAAGGTACAGCGGATGTTGGTTTCCGACGCGGCCAAGGTGAGGTCCATCAAGTCCCTCCTCGGAATGATGTCTTCTTGCATCTACCTCATTCCCATGTGCAGGCTCCGGATGTGCCCGTTGCAGGAGTTCCTGGACGCGCGCTGGATCCAAACGACGGACGGCTTCGAGGAGAGGATCACACTCGACGAGAGTTTCCGCCGAGCGGTCCGGTGGTGGGGCACCCGCGCGCATCTGACGACGGGCATGGACTTCCAGACCCCAGACCACCAGGAGACAGTGACCACGGATGCCTCCCTGGAAGGGTGGGGAGCGCACACCGAAAATCTGCACGCGAGAGGCCTTTGGCTCCCGACGGAGAAGTCCCTCCATATCAACGTCCTGGAGCTCCGAGCAGTGTTCTGGGCCCTCAGGTCCTTCCTTCCGTCCCTCAAGGGCAAGGTGGTGAGGATCTTCACCGACAACACCACCACCATGTTTTACATCAGGAAACAGGGCGGAACCAGTTCCCAGCACTGTCCAAGGAGGCGCAGGACCTGTGGCATTGGGCCGTCGCCCAAAGGATGTTTCTGGTGCCGTTTCATCTGGCAGGGATAAAAAACACCATCGCCGACTCACTCAGCAGGGAGCTGCGCTCGTGCCACGAGTGGGAACTACGGCAGGATCTAGTGGATCGCCTCTTCCGACGGTGGGGCACACCCCAGATCGACCTGTTCGCGACGGCGACAAACTCCAAGTGCCGGAGGTTCGCCAGCAGGTTTCCCCAGGCGAGGAGCATGGGCGATGCTTTCTCGTTCCCCTGGGAGGGCCTGTTCCTCTACGCGTTCCCTCCTTTGCCACTGCTAATCCGGCTCGTCAACCAGCTCAAGAGGTCACGGTGCAGGATGATCCTCGTCGCACCTACGTGGCCGAGGCAGATATGGTTCCCCGACCTTCTGGACTTGTCAGCGTCCCCGCCAATCAAGCTGCCGGTGGACGCGGATCTACTCTCCAGGGAAGGAGGCGCCATCCTCCACCACGACCCGAAATCGCTGAACTTGCAGGCCTGGCTCCTGCAGCGCTAGAGTTTGGAGGATACGACATACCGGCCGACTGCAGAGAGGTTCTTGCAAAGGCCAGGGCGTCCTCGACTCTTAAATGCTATGGACACAAATGGAAGAGGTTCTCTGTCTGGTGCCACGCACAGAAGATTAACCCTCTACGGATTACGGCTCCCCAGGTACTGCCGTACCTGCTGACGCTGGCCAAAGCTGGACTGGCACACGCGTCCACCAAGATTCATCTTGCTGCGATCTCCCGATACACCAGAACCACGGGCCGGACGTCCTTGTGGTCTCATCGTCTGGTGAATGAGTTCATGAAGGGACTGTTCAGATCGTTCCCGCCGGTGAAGGCGCCGGCCCCGGCGTGGGAGCTCAACGTGGTGCTGACCAAGCTCATGGGACCTCCAAACGAGCCTCTGCACTCGGCCCCGTTGAAGTTTCTGTCGTGGAAAACAGCGTTTCTTGTGGCCATCACCTCCGCACGACGGGTGGGAGAGATCCAGGCCCTTTCCTGCAAGGCCCCGTACTTGACTTTTCACGACACGAGGGTAGTGCTCAGGACGCACCCCTCCTTCATGCCCAAGGTACCGTCGGACTTCCATCTCAACGAACCCTTGGTGTTGCCTGTGTTCTTCCCGTCGCCTTTGTCGCCGGCTGAGAGGACTTTGCACTCGCTGGATGTGGCTAGAGCGCTGAAGTTCTACGTGGACCGCACGAAGTGTTTTCGGAAGACGTCACAACTCTTTGTGAATTTTGGACCTGTCAATCAGGGGAAGGCTCTCTCGATGGCTTCCATTTCCAGATGGCTCTCCGGCTGTATCATGTACTGTCATCGGTTGGCAAACCGACCGCTGCCTGGCCGTCCGAGAGCCCATTCCACCAGAGCGATCGCAGCTACCACGGCGTTCCTTTCTGGTGTGCCCCTGCTGGACATATGCAGGGCTGCTACGTGGAGGTCGACGCACACCTTCACGAAATTCTACTGCGTCGATCGGGATTCCAGGGAGGAGTCCAGGGTCGGCCAAGCAGTGCTGCGCAACCTGTTCGCCTGAGGTGAGCCTGGTGAGGAGGTAAGATGCTTAATGTTGAGTTTGATGTAATGCTTAATGTTGAGCCTTTGCCACCTCCCGTGGTTGTGCATGTGTGTACTGCTATGTATTCTTTATTCATGAGCATGTGAATCCATGCCAGACCCCATGCTGGAGAAGGAACAAGTTACTTACCTGTAACTGTTGTTCTCCAGCATGGGTCTGGCATGGATTCACATGCGAACCCTCCCGCCTACCCCTCTGCGGCTCTTCACTTGGTCATACTGCCACTTCACGTGCTTCCAAATCTGAAGATGGGTGCCAGAGGCGGTGCTTAGGTAGAGGGCAGTCATTGGCTGTGGTCAGTATGACGCAGAGACCAGTGATTGGTTATTACTACGAAAGACAGATCAGAAACGAAACTGATACTGGTTTTTTCTTTACCGAGGATTCCTAGCCTGACGACGGGGAATATTCATGAGCATGTGAATCCATGCCAGACCCATGCTGGAGAACAACAGTTACAGGTAAGTAACTTGTTCCTTTCATAAAGGTGCCGAGGTCTATGCTCTTTAGGGAGCTAAAGCACTTCCGATAGATTGCGGTGGGCTACCGCCCTATCCATTCTCACCCAGAGTTTCTCTTGCTGACTTTCTTCCCCTTTCAAACATTCCCTAATGATTTGTAGCTGAGTTGCCTCATAATACCGCCTAAAGTTTGGTAAAGCTAAGCCTCCTTCTCTCTTGGGAGCCATCAGTAAACTACCACTCACCCTTGGTCTCTTCCCTTCCCATACAAATTCTTTAGTCAGGGTCCCTAGTTCCTTAAAGCTTGAGAGAACAGGCTGCGGGATCGCCTGGAATAAATACAACAGTCGCTGGAGTGTTACTATCTTCACCGCTGCAATCTGCCCTAACCAAGATACCCTAAGGCCTCTCCACCTTTGGTAATCCTTCTTGATTGCTTTAAGGAGAGGGGGAAAATTCGCTGAGTACCACCCGGCCAGCGTTGATGTGATTCTCACCCCTAAATATCTGATCCCTCCCGGGATCCATAGGAGATGAGTGCCCCCCCCTTAACTCGTCCCGTTCCATTCCCCTAAGCGTTAGGTTTAGGACCTCCGATTTGTTAGCGTTCACCTTTAGCCCTGAGGCCTCCCCAAACTTTTCCAACAGGGACAAGCTAACTTGGATCGATTCTCTCGGCGTCGTCAACATAAGCAACATGTCATCAGCAAAGGCTGCGACTTTCTGTTGTTCCCCCCCCCTGCCCCCCGCCCCCCAAACTGGATGCCCCTTATTTCCGGCGTCTCCCTAATCACTTGCAACAGTGGTTCCAAATAAATTGCGTAAAGGATTGGGGATAGTGACAGCCTTGTTGTTTTGTTCCCCTCTGTAGATTAACTTGTCTGGTAGCTGTCCCATTCACCATTATTCTAATTGACGGGGCTTGGTAATTGGCCTGAACCATTGTCAGAAATCACCGACCCGCCCCCCCCACACACCCCCTCTCCAATGACCATCTTTTCCATTACTCGAAACAGAAAGGACCACTCCACATGGTCAAAAGCTTTTTTCTCGTCAAGTGCCACCAAGACCGCGGGAGTGGAGGTTCGCTGGACCTTTTCGACTAAATGGGCCACCCGCCTGATATTGTCTGCGGTTTGCCGGCCTTTGACAAAACCCGCTTGTTCGAGGTGTATTAAAGGGAGAATGGCATCCAACCTGTTAGCCAGAATGTTTGTATATATCTTGGCATCGATATTGATCAAGGCAATGGGGCGATAGGCTGATCTCTCTTCTGGGTCTTAATGTGGTTTAAGAACAAGAGTCACCTTTGCTTCCTCCATGGATGGGGCAATTTTACCTGTCTGCCGAAACTTATCGAATAGAGAGGTCAGTTGCGGGGCCAGCTGCATGATAAACAGTTTATAAAAGGCTGCGGTATAACCGTCAGGGCCTGGGGCTTTGTCTATAGGGAGGGCTCTAATCACCCCCCGAACTTCCTCTTCCGTGTTTCTCGGTTTAGGGCTTCCCTTGTCTCCCTATCAATTTCCCGTAGCTGTACAGATTGTAAAAACGTATCCTGTGCATCGCTAAGGGGGTTTTGGGATGCATAAAGGGAGTCCTAATACCCCACTATAGCCTCCTGCATTTTTCCCGCTTTGTGATCCTTTCCCCAGTGCCCAATTTTAACACAGTAATAGCATTTTCTGCCCTTTTCCCCTGAGTAGCCGTGCCAAAGCGTATCAGCCTTATTTGCCTTCTCATAATATTTTTGTCTCACAGCTAGTAGTGCACCCTCTGCCTTTTGGGTACGCAAAAGTTCTAACTGCCTCAACGCTTTCCTGTATTCCCGCATGGCTATCCGGGATGGGGTCCTACCCGCTGCCTGTCTAGCCGCTTCCGCCTCAGACTCTGAGCCTCCAAAGCCTTTAATTGTTTCACGCGAAAAGCAGTTGCTGCAATTAGGTCCCCCCTGATAGTAGCCTTGAATGCGTCCCACCGTACCTCCTCTGCCGTATCCTCCTTCCTATTAACATCGAAGACCATAATCTTCTCTTCGATGTCCCCCGAATTTCCGGGTCTCTCAGGACTGCCCTTGGAAATTTCCAGCCCCATACTCCCCTCACCCTTCTACCCAGGTCCAGAACCACCAAGACTATCTTATGGTCCGCTATTCCTATCGGTCCCGCTTGCACCTCACTGATACCCATATATAATCCATGAACCCCAGATAAGGTGTAACCCTCCTCTTCCCCCTTTAGTGCTCTCCATAGTTCTCTCCATACATCCGTCAATCCCAGCCTACCGATCTTTTCCTTCAATTCAGTCGACATCACCGCCCCGCCACCTCTCATACTTTTACCTTTTCTGTCCCCCTCGTTATCCCAAGCGATATTCAGGTCTCCCATCAACACAATCTGCCCCCAGGATTGTTCTTCTAATACTTTCAGTACCTGCAGCAAAAACTGTTCCTGAACGGAGTTGGCGCCATATATTACCACAATTGTGTAAGGGGTATCCTGATATTTCCCCCTGACTACTATGTATCTCCGCTCTTTATCTCTCGTCACTGTTTCAACTCTGAAGTGAACTGTGTTTCTAATGGCTAGAGCTACCCCCCTTGTTTTACTTTGTCCTGAGGCATGAAAAATCTGATCAAATCCCCTCAGCTTCAACCTTCCCTGGTCCTTGAATACCAGGTGCGTTTCCTGGAGCCCCATAATATCGGGTCTTTCCTTTCTCGGAGAGTGCTCCAGCTTTACCCTCTTTAGTGGGGAGTTCAGCTCTCACATTATGCGTTAACCACTTAAGGAGTTAGAACTTGAAACTTGGGCCTTTCTATGAGCCACTGCCCTCTCTCCCCTCCCCTCTTTGAATGACTCGCCCCCGCCTCCCCTTGTCCCCCTCTCCTCCTCCCTCCCTGGAAGGACACCCCCCTTCCCCGCTCACCACTCCTTACTCTGGCATCTCTGCCCTTTCCGTACCCAAAATTATTGCTCCTCCTGTGGCCCATGGCTTCAGTTCTCCTTTTAGAGGCCCACCACCCCTTTTACCGCCTTCATAATTCAGGAGCCAATGGATGTCTCATTCCTCTCTTCACTTGAATTTTCTTTTCGCTGCCTCATGCCATCCTTGCCACCTTATCTCCTTTTCTCTCCCACTGGCGTCCATCCCCAGGGTTTCAACCTGGTGCGCACTGTAGTGCCTCGTGCACCTGAGCTCGGTGGAGTTTCATCAAACTCTATGCGAAGGAGATCAGCCCCTTCCTGTAGGGACGTAACGTGCTTCTGAGCTCCCTCCCATTCAAAAAGCAGGCCAAACGGGAATGTCAATTTGTACTGTATGTCCTTCTCATTTAAAACTTTTAACAGTGGGCCCATTTGTCTCCTTTTCATGAGCGTGCTACTCGCCAAGTCCTGAAACAATGCGATCTGCTGCCCTTTAAACATAATGGACTCCCGCTGCCGTGCAGCTTGAAGAACTGCCTCCTTCTGGGCTTATCTAGCAAAAGCTGCCAGGAGGTCTCTAGGTCTCGCCATCTGGCCTTTGGTCATCCGCCCATTTCTGTGTACTCGGTCCAGCTCAATCTTCTCAGGGTCCCCTTTCTTCCAGGATGTTGGCAAAAATGCCTTGAAGCACCGCTTTCAGGTCCTGGTCTGACACTGACTCTGGCAGAAATTTCACTCTGATATTGATCCTTCGGGATCTATTCTCCAAATCTTCCATTTGGACTTCAAGATTTCTTGTAGCCACGCCCAACCTCTCTATGGCTTCACTGTTAGCTGTGGTTTCGTCCTCTACTTCTTGGAGGCCTTTTTCCAGAGTGTCTGTCCTTTCCCCCAATTGCCGCGTCTCTTGTCTTATCTCTCCTAAGGCTTCATTCAGGTCTGCTCTCATCAGTTGAAATTGGACCTGGAAGGTCTTTGCCAAGTTCAATTGTAGGGTGTGCGGCTCCCCCAGGAATTCCCCTCTGGACACCAGTCTGTTCCTCCAAAACCCCCTGATCAGAATCCTCCCCAAGCTTCTCACGAGATGACCCAGGGCCTTCCCTTGGGGTATGCACTGGCCAAATTGCAGGGAGTGTGCCAACCGCGGCTTGAACCCTCTCATCTCCCCCCCCAATTTACTTTTGGATTTGGTGGTCATGCTGCTCACTTCCCTAAATCTTAAAATCTTACGCCTTTATAACGCTCCTGAAAGGCAGATTGTAGGTTGCAGGTGAGGGTCAGTCCGCTGCTGCCCCCCCCCCCCCGCTCCTCCTGGAAAGGCTGGAATTTAATGCCACAAAGGGTGTAAGCTGTCAGACACTGCGATCCTCTTTATGTGCTTAGACCGCTGTGCTTTGTAGCAAAGGGGTGGTGGACTGCAGAATGCCGCTTCTCTTACACCCTCAGCTGGGGCTTCCTAGATTACGCCAGTCCTTCCTTTTCCCCCAGACAGTTCCGGTCTGTCTCCTTACTCAGATCCTCAAACGACATGGGGGTATCCCGCTCCCATGCAACTCTCGTGCCGGGTTCTTCTACACTCCAATGGGGAGCCGGGGCACGCTGTTCGGGCCTGTCCCCGTGTCCACCTCAGGGCCGCACTGCATGGCTGTTGGCACCCTGTTGCCTCCCCGCGCGGCCCTCAACCTCTTCCAGCCACTGCGGGACTCTCCAATGCTCCTGCCTCTCGGAGGGGGCTATATGGGGGCCGGCTCTGCCCCCTGCCTGGGGCAATTTCCCTGCCCTCCACTCACTCTCTGGGTCTCAAATTAGCCGCTGGTAGTCTCCCCCTGCTCCCCAGCTTCTCTGACGCTGCTCCTACTCGCATGGTATGGGGGTGCAGGATGTCTCGAAGCGGCAGGCCTCTCAATCATGGAGTGCTGCCATGTCTGAGGGGCTGGCGCATCTCTGTATCGCCTTCACCAGCTCTCACTCTCCCGCTTGGCCCCTCCGGTGCCCCGCCGCGCCTGTACCTCTACGGGGCTCCTTCGCCTTCCTGCGCTCCACGACACCTCTCTGATCAGCACAGCACTGCCGCGGCCCCTCCGAGCGTTCCTCTCCCTTTCGCCACGGGGGGAGGGGCGGACCGTGAAGTGGCTTCCGCAGGCTCACCTGCTCCTGCAGCCCGCTTCTAGAGCCCCGTTGGGCTCACGGCTCACTCTTCGCTGTGCACCTTTACTTCCGAGAGCCCCCCGGCTCCTCTCGATGCCGCCCCTCGCCGTGTGGCGCATTTGCGCGCGTTCTCTTCCCGCCGGCCACTGCTCCCTTCTCTGCCGCGCTGCGCCCAAAGTGCTGCACAGACTGCCTGACAGCACCAGTCAGCTCCACGCCTCTTCCTCACTCCCCGGAGGTCTTTCCTGGCCACTGCTGTAGCCTGTTGATGGGGCGGTGGGCACCTCACATCAGCCGGGTCCGGAGAGTGCCGTCGGCACGTCTACTCGGTGCCGGCGGCAATCTTGGAATGCCAGGATAGGTTCCAAAGTAGTAAAAGTCAAACAGGCGAGTTCTTTACTTCTGAGTTAGAAGAGTGTCCAGGGGCTTCACAGAAGACATCCTAGCAGGATTCTAGCAGTGGAACTGGTTGCACTGGATGAGAGGCCTCCCCATCACAGAAAACAACCCACAGCTACACAGAAATCCTAAGACTTAAGGTAAGTACATACCAAAGCCAACATAGTACCTCCGCATTGAAGATGATTTTGCAGCAGGAGGACTTCAGGGTCTGCAGCCAAATAACCGTTCAGTGTATTCCTTGTCGTGGTGACTGAAAACAAGACCTCAGAAGGAACTTTGCAGCCGGGATCGTTGAAGGCTTTAGGCAATGTTTTCCTCATGGCTGAAAGCGGTTCTGCAGATTTGGTGCCTTTTCCAGAAGCACAGGCAGAGACAAAAAATTGCAGTTGAATTCTTGTCGTTACAAAGGTCCAGCACTCTTAGTGTCTCTGGAGATCCACCAGGATGCCCATGAAGTTTCAGTGAGATTCGGGAATTCAGAAGACCGTGCACCGCACAGTGGCTTGAGGTCCCAGGGTATTGGGGTAGTGCAGCAATGCAAGTTTGCAGCAACACCTGGGATGGCACAGAATGCAGGTCTTCTTGAGTCTAGTGGGACTCACCAGGCTCTTGGTCGGGGCCATCGTTTTCGGAGTCCCCAGGTCGATTGGAAAGAAGGGCTACAGCAGGCTCTGGTTACACTGCAGGCTTTCAGGTTCGCAGTATTTAATAGGAAGTGCAGCACAACGTCTGCATTCTCTCCCCGCATTTTCCAAGAAGGCACCGTCTGGTTGTCCAATCAGGAAAGCCAAACCTCTCCCCCTCCCCCCACCCCCCAAACTGGGATTTGTCCCCATTCAGGCAAGGAGGAAGACAAAGGCCTCTGGTGTTTTTGACTCCGCCCTCACTTCCTGCCCACAGACTGGAGCCGAAGATAAAAATCACACACAGGAATTTACCACCCTGGATGTCGGGGGAAGGAAGAAGAAAGGACAAGAAACACTAAAATGGCGAAAGACCACCACTGGGCTATTTTGGTAAAATGAGCACCCTTAGGTGCCTTTACTGCAGCTTTGATCACGGCCCGCGGTAAAGGTGCGCCAAATTAATATAAGTGATCACTGCCACCAGCTATTGAAGCGAAGCTTGTCCCTGTAAAAATTTAGTTTTAATGTGAAATGGTATACATTGCATCTCCCCATCACTCCACATAAGGTAGGGTGTGCTGGCCTCACAGAATAAAATGTAAAAGGGATCCAAAGATCCTTTCTACCCATGGGGTCTGTAGTTCACTCAAGGTTAGCAAGAGAAAATTAAAAGGGGTGCCCCTAGGGCAACCCAGCAACAACAGGCACTTGTTGCCAATAAGTTGTTAAAGAGGATAACTTAAAAAATGCACTGTGGAGAGTCAAGCAAATAACACCCATAAAAACAGTAAACGATTCTTTGAGTGTGGAAAAAGGTTCCCACTCAGATGTATTAAGGAAAAATATCCCACTACTAAAGCAAAAAAGTTCTGGGGTTGACCCAGGTCAGTAAGATTGACCAGTTCTGTGAAAATCTTAACTAACGCGTCTTTTCAGTGCAGGTTTGTGGTTTCTGCGCTTGGTAAACCTTACTGTCGCGGATCTCGGATACCAGTTGGGCTCCCTTCACTCCTTGGGTTCTGCACTCTGGTGAGGGTACTCGAGCTCTGGTTGTCCTGCTTCTGGATGGTCATTAGGAGACTCCTAGAGCTTCTATCCGGATTTCAGATGTTGCTCTCAACTATGGATTTCTTGACCCCTGGCACTCGGTTCTTGCAGCAGTGAAGTACAGCCAGTCCGAGTAGATGGTCCAGTGGTCTTAGTCTCGGGGTTAGTTGGTCCCACTAACCCAAGGGAAGAAGTCCTCCCTTCCGGAGCTTCTCTGTCATATTGAAAAAGGAGTTTCCGCACAGCAGCAGTGCTTCACCGGACAATTTGAAGGTCCAGGAGGATGCAGAATGCTTAGTTCAGTTTCTTCGTCCGGTATTTTTCCAAGTGGTCGACTCTGCCTCAAGTCCCAAAACCTTCACCTTTTAAGCATGGCTCATCTCAGAGTAAAACCCAAGAAAGATCTCACAAACAGAAAACTAAGACCAGGCCAGTTTGACAAAAAATTTCACCAATGGGTGCTGTACTGCAGCGGAGGATTCAGCCTGCCGTAGAAAAGCACAATGGTAGGAAAATTAAACCACTGTCATCAGCCATTCAGAGTAGTGAGGGTAACATCAAAAATGTTACATGAGACTGTAGGATAAAGGGCTACTAGGTAACCCCCCAGCACCCCACATAAGATGGTATGTGCTGGACCTACAAAAAGAAAAGGTAACTAAAGTCAATTTCACTTTACTATTCTTGGAAACAGTAGTTCACACAAGACAAGGTATTTACACCTTAGGAGAAATCTAAAGGATTTCTCTGGCACTGCACCGCAGGTGCTGTGTGTCACCATACAAAAAGTAGATATCTATGGAGTTTGTCAGACTCCAAATACAGAGGACACACATAATCCAAATCAGGTTAAAACACAGGAGAGAGGGAGAAAAAGGTCTCGCTCAATCCAGCGTTAACATTAGAAAGTCCTAAAGTCCAGCAAAAGAGCTAGGGTCTCTAAGGTTGAAGGGAATTAGCACAGACATGAGAATTCTCACTAACATTGCCCCATCACCATTTTATGATTATAAGGAGATGAGCTGGGCCCAAGAACCATGTTTACCACTGGAGCTGTAGAGATCCAAAGAAGACATGGGCACTGGTGGACTGCAGGAACCAGCATTGGCAACCGCATTGTTTACCTCGACCTTCACCTCAACAAGGAAGACCTCTGCAAGGCGCCTTCCTCTCTAAGACTGGTGGGACCAACTAGTCACCTGTCCTACTCAAAGGTTATTGCCTGTTTTTGGTTGCATGAGTCTTTGTAAGGACTTCTAGCCATTTGGTTAGCTGGAACTTTTTGTGGGCATCCTTGACTCTGCTGGGGCTCTGGCAATCTGATGTGCTGCCCTCCACCAGGAGACGAGCCGACAGGACAACAGAAGGTCAGTCACAGAGCTGCTGGTGCCTCCTGACCCTACACTGGAGCTAATGCAAGAAGCACATCCATCCATCATGCAGCTGAGCCCTGGGTGCCACCTCCCCTCCCCCGTTATAGTGAGTTCTCCAGAGGAATCTAAAGATGATGGGTAATGTGTGCCCTTGACAACACGACCCTAGATGGCTACCACAGTGGCGAGTCTTGCTTTCCCCAGCGATGTTCGGTCACCTGGGGCTTTTCCTAACTTTCAAGGTGCTTAGGGGCCTGTTATACTTTGTTACTTGAACTGCCCCACTCCCCATGAGGTTTGCAAGGGGTTTGAAGTACTGCTTACCGTAGCTCTATATGGGGCAGTCCCAGGACAACGGCGCATGGGTCAGTACTTCTGTGGGTCCTCCTCAAGAACCATAGGGTTGGTAATTGCTTCTCCTATTGTTGGAACTGGACGGAAGTGCCTATTTTTCATTGTTCTGTTTGCCCTATACTTGCTGAACGTTGCCCATGCTAGCTAAGTGGGTCCTCCTGGCTACTCCTCTCCCATAGGAACATTTTTGCGACATCTAAAAGACTGAGAGACTTGGTGCAGAATAGGGCTGGACTCCACAAGTTTTAGTTTATGGGGCCTGGAGCCTTATTAGAAGGCCAAGATATATGTGCTTAACATCTATTCTCCCGACTTTAATCAATGCATGTCTTGTATGCATACTTGCTTAGAATTGTAAAATTGAACCCATAGCGGGTGACCTTACTGAGTTGTATGCATGTTCTAAAATGTTCTTACATTGAAATATTTAAGGTGTGCCTTTGTGTAGTCATGTAATAAATGGTATTTTCATAATTTACCTGCGTGGGTCTTATACTTGCCTGGTCTGCTGCGTGTTCGCTGTACTACACAATGCCTTCTTCCTCCTTAGCTCAGCCTTGCTGCTTGGGCAGCTCCACTTAACAGTGGCTTTACTCAACTGGACCTGTGAATAACCATGCTAATGTAGATTGCAGTTTCCAAGTCCTTCCTCAGGTAGCGACATTGAAAAACCCTCCTAACACTTTGGCATTTCTGGTTGTCCTTAGCAGCAGTCTTCTGGGTATTCAATGCAGGCTCCTTTTCGGATTCTTGGCTCCAGTGGACAACTTAAGTAATGGATGCAGGGATCTTGTTATTTCAAATTCAGACTGTGGGCCCCCCCAGTCCACCAATGGCAAGGATCTACACCAATCAAACAGGGAAGGGCTGGTCAATGAAGAACGGTCACACACCCCACATCTGCCTATCAACAGAAATTCCCAGGACATCATTGTTGAGTGGGACCAGACAGTCTCAAACTCCTTTCCAACATTACAGCTACTCCAAGCACTGGTCTAGGAAAGAACAGAGTGGGACGCTGGAAAATGCATGCTCTTATATGAAGTTTTCTAGATGGAACGGGCAGAAAACCGCCAAACAGGATCTAACCCACATGGAAAATAGGGGTATAGTCTAAAAGGCTTAATGCAGTAAAAAGATGGTGCATGGTGTAGTGCGTTGTGAAAAATAATTGTGAAACGGTTCACTGCTACCAGCCTGTTGTAGGCACATGAACAAGAACAGGATATTATAGGAAACAAAGTAAACGGGGGTGTGTAGTATTCCTGCAGCACTCTACTGGACATTTGTGTGTTATACACAAAAACACAGGAAACTATTAAATGGTACAGTGTCCCCCTGCATTGATACTGTTGTGGGCTGAACAGTGCCCACAAAATAAATGAATGTGAAAGGCAAGTGAAGCTTTACTTGGCTCAAAAGTCAGGCAATGGTTAAAGACATAGCACATAGCTGGGAGGTTCATTGAAGTCAATGGAGGGAAAGTTGCAAAAATGAATGTGTTGTTTTTTTTTTTTATCCTGACTATTTCATTCCTTTCCACTGACAAATGATCTGTTGATGCATATTTTGCATTTCTTCATATATGCTTGATCTTACTACATGGTTTTACAATTGATTAACATAGACATTGCTATTTCAGCACAGGCGCTGGTAGCTACATCACCTCCTGGACACAGTCATATGGAGGATGAGATCTTTAATCAATCCAGTAGCACTCCTACCTCCACAACATCAAGCTCTCCTATTCCGCCCAGCCCCGCCAACTATACAACGGTAAGATGACGGGTGCAAGCAGCTGCAGAGATGACCTGCAAGTGCCCTTTGGGAAAAATAATTTCCTTCAATTAACACCTTTTTTTTTTAACCTAGGAAAATTCGGAGGATGACAAGAAGGTTAGGGGTAGATCGACAGACAGTGAAGTCAGTCAGGTGAGTTCTGTGCTGTAAATGCCAAGGTTCATTGATGTCTGTCAGATTACCTTCTTTGTGACCAGCCACCCCCTTTCCTGCTTGAGCTTTCAACAGGCCCTGTGGGAAGTTTTCAAATGGTAACACTCCTACTATCACTCTTTCCGACTCGCTGTGCTGTTTGAATCTGATTTCAATATTAGTTTTCACAGTAAAAAAACAATCTGTATTGCTTTTATTCTTTTGCCCAAGCCTTCCCAACCTAATGTGTTAGTAAAGATTGTTCTTTTTGAATCGTTGCTTCATTGACTTTTATGCATCCGCCAGCATATGTTACTTGATTACGATTAAACCACTTGGAAGGTGGCTCTGGAACACCTATGAATGCTTACAAGGGTAGGAGCCTCAAGCACGGGGTCGGGACTGGTTGCTCTCAATAGTGTGCTTAGCAGTCATGGGGTTGAAGTACTGATGAAGGCCTTTTGGAAATCGGCAAAAGAGCAGGGCTTCGCCGGGACAGTTGATGAAAACAATGTTGGATGGCTACTAGACATTCCGGGTTTTCAACAAAATGATCCTTTTTTGTAGGGGTATTGGCTCCAAAGTAGATCTGATGAATCGCTGAAAGTCACTTTTTCCAGGATTCAAGGTGAGCCGCATCCAACACCAAGAATGGTAAAGATCTGCACCATTCAAACTGGTAGACTTTCGAATCATGGACAGCCTCTGCCCAACACATCTGTCCAGCATTAGACGCTCTGTGATCTGGATGTTGACTGGTACCAGACCATGCTAGCCCCCATGTTAGTGAAGATGTCTTTGTGTTGCTTTTCTCCTATAGACTTTGAATGGATTGTCTTTTCCAACGTATTCCACATCTTTGACATGTAATGTCCACAGCTGTGCACTTCGGAAACTTTTTTCAGCACAGGGCGTCCTGCGTCGATGGCGTCTGGTCGATGTCCCTCAAAGTCCTCCATCAAGGGCGACGTCACCGGATGTTATAAATAGGACGCATAGCGCCCGTTGCCTCTGTTCCGTTTTTTCCGCAAACTTGTTTGCTTCGGAGACTCAGCGCGCCTCGGGTATTCCTTGTGAATATGGCTTCTTCTTCAACCCCTCTGACTCCGCGGTCTGGCTTCAAGACTTGCCGGGACTGCAAATCGAAAATGACGATTACCGACCCGCATTGCATTTGTTTGTGGTGCTTGGGTGAGAGTCACGACACAGACTGTTCCAAATGCCAGTTGCTAACTGCTATGGCCTTGTGGGAGTGTAAGGGAAAGCTTCAGGTAGGTAGGGGTTCGAAACCCAGTAAGTCCCGTAAATCTGTCCGACGATTCGAGGGGTGACTCTCCACGTCAGAAGGCGTCCCGGGGAGGTCTCGGCCCCGGAGTGGTTCCCGCCATTCGTGCTCCTTGTCTCGGCATTCTAGGAAGCACGGTCACCGGTTGCCTTCACCGTCCTCCTCTGAGGATGGAGCCGCGAGGAAAGAGGCTTGCCCGAAAAAAGTCTTCGCCTCCATAGGAATGGACTGCCTTTATGGAGCAGATTTTAAGGATTTTCCAATCTCCGGGCACAGTTCCGTCCACGCCTTCTGATGAAGCCGGCAAGGAACGATCTCGTACTGTGGCTCGCACGCCTTCCGGCTTGGGTCCTGGACGCGACGCTCATCGGGAACCTTCGAGGTCCCGTTCGGACAAGGCTCAGGATATTCGCAAGAGATGTGCTTCCAGGTCTCGGTTCTCGTCTCCAGTGAGATCGCAAAAACCCGGTAAAGGCTCAAGGTCAGCGTGGACTCCGTTGGTGCTGTGTCCTTTGGATACCGACATTGAAGCTTTGCCTTTGTTCCAGCCCTCTGCGCTGTTGTCGACACCATAGCCGTCGGCGCTCTCCACGCTGAAGTCTTCAGCGCCCTCGACACCTTTGGGACTTTTTGCCTGAAATTTACAATTGGAGATCCCGGATACTGTGGATCCTCCTAGGAAGGCTACTTCTAAGTCTGTGATGCGGTGGTGGAGTCCAGACCCTCTTCTATCCCGAGGCAGGGCTTTTACCTCCCTCTAGATGACCTATTTGAGAAGGAGGAAAGGTCAGACTTTGATATGGACCCTATTGAGCCTGATGTGGCTCCTGTCTTTTCTGGAGACAGTCAATTAGAGGAGTTGAGGCAAACACTTTATGATGCCAGTGTGTTGGACACTTCTCCGGAAGTGTAATTTTGCAGGCCTGAGCCTGGGGCTCATGCACAGTCGTCCTACAGGCGGCTCATGGCTAGGGTCACGGAGTATCTGGGCTGGTCCAGTCCGCCTGAAGCTTTTGTGCGAGATGATCTAACAGACATTTTACTTAAAAAAAAAAAAAGGGTGGCGGCTGGTTGCCAGTCACCGGAATCTCTTTCGGCTGTTTGCAAATCATTGACCAAAAAATACCGCCCTTCCTGTAGCGACCCCAGCTACCTTTTGTCTCACCCCCCCTCCTGAGAGTTTGGTGGTTCAGGCGGGCTACGGCCACCTAGAGGCAGGCAGCGTACCCTACCATCCTTCGTGATGGGGACGACAAACGCTTCGACGGCTGGGCACAAAAGGTGTTTCTGCGGGGAGTATGGCATTGAAATAAGCCAACTCCACTTGTTCCTTGGCAGGATTTTCACACACGCTGTGGAACTGTTGCTCTTTCAGCTCAGCATATTCCCGAGGGGGAAGATAAGGATGGCTTCCTGGCTCTCGTGCAAGATGGCAATGATGCCATGTGTGAATCCCTTCTGGCGGGTTTGGACACGGCCGACAGGGTTTAGCGGTCCATTGCTGTGAGCACTGTTATACGCAGATTTGTGTGGTTGCGGAAGTCTGGTTTTGCTCCGGATGTGCAAGCCCATCTTTTGAACATGCCCTTTGATGGCGCTCATTTGTTTGGCAGCAAGGCTGACGCGAGCCTTGAGAAGTTGCAGACCTCAAAAGTTGCGGCGAAATCTTTAAGCGCTGCCGTGCGTCAACCTCTGCCTTTTTTCGTCCTAGGGGACAGCAGTAGAGGGAAGGTTCTTTTCGTTACTACTCCTTTGGAAGAACGAGAGGCGTTGCCAGTTAAAGGGGTCAGCGTAAAAGTTCCTGTGGTGGTCGGGGAAATAGAGGTGCCAAGGCCACTCAGGCAGCTGCCTCTTTGCCTTCAGGTGCTGCCGCAGCCGCTCCATAAGTCATGTGGCAATGTCCCATGGTTCGCCGGTTGGGGGCAGACTGTCTCAGCATCTCGAAGAGTGGTGCGCCATTACTTCGGTTGCGTGGGTTCTGGATACAATTGCCCACGGCTACTGCCTTCCCTTCCTAAAGTGGCCTCACGACAATCCACTGGGGAATCTCTCTTTGAAGCTTTTGGATCCGCTCCTTGTGCAGGAGATCTTGTCCCTGCTAGAGAAAGGCGCTATAGAACTGGTGCCTGTAGCGGAGAGGAACAAGGGATGGTATTCCCCTTATTTTTTATCCCATAGAAAGACTGTGGATTGAGACCCATCCTACACTTGGGTTGGTTGAACAAACTTCTCAGGAAGGACAAGTTCAAGATGGTCACTCTTTCTCAAGTCCTCTAGGCACTTCAACTTCAGGATTGGTTGGTGTCTCTGGACCCACAGGATGCTTACTTTCATGTGCCGATTCATCCCAAGCACAGAAAGTACCTGAGGTTTGCGGCTGGTGACTCGCACTTTGTTTCGGGTCCTGCCATTCGATTGACCTCCGCCCGAGGGTCTTCACCAAGCTAATGGTGGTGGTGGCAGCGTATATCAGGCGAGGGGGAATTCACATCTACCCCTACCTGCACGACTGGCTGATCTGTGCGCGCTCTCCCGAGCAAGCATTGGCTCACCTCGGTGTCACCTGGCGCTCCCCCCACAAGCTGGGCTTCTCCCTCAATTTCAAGAAGTCGCAGCTGACACCTTCCTAACAGCTCCAGTATATCGGGGCTGTGATGGGCACGTCGTTGGGCAAGTTCTCGTCTCCCAAGGTGAAGGCTCATCACATTGTGCAGATGGTGGACAAGTTTCAACATGTCCAGAGTCCTCCCGGCTTTCGAATTTTTAAGGTTGCTCGGCCTCATGGCATCCTGTATTTTTCTGGTGCTGGTGGCCCGGCTGAGGATGAGATCCCTGCAATGGGTCCTCAGGATGCAGTGGACGCAGTTCTCGGGCAAGATGAGGGATCCCGTTCAGATTCCACTCTCGGTCTCCAAGGATCTTCTGTGGTGGGCCAACGATGGGAACTTGATAAAGGGGGAGCAGTTTTGGCAACCATGGCCGGAGGTGACTGTAGTGACGGATGCTTCCCTCACAGGATGGGGTGCTCATGCCGACGACTTGACCCCCAGCGGTCGTTGGTCTGTCCGAGTCCAAACTCCACATCAACCTGTTGGAGCTGAGGGCCATCAGGCTAGCCCTGAAAGCTTTTCTGCCATCTCTGTGGGTGGTGGGCGGGGAAGAAAGTGTCCTGATCATGAAGGACAACACAGTGGCCATGCATTACCTCAACAAAAAAGGGGGGGGGGGGCAGGGTCACCCCCGTTGTGCAGAGAGCCAATGCAGCTCTGGTTCTGGTCCATCCAGCAGGGAATTTCGCTCTCGGCAGTTCATCTGGCCAAAGACGCAAATGCAGCGGCAGATGCTCTGAGCAGGCAGAGCACAGTCTCACGAGTCAGAGTTGCCTCGGGAAGTACTTCTGTCGATCTTCGTCCTTTGGCGAACCCCACACGTGGATCTCTGCGCCACCAATGCCAACCAGAAGTGCGAGAGATTCTGCTCAAGAGAATTTCCTCCGAGAGGAGCCTTAGGAGACGTATTCGTAGTGGATTGGTCATTCCCACTGCTGTACGCGTTTCCTCCAGTGTTACAGAGGTTACGGAGGTTCGGATCCCACATGATCCTCATTGCTCCTGATTGGGCCAGGAGAGTGTGGTACCCGGACCTTCTAGCAATGTCCACCTGCCCTCCACGCCGTCTTCACTACCAAGAGGATCTGCTCTTGTGAGAGTATGTTCAGGTTCTCCATCCAGATGTCAGGACTCTACATTCACGCTTGGTATCTGAAAGGCTGAGATATAAGGATTGGGACCTCCCGGATGATGTGATGAGGTGTTGCTTTCGGCCAGAAGGCCAGCATCGAAATCCCTGTACTGTTGCCGTAGGTTTTGCCACTGGTGCAGACGACAGAATGTTGATCCTTTTCAGTATTCCATTCCTATGGTTTTGTCTTTCTTACTTTCTTTGGCCCACAGGGGCCTTCAAGTTGGTACCATTAAGGGTTACCTGGCGGCGCTGTATATATTTAAGCGCTCGTCTGAAGAATGTTCTTACTTTAAGATTCCTTTGATTTCTCAATTTCTTAAAGGACTGACTAATGTGTTCCCGCCGTCCCCTTTCCAGGTGCCGGTTTGGGATTTGAATTTGGTTTTGAAATTTCTGATGGGTGCTCAGTTTGAACCTTTGCCCTCTTGTCCTTTGAGATTATTGCCCTTCAAGACCGTGTTCTTAGTTGCGGTTACTTCCTCTCGCAGAGTGAGTGAATTTCAGGCACTTTCATCTAAGCCGCCCTTTACTGTGTTCCACAAGGACAGGGTTGTACTATGGGTACGTCCTTCCTTTCTAAGGTAGTGTCTGAATTTCATTTGAGCCAGAAGGTGGTTCTTCCTCCTTTCTATCCTGCTCCTCATCCTTCTAAGAAAGAGGAGCGACTCCATAGGTTGAATCCTAGGAGAGCTCTGAGATTTTATATTTCTAAGATGGCCAGGGTCAGAGTGGACGATCAACTCTGTGGGATATGCTGGACACCGATGGGGCCAGGCTGTTACCAAGCAGACCTTGTACAGGTGGATTATCGTCCCCATTACTGAATGTTACAGATTGGTGGGTAAGGACCCTCCTGAAGGATTGCGAGCTCATTCTACTAGGGGCGTGGCTACTTCCACAGCCCTACAACGGCGTGTTCCTATTATGAATATTTGTAATGCAGCCACATGGGCTTCTATCCACACCTTTGTTAAACATTACTCCCTGGATTCCATCCATGGTCACGATATGGCCTTTGGGAAGGCGGTTCTTTATTCTGCCATCTGATTGGGTACTCAAAATTATTTTCCCTCCTTCATTTTATGTTACTGCTTTGGGAGTCAGTCAAAGATGTGGAATACATTGGAGGACACAATCCATTCGAAGAACAAGTTACTTGCCACCTGGTAACTTTCTTTCGATTGGATGTTCCTCCAACGTATTACACATCGCCCTCCTAGGCTGCCCCTCTGGAGAATTTCCTATGCAATTGCAGCTTATGTTTCTGCAAGGCTATGTGCAGCCAAACAGGTATTGGATTGGTGGCACACGTTATGGGGGAAAAAACATAAATTGAGGCTACGGGTGCCGTGCGTCCCATTTATAACATCCGGCGACGTCGCCCTTGACGGAGGCCTTCGAGGGACATCGAATCGACGCCGGATGCCCTCTGCCGAAAAAAGTTTCTGAAGTGCACACCTGTGGACATTACATGTCAAAGATGTGGAATACGTTGGAGGAACACCAAATCGAAAGAACCTTACCAGTTGGTAAGTAACTTGTTCTTCTATGGGACACTTTCTTTTTGCTGTTTTAGGTCCTGACCTGACTTTGTTGAGGTAAATGAAGCAGTCTGCTTTGCTTCCCTTGCTTTGTGTTAATTTTACTGATTATTCCTTAAGACTATCATTACTGGGCGACAGTCTTTTGAAAGCTGCACACTTCACCTGAAAATGAAGTATGATTAGGCTACTTTGTATCCTTATAGGCTTTTCTTTTGCAACTTTGTGGCTACAATTATATTGTGTCCAGGATGTGCTGATGCCCACAGATATAGTCCATGTTTTTACTTTTTTACTTGTGCTCTTTTTTCGTTTTACTGCACAATGTTATGAGTATACTTTAAAATGGCTGTGCCACGAGATTTCTGCCTGCCATTTGCCATGTTGTATTTTGGCCTACCATCTTGGGTCTGGAATTGCTGTATATGGAATGCCTGTTCTGGGGCAAAGCCTCTCCTTTCGTGTCTGTGTCCCTCCACCCCCCCTCACCCGCCCTCCCCAATATCCCCTCCTCAGATGTTAGGCTGGCACTGTCTGGTCCCAGTCCACATTGGTGAGTCGGAGTGGGTGTTGCTTGCCAAAATGTTTGGCCAGTGCCTGTCAATAATTTGGCGGCCACTGTCCATTTGAATGTTGCAGATCCATAATGTTGGTGGACCTGGTGGCGGCTCCAGACCAAATTCTGGCTAGAAGCACTACTGTAGCCGGTCGACATAGTTTGAGGTGAGCCCCCTATAAAGATATGCATCTCAAGGATGACCATTGCAGCCGACCAACATTGCACCCAGGCAATTCTTGGCGAAGCCCTTCTCTGTCCTGATCTCAAGAACGCCCTCTTCAGTGATTAGACCTCTGGACCTGAGGGAAAAGTCTCAACCCCTGTTCAAGGATCTGTGCCTGCTGAGCCTTTGGAAGTGCCCCTGTTAAGTTAACATACCTGTTCCTTGAACTCCCGCCACCCCTGTATTCTCAGAAGGGTTACATGGGTGTAAAGTTCTGCCCAGATCTCGCGCTTGCCTGACTTTGGTTGGTGGTGATAGTCAAGGATTCATTCCAAGGCCTATCGTAGTTGATCACTTTTAGGGAGAATTCTCAGAAATGTGTTGTCCCTCCACCTTAGAGACCCCAGCAACTTTGCTGGATTTTGAGGACTTGATTTCTTTTTACCTGGAGAGAGTGAGACCCTTTTTCCCCACTCGCTCATGTATTTTAATATGATTTGGTGCATTGTTTCATTTGGTTGTGGAGTCTGACAAACTCAAACTCATTAGGCATCATCTGTTACATTGTCACACAGCACCTTGAGTGCAGTGACACAGGGATGTCTTTCAGATTTCCCAAGGTTTAAATACCTTCTCTGGGATAAACTGTTTCCCAGAGCAGTAAAGTGAAATTGACTTTACTTGCATAGCTAACTTTCTAGACCCCGCACACACTATTTTACAATAGGGTGCTGGAGGGGTTACCTAGTATCCCCTTTGTCTAGCTTCTTGTGTAACATTTATTAATGTTACCCTTTCTTCGATGAATGGCCTTTGGCAGTGGTTTACATTTAACTACTGTGGTGTGCATTTACTGTGGGCTGCAGCTGCAGTAAAGCACCCAAGTGTGCCATTTTTCTTTTTTCGCCATTTCTTTGTGGATGTTAGGGCCCAAGGACTAAATCCAGTAGTGGTGGCTTGATACGTCGTGATGCAATTGAGTCTTTCTGACAATATACCCCTCAAGAGTACAAAAGGACAGATTGAGGTGAGTATTGCCTGAATATATTGGTACACCCTGGTACTCAGACAGCTGGCTGCAAGAAATTAACCAAGTATTCACATTTGGCTTAAGGCAATGTAATCTCAAAACAAGGTGAACAACTGATACTCGCAAGCAACAAAATCAGAATGGGACTGAATAGTTCCAAGCTAGATTGGTGAGTATCCTGAAACAAGAAAGGTAACTGTTACCAGGAGGACAGAAGAGTAAGAAAAAGGAAGAACCAAACTGTATGTGCTTACCAAGTGAGTGTTCTGGGTAGAAACAGGAGATGTAGTTTTGGGAAGGAAGTCCTGGAAACACAATGTCCTGTTTCCTGTTCGCGCTGGCACGAGGACACTTAAGGAGTCTATTGATCCTTGCGCCGTTGCGCTAATGTCCTTTTGATCCTTGCGCCGTTGCGCTAATGTCCTTTTGATCCTTGCGCCGTTGCGCTAATGTCCTTTTGATCCTTGCGCCGTTGCGCTAATGTCCTTTTGATCCTTGCGCCGTTGCGCTAATGTCCTTTTGATCCTTGCGCCGTTGCGCTAATGTCCTTTTGATCCTTGCGCCGTTGCGCTAATGTCCTTTTGATCCTTGCGCCGTTGCGCTAATGTCCTTTTGATCCTTGCGGCGTTGCGCTAATGTCCTTTTGATCCTTGCGGCGTTGCGCTAATGTCCTTTTGATCCTTGCGGCGTTGCGCTAATGTCCTTTTGATCCTTGCGCCGTTGCGCTAATGTCCTTTTGATCCTTGCGCCGTTGCGCTAATGTCCTTTTGATCCTTGCGCCGTTGCGCTAATGTCCTTTTGATCCTTGCGCCGTTGCGCTAATGTCCTTTTGATCCTTGCGCCGTTGCGCTAATGTCCTTTTGATCCTTGCGCCGTTGCGCTAATGTCCTTTTGATCCTTGCGCCGATGCGTGAAAGTCCTTTCTGTTCCTAAAAGTCTTTGCGCGGTAACAGAATGAAGACGTAGCACTGATTGTAGTTGGAGCAATGTAAGAGACGTAGGTCTTGGCAACAGGTATGACGTGAGGAATGAGACAAGGCAGTCCTTGGACGTTCCGAGGTAGGCAATAATCAGGTAAGACGTGAAGAATGAGGCGAATGCAGTCCAAGGCTGTTCCGGGTCTGGCAATGAGCAGGTAAAATGAAGGCAATGACGAGAACAAGGCAGGAAAGTCGCAAAGAAAACCAGGGATTCAATGAGCCAGAAGACAAGGTAACAAGATGCGTATTTTAGGAAATTTACAAATTCAGAAGCACCGCCTGGGGTGGGGCTTAAATACCGGTCAGCTGACCGCACGCATAACACGGCGTCGTAGCCCTGAACACCTACGTGAATGCAAAGGGCGCCACTATCTCCAAGGCAACCCATAGCGTTTCATGAAAGGGAGCGGGGAAAGAGATGAACCATGATTCCGAGGAGCTAAAGAGAGTCCCGCTTTAGAGTGAAAACTGTTTGCTCTACTGTGGATTCTGGAATGTTTCATCTTATGCGGGACCGATCTATGATCAGACGAAGAGACATCTAATGGAACCCTGACAGTGGAAAGGTCCTTCTTGAGATTCACTTGGTTTCGTCCCTTTGTTCACTTTGCCTTTGGCGGGATTCACGGGTGAAGCTCTGACTCCAGGGTGTCTAGGGTGGGCAGGAAGTGAGGGAGGTGCCCGAAACTCCGTGCTTAGTTTCCTACGAGACCCAAATGCACTCTGTAGTAATTGGTCTGCTGACTGTCCGGCAAGGACAGCCACCCTGCTGTGGACTGGCAGCTAGACTGGAATTAATGGGAGGGAAATGACTAGAAGGCAAGGCTTTTGGCTTTTGAGTTGGAAGGCAGTCAACCACTGGACGAAGGAACCAAAGAACTTGAAGAGGGCGCCTACTGCAACTACTGGACCGTTGGTTTGCCCGGTGAAGCCCTGCTGCTGTGCTGAAACTCCAAATTTGTATCGACAGAGAAGCCCCTGCAAGGACTTCTCCTCCCCTTGAGTTGGTGGGACTAATCAACTCCAAAGTAAGCCACCTCGACATTCTGTTGCTTTTAAGTTGGCCAAGAGCTCCAGGAAGTTCCTCTAGACTCCCAGGAAGCAGGACTGACCGAGCCTGAGCCCCCTCAACAGAGTGCGGGGCCCCAGAAGCAAGGAAAGTCCACCTCGACAGCCAGGAACTGCAGTGTTGCTATTTGTGGTAGGCGCAAGGAGCTGAAACACCGAACAGCCACTGGTTTGAAGATTGCTGGTTGCGAGCGGTGACATTCCCATTACAGTGCAGGAGTTCCCAGAAGTCCTCCCTCTTGTCACCACGATTCAGGCCCAGGAACAATGAGATTTGCAGAGCTGCTCAGGAATAGAATTCATCTGCTGCACTTTTTCTTCAATACAAAGGTACTGTAAAAGTCTGAGAGAACTTACCTCTTGCTGTAGAGTTGCTTGCATCTTCTACTACTCACAAGTCTAACTGCTTGTGGCCCTATATTTATTATTCTTTTTCTTCAGACGTCTAAAACATTTTGCAAAGACTTTTCTAATTACCTGCAAAAAAGTGCTTCAGCATATAGACTTTTTGCCCATTGACTTTGGCTTAGCATGTTCCACTGAATGACTCTTATTGGGGGATCTGACAGTTTTTGTGGTTGTTTGTATGTTCTAATAACCTTTTCTCCAGCATGGGGTCTGGCATGGATTCACATGCTCATGAATATTCCCCGTCAGGCTGGGAATCCTCGGTAAAGAAAAAATCAGTTTTGTTTCTGAACTGTCTTTCTCCTAGTGGTTAATCACTGGTCTCTGGGTCATACTGCCCCCAGCCAATGACTGCCCTCTACCTAAGCCCCTCCTCTGGCATCCATCTTCAGAGTTTTACCGCACGTTCAAGTGTTGGGAGTCCTCGTGCTGTAGCTCTCTAGCTTTTACTGCGTTTTGCATTTTTTCGAAGAGTTTACTCTTATATTTTCGGTCAATCAAGCCTGAAGCTCCACCGACTCTACTTCTGATCAACGGGGACCCGTTTTCGGAATTTTCTACGCCCCTCAAGGGCATCTTTTCGTCGCGTTTTCCACTTCTCGGAGGATTCCAGAAGATCATTGTGGCCTACCCTGCGTGGACATGGCCCAGGACAAAGGAAGCATGCCCTAATTAAACGATCCTTGGGCCATTGTTGGAGAATCATTTCTGTGCTAATACCCTTCAAACTTAGAAACCCCCAGCTCTTTTGCTGGACTTTAGGACTTTTTCATTTGAACCTTGGAGTGAGTGAGACCTTTTGCTCACTCTTGTGTTTTGACGTGATTTGGATTGTAGGTCTGCTTTGTTTTTGGAGCCTGACATACTACATAGGCATCTACTTTTTTATTGTGACACACAGGAACCCAACCTTTGGTATAAGTCTGTTCTACACAGGCTGGTAGTGTGCCTGAGCAGCCAGGCTTATCTCAAGAGGGGTCAATGTGAGCAGTAGGGTTGTAACAGTTTCACAGTGACAGTTATTTAAATAAACACTTACACTCATGGTTTCTTGATTAAACATTTATTTAACAGTCAGTTACATAAGCCTCCTTCAGAAGGGAACGAATCATAAAACAATTACAATACAATTCAGAACACACTTAGTTTATCTAAATCAGATGATACACACAGACACTCGGACACTGTGGACATTGATTCATCACTGGTACATTTAGAGCAATACTGAATTTGGTGCAAAGGTTAGATATGAGAATAAAACAAATGTTAACAATTCATAAACGGGTAAGTACTCTTTGAACCTTCCAATGTCAAGTAAATGTAACCCTTTCCTGGGGGAAAGGTAAAGGCACAGAGTCGGAGGTAAGAAGACTCTCACAGAGCCAGGACATCCAATGTTAGTTGAGCAATGGCTAGGGGAGTTGAAGATCTTCTTTGCAGGTAAGGAAAAGTCTTGCACAAGGTTTTTAGAAAAGTTTGTAGAAATAAGATTCACTTGAAGGGCCACAAGCTGGGAGGCTTGTGACGGGCAAAGATGCAAGTAACTCTGCAAGGTCAACCAAGACAAATCTGAACTGAGAGCAAGTAAGGCTACACCACAAGAGCTAAGTTCTTAGACTTTACAGTACCTTTGGTTAAAAGAAATGGTTCCAGTTGTCTTCTGTTCCTGTACAGCTCTACAGATCCTAGTGTTCCTGGGCCTCGTGGGGACAAGAGGGAGGACATCTGGGGACTCCTGCACTGAAGTGGGACGGTCAGCAGCAGCGATGGGCAAACTTCAATTCAGTGGCACTTTAGAGTTTCAGCTCCTCGCTTCTGACAGCAAATAGCAACACTGCGGTTCTTGGATACCACTTCAGACTTTCCTCGAATCTGGGGTCCAGCACTCTGAGGTGGCACAGGCTTGGTCAGTCCTGCTTCAGGGAAGTCCGGAGGTTCTTCCTGACGCTTAGGTCCGACATAAAAGCGATCCTCCCGGTTTGGTGTTTAAAGGTAGCCGAACTCACAGGGGTACCCCCTTAAATATATTGGGCTAACACTAACACACTCACACCAGAATGAATTCACCCCTCCAGGGAATTAAGGCAATGAGTATCTTGCAAGGATAGCAAACCTTAATCCCCCCGGACCAGTACTCTGTCTTCCGTGACTGGCTCCTGCCCACTGATGGCAAGCAGGCGCCTTTATCTACTTTTCAACTTGGTCACTGGATACTGGCATAGCTCATCCAAAACTGTTCTTCTTGCCATACAAGGGATTCTGCAGTCACCCTTCTTGCATGGCCAGGTTACAACCTTCTTAACATACTGCTGCCTCTGCAGGAATACATTTTCGCTCTTGTTTAGCATAATTTTCAATATTATAAACAGTTATTTCTGATGCTTGTTAATCTGCTTAGAATCACATGCTGTGCATATGGTCCGACATCCAGTGGTAACCGCGGAATATTGCATCTTGTCTTTCGGGGGACCGAAAGGGGACATCGGCATAGGCGTGTCTGAAACACTATCCCTATCGTGACGTGTGTAGTACCCAAAAGTCCCTCACGCACCGAGGTCCCTCAGATTGTTTTTTTCCGCCCAGATAACTGGTCGCCCTGAGACATTGTTTATCTTACCGAATTGTCGGTTTAATCCCCGTCAAGTCACTTTCGCCTACTAAGAACATCTTCGACGAAGACTACGAGGGTACCGTCTACGGCTGTGGTTTCTGGCACCTGAGATCCGGCGTGCGGACCTCCACGTGGTCGGGCCTTCTGGCCGGCCTGCACAGTTGGGAGAGCGGTCTCGGGGTTTGCCATACTGCTATGATGTCTTTCCTCTTTTCCACTTTTCCTTTTTGGTCTGGTCACCCTTCCCTTCTGCTATGGAAAGGACTCCATTTAGATTCTGCCCTCTGTGGGGTCAGATATCCATGGAAACACCAGCACACTTAGTGTACGCTTGTCTCCCCCTAGAGCACTAAAGCGGTGTTCAGCATTAAACTCCTAAACCCTTAAGGAGCGCCGGTTGAAGCGGTGAGCTGCGTACGGTATGTCATGCGTGGAGCCTCCCTCCCCTGCCGCGACACCAGCCGAGAGTGACGGGTGTACATCGGATGACCAAACGTCCAACGCCGACGACTTAGACCTTGAGGTGGACGATTTTAGAGCTGCCACGCCTGTCCCCGACCCTTCCAGGCTCGACTCCGGTCCTGCTACAGGGACCACACCCGGTGACAGGGGCGTACAATCGCACCGCACAAAACCCAAGCGCCCTCCTCGACTACCTCGTCGAAGAAGGCGCAAGCCTAACCCTCACACATGAGTTGCCCAACACCTAGATGCTCAACACTATGTTGATTATCAAGATGATGTCTAGAAGGACACGTATAGAGACATCTATACAGAAGAAGAGGAGACTTCTTTTCTGGACAATTATGGAGAAGATCAAGGCGCAACGGACAACTGTGAGGACACCCAGCAGGACGATCACAATTCTGATATCGTTTGCCTCGACTCTTCCCCAACCACACTGGTTCGGCAAGCTCCCCCGGTGGATGATCAAATGGCTTTCAACAACACGTTGAAAAAAGCAGCGGAATTCTTTAAAATTGCCACTCTTGAGGCATTGCCTGAACAGGATTTCGCGGAAAACATTATTAATGACAAGCCTCCGGCAAGCCAGTCTATTCCTCTTTTGAGCTCTGTAAAGAGACGGCTGGCCCCTTCTTTACTCACACCCGCTCAGACTAGGGCTGTGAATCCAAGGGTCGAAAAACTCTTTCGGCCCTCCCCCACTGTCCCGCTTTATATCAAAGGACACGCAATCCCGGACTCGCTGGTGGTGACCAACACTCGCAAGAGAGCAGGGGTTCCCCTTGCCACGGGAGAGTCACCCCCAGACAAGGAGTCCAAAAGGTTGTATGCCCTAGGCAAGCGGGTCACGTCGGCGGCTGCTTAAACCGTCCGCATTGCCAATAACCTGACGTTACTGGCAAGCTACATCGACGCCCAATTGAACCTACTCCAGGAAGGCCTCCATGAGGCTCCGGAACCAACCAGAGCCAAGCTTCTCGCCATTGTCTCCGAGGGCAAACTTGCCAATCAAAATGTTGTAAAGAATACCATGGACTCCGCAGAGACAGCAGGCAGCTCTCTCGCACAGGGTACTCTCCTAAAGAGACACGCGTGGCTGCGCATGTCGGGGTCTCAGGCCTGAGACCCAGGCATCCATCAATAAACCCATTGAAGAGGCCAAACTCTTCGGGAAGGCGGTAGACGATGCGTTGGAGACAGCCAAGAAGGAGCATGAGACTATTAAGTCGCTGCACCAGATTTCCCAAAAACCCTCTTCACAGAGGGGCAGCAATTCTCAGCGGTCCTTTCGAGGACAAGCCCGCGCCGCTCAAAATAATTTCGGCCCGGGCAACTTCAACGCAAGTCAACCGGCTGCCCACTTAACTACCCCCAGAGGGGTCAGAAGCGCGGAAAGAATAGAGGCAGAGGCTCCAATTCCAGAGGTGCGTCAACCTCGGGTCAGAAATGACCACCAAGTTCATGTCCCTTCCCATGTCTCCCCGGTCGGGGGGCGATTAACATCTTTCCTCAAGGCATGGGAGGGGATAACTTCAGACCAGTGGGTATTAAAGACGGTCGCCCACGGTTATTGCGTGGAATTCGCCCAACCCCCACAGTTCAGACCGCCAAAACATCGACGCTTTTCACCGGAACATCTGCAGATCCTGGTCCAAGAGGTGGCGGCGCTGCTGGGAAAGGACGCCATAGAAGCCGTCCCGATTCTTCAGGTAAACGAGGATATTTATTCAATATACTTCCTTGTACCCAAAAAGGATCTCACCATGCGTCCTGTTCTAGACCTGCGCCCAGCGAACAAGTTCATAAAGCCCCAGAAGTTTTGCATGGTAACACTTCAAGAGGTGATCCTATTGCTAAAACAAGGGGACTTCATGACAACATTGGATATGAAAGATGCATACTTTCATATTTCAATGCTGCCAGCACACAGAAAATTCCTAAGGATCGTGATTCAGGACAAACACTACCAGTTAAAGGTACTCCCCTTAGACATAGCCTCGGCGCCACAGGTGTTTACCAAGATCCTGGCAGTGGCAGCAGCACACCTGCACAGACTTTCAGTTCCAGTTTACCCTTACCTTGACGATTGGCTCATCACGGAGGACTCCTTCGACGTTTGTTTTTCGAACACCCAAAAGACAGTAGACCTACTGTTGACCCTGGGATTTTCTATCAACGAAAAGAAATCCAGCTTAGTCCCCAGCCAGGTAAAAACAGTTCCTGGGGGCTCTAATTTGCGCGGAAGACGTTCTAGTCTTCCCTTCCAGCGAGAGGGTTCAGAACATGCTCTCTCAAGTTCCTCAGTATGTAGCCAGTCGAGAGGTGACTACGCAAAGCTATGCGTTTGCTAGGGATGATGGCGTCATGCATATACCCATTCTTCCCATTGTCAGGCCAGCGGACAATGGGAAGATGTTAGTTGTCTCGCCAGCCCTCGTTCTCTCTGCAGTGGTGGTCAAGGTAGAACCTCTTGAAGGGGAAAACCTTCACCACCCCTGCAGTGGAAGCCACTCTTAAGACAGACTCATCTCACAGGGTGGGGGGGGGGGGCCTCACCTGCTTCGACAGCGCACGGTGTGTGGTCCCCTCGGGTAGCGTCCAACCATAAAAACCTACTGGAGCTACTAGCAGTGTTCAAAGCCTTTCAGAAGCAACTGCAAGGGAAGACCGTGCTGGTCCTAACCAACAGCACAACAGCAATGTATTATCTGAATAAGCAGGGGGCCACTCACTCACCAGGGCTATCCAAGCTGTCCCAAAACATCTGGATCTGGGCTCTCAAACACAAGATGTTCCTGATATCCCAACATGTTCCAGGGGAACTCAATCTTCTGGCAGACGTACTCAGCAGAGATTTTCCTCTGCCAGAAGAATATGAATGGCGTCTGCACGAAGACATTGTATCCAACGTCTTTGCAGAATGGGGGTTTCCAGAGATCGACCTATGCGCTACTCAGGAGAACGTCCAATGCCCAGATTACGCCTCCAGGTACCCCCAGAACCGATCCAAGGGGAACGGTCTCTGGATAACTTGGTCGGGGAAATTTGTTTACGCTTTTCCCCCGACTCCCCTTCTGAACAAGATGGTGCACAAGATGCACCAGGAACCAGTCACCATGATTCTGGTGGCTCCCATGTGGGCCCGCCAACCCTGGTTCGCGCACCTGATGGAATTGTCTCTCTCCCCACCAGTCAAGCTGCCCTGCCCGTACAACATGTTGTCTCAGGACAAGGGGGAGACTCTGCACCCATGCCCACAAACTCTGAATTTAGCAGCCTGGCTCCTGAAGTCATAGTTTTTGGACATCTGCAACTCCCTCAAAGATGCATGGACATACTGAGGGAGGCAAGAAAGCCTAATACACGTTATTGCTATGCCAGCAAATGGAAACGTTTTGTCATTTGGTGTAGTTCCAAGGGCGTCAATCCCACCGATTGCTCGCCTTCACACATTGTGTTATATCTAACCCATCTGTTGGACTCTGGGTTAGTCTTCAGTTCCTTAAAGGTTCACCTAGCGGCGTTGTCAGCCTACACCACGTCACAGCAAAAGGTGTCGTGGTGGAAAATACCTGTGATTAAAGCCTTTATGGAAGGGGTTAAAAGAATGTATCCCCCCCATCACTCACCCAGCCCCTGGGTGGGATCTAAACATGGTTTTAACTAGGCACATGGGACCCCCTTTTGAGCCTATGCATAAAGCTAGTCTGAAAGACCTGACTTACAAGACAGCCTTTCTAGTAGCTATCACTTCTATCAGAAGAGTTAGCGAACTACAGGCCCTCTCGGTCTTGGACCCCTTTGTTACAGTCCACAAAGATAAAGTAGTTCTGCGCACTCATCCCAGATTTGCGCCGAAATTTATTTCAAAGTTCCATGTGAACCAGTCAATCGAACTACCCACGTTCTTCCAGAGACCTACTAACATGGCAGAAAGAAGCCTTCACACACTAGATGTGCGCAGGGCAGTCATGTTCTACATGGATAGAACTAAACCACTGAGGAAAACTACATTTTTTTGTTTCAGTGGCAGCTGGTAGAGAAGGGGACCCTGTCTCTAAATCAGCAATATCAAGGTGGATTGTCAAATGCATCACACTGTTACACTCTTGCAAAGGGAGAACTGCCCTTCAAGCCTAGAGCACATTCTACTCGAGGCACTGGGGCATCCATAGCATTCGTTGCAAATGTTCCCCTAGAGTCCATTTGCAAAGCGGCAATCTGGAGTTCTGTACACACCTTTACAAAACACTATTGCCTAGACACTCATTCTAGGTCTGATTCTCAGGTGGGACAAGCAGTACTAAGGCTTCTTTTTTCTGCTGTTCCTTCTCACAACCCACCTCCAACTCCGGGTACTGCTCACTAGTCTATGCACAGCATGTGATTCTAAGCAGATTAACCAGCATCAGAAGACATGCATTACTTACCGTAAAAGCATTTCTGATGATTGTATCTGCTTAGATTCACATGCGCCCTCCCTGCCTCCCCGCTCGGGGTGGAAGGAACATAGACTTCTTACTACTCTCTCTCTTCATGTACTCACTCACTATAGCCTTGGGCTCCCTCATGGCAGAAAAAATACAATCTGAGGGACCTCGGCGTGTGAGGGATTTTGGGTACTACACACGTGACGATAGGGATAGTGTTTCAGACACGCCTATGCCGACGTCCCCTTTTTGTCCCCCCGAAAGACAAGATGCAATACTCTGCGGTTACCACTGGATGTTGGACCATATGCACAGCATGTGAATCTAAGCAGATGCAATCATCAGAAATGCTTTTACGGTAAGTAATGCATGTCATGTAAACACACCTTCCCGCCATACTCTACACTTCACTCATTATTTTTATATTTTATCTTAACCAGTAATTCTCCTTAAAACTGTTTAGGCATAATTCAGTATTGTATGTATGGGCCCCAGCCTGCCTGAGTTTTTTTGATGGACAGGACACAGCTGCTGAGTTACCTTGTGCTCTCTGCCAGCCTTAGCCTCAGTGACGCAACACCGCATGAGCTCTGCGATCTGTTTTTAGCGCAGGCCACATTGCTTTTTTGGCGGAGAGTCTGCTTTGAGATTTGAAAACTACACAGAATAACATTTGCAATTGTTTTCAGCTAATGGTCATTTGCACCTTTATATTTAAATACTATTTGTGTTTAGTGACCACCCATGTCTGTATGCGATTATATTTGCATGAAAAAAGCTTTCTCAGTGCTATAGTGCTTAGAAGTCTTGCCTAATTGTAAAGCGCTTGAGGGTGCAGGAAGGTGCTAGCTCCTCCCCAACAGTGTTCCTCTGCCTGGCACTTCAGTTCTAGCAACAGCAGTGGAAGTACAACCAGCTTCAAGAGGATGTCCAAACTAGTTCACTTTGGACTTGATTGGTCCCACCAACTCAAGGGGAGAAGTCGTCCTTGCAGGGCTTCTCTAGTTCGGCGCTTCAGCACAGAAGCAGGGCTTCACCATGCAAACCAACAGTCCAGGAGTTGCAGCAGGCGTCTCTTCCAATTCCTTTGTCTAGTGGTCGACTCTGCCTTCCAAGCCAAAAGCCTTGCCTTTTATGCAGGTTTCTCCCATTCATTCCAGCCTAGCTGTCAATCACACAGCAGGGTGGCTGTCCTTGCTGGACAGCCAGCGTGGCAATCACCTTTGGGTGCATTCTTGTAAGCAAGGGGATTAAGCACGGAGTTTCGGGCACCTCTCTTACTTCTTGCCCCTGCCAGACATACTCGAGCCAGAGTCGGGCTTCACTTGTGAATCCCGCCAAAGACGAAATTAACAAAGGTACCAAACCTGGTTTGGCGCGCAGAGTAAATCTCAAGGAGGACCTTTCTGACAAGAAATGGCGAAAAAAGATGACCGGGGCCATTTTGGGAAAATGGTCACCCCTGGGTGCTTTACTGCAGCTGCGAACGCAGCCTGCGGTAAAAACACACAATAGTTAAAGGTAAACCACTGCCACCAGCCATTACTTGTAGAAAGGGTAACACAAAAATGTTACATGAGAAACTAGACAGTTGATTCTAAGTAACCCCTCCAGCACCCTATGGTAAGATAGTGTGCCCTGGGTCTAGAAAGTTACAAAATGTAAGTAAAGTCAATTTTACTTCACTTCTCTTGGAAGCAGTAGTTTCCCCAAGAGAAGGTATTTAAACCTTTAAAATCTAAGAGATTTGCATGTGCCACTGTACTGAACATGCAGTGTCACAATGCAAAGATGATGCCTATGGAGTTTGTCAGACTCCAAAGTCAAAAGAAACGGAGTCCATATCACAGAAAAATACATGAGTGGGAAAAAGGTCTCTCTCTCCAGGTTAGAGATTAAAAGTCTTTAAAGTCAAGCAAAAGAACTGGGGGGTCTCTAAGGTAGAAGGGAATTAGTAAATGTTTGAGAATACTGCCTACCATTGTGCTTTTCTACCGCAGGCTGACCCCTCAGCTGTAGTATAGCACCCATGGGTAAGCATTTTGTCAAAATGGCCCCAGTCTTCTTTTTTCACCATTTTCTGTTAGTGAGGTCTTTCTTGGGTTTTACTGTACGTGCCAAGCCAGGTTTGAGCCCTTTGTTCATTTTGCCTTTGGTTGGCTTCACTCCTGAATCCCGCCTCTGGCTCCAGTGTGTCTAGAAAGGCGGAATGTAAGGGAGGTTCCCGAAACTCCCTTGTCCTTTCTGTCTAGGAGTGCCTGAATGCAACCAATCCGGATGGGACACCCATCCTGCTGTGTGGTTGCCAGTCTAGGCTGTGCATGAAGTGCGAGGGTTCTGGGACTAGAGGCAGTCGACCACTGGAAGAAACGCCCAACGAAGAAACCGTGAATGAAGCTTGCTGCATCCTCCTGGGTCTTTGAATTGCCCGCTGAAGCCCTGCTGCTGTGCTGAAACTCCTCATTCTAATCGACAAAAGAAGCTCCAGAAGGGACGACTTCTTCCCTTGCATTAGTGGGACCAACTAACCCAGAGACAAACTCCACTGAACCATCGTCCCTGATTGGCTGTACTACTTTGCTGCTGCAAGGACCGAGTGCAAGTGGTCGAGAAATCTATAGTCTAGTGCAATGTCTGCAATCCGGCCAGAAGATCTGTGTCTCTCCCAAGGAACCTACAGAAGCAGGAGGACCAGAACTCTAGTCCCCTCTCCAGAGCGCAGGACTGAAGGAAGCCCAACCGGTAACTGACATCCTCGGTGATGTGGTTTACTCAGCACTGAAACCGCAAAGTGCTGCTGATCCGATAAGAGCCTGTAGCTGCCGACGACCTCCAAATTGCTGCCGAAGGAGTCCTTCAGACGTCCTCCCTCTTGTCCCCATGACTGAGGCTCAGGAACCCTGGATCTGGATTGCTGCAACAAGACAAAATCCAGCTCGACCACTCTTCTTCAAACCAGAGGTACTGTTTAGACTTGGGGTACTTGCCTCATTGTCTTGAGCTTTGCTTTTCTCAGTTGAGACTTGCAGTGGCTTACCTTTAGAGTGGATCCAAACTCTGCTTTTCACAAGTGTAACTCTCCAACACTCCAACTTATTGCAAGACTTTTATTATCGAAGTGCCTCAGCTCCACATACTGTGCTCCAATTGACTTTGGCTGTCCTAGCTCCCTGCTGACTTTTCTGGTCCATTAACTTTGATATTTCTGTCCCTCATAGGTGGTGACTTGTTTTAGATGGTTATTGCTGGGAAAGACTTGTCTAGAATTCATTGGAAGATTTAAGTATAATTGCATGCCCAGAGTACCTGTTTAACCTTTTTCCTTCCTTTAACCTTTCCTTTCTGCAACCTCAATCTGCAAAGTGTACTTGTGATGTATAAATGCCATTACTGTCCTTGTGAATGAAGTCCCCTCCGGTGTAGGAAGTTTGTAAAAAGCATATCTAAAGATTATCTAGTAACTTGTGCGGATTCTGTAAAAGTTTTCAAGTATATTTGATTGTTACATATCTTGCCCTTTTTAAAGAACGCTTATATGAAATTTGATGTTAAATAACTATTTCTAACTGAAACCTTGAGTGTAAGTGTTACTTGGCTACTTGTATTTGCAAATTTCATTGCTACAGCTCTGCAGCTCACATTTACCCTTCTTGAGTTAAGCCTGACTGCCCAGTCACACTGCCAACTTATGTAGTACAGGCCTATACCAAAAGGTGGGTTACCTAATAGCAAGCGGATAATTGTTGTGTAGTCTCGCACAATGTTATTACATCAATTCTTACCCAACAGCCATGTTCGACCTAACACCATGCCAGAGTGAGTTCAGGGACTAGCTCTACACCCACTGTTATCATATGGGAGACAGAGGGCAACAAACTGTCATGGCCACTAATCTCATAAATCAGATTCCTCCAGGTGACACTACAGGTCTTCCGGAATTTGCTGTGGACACAATATTCTGTTGATGCGAGTGAGAGAAGCCATTGGATCGCTGGTGCACAGATAACTTTATTTGGGTATGGAGCTGGTCGCGGTTCTCAACAGATGGTTCCAGTCAACTTCTTGAAGTCCACCATAGGCGGTAAAGATGCAAACTTTGGCAGTGCAGACCCTGAAACATACCTCACCGGGTTGCAGATAAATTGTTCCAGCGGAGGTCACCACAGTCGGGTGACAATGTGCTATCTTCCACTGGTGAACACAAAAGCAAAGCCAGCACAGCTCCCCTTGTATTGAGATTGCTGAAAATAAGAAGACAGGTGATTTATAGCATAAGCGGAAGATCTTGCAAGTCTAAAGTCTTTGCTTGGTAGGAACGGTGATGGCTGCAATGAGGTAGCCCAAAAGGGAGCTGGTCAGGCTGAGTGGTCCAAGGACACTTACAAAGGTGTCCAAAGCATAGATCCTTGTTGACTAAGATTTTCGTATTTCTGGTAAATCTTCCTGACCTGTGCCAATCCCAGAACCTTTTGCTTGGACTTTGTCATTATTTTGCCTTGTCCCTAGGTGAGTGTGAATCTTGTCCCCTCTCAGTGTTTTAATCTTTGTCTCTCCATTATGTGTGATTGGAGTTATAGTTTCCTATAACCTTTGGGCTTAGGCAGGGTTGCACCTTTGGGCTTCCCTTTGTAATTTCTCTTTAATTTACTTGGGTGAACTACTGTTCTCAAGGGGTCAAGTTGGATTCACATCCCCTTTTACATTTTATATAGTGCGCTAGCACACCCCACCTTATGTGGAGTGCTGTGGAGGTGCACTGTTATCCCCTGTCTTAGTTACCTGCTAACATTTTTGTTACAATTGCAAGTTTACTTGAATGGCTGGTGGCAGTGATACAAATTTTATGACTTTCATGATTACTTGCAGGCTGTCTAATCAGCTTTCTTAAGGCACAGGAGGGTCACCATTCTGCTAGAATGGTGGGCTCCTTCTTTTTTCACCATTTTTAGTTTGCTTGTCTTCTGCCGTCCTATTCGGGAAAGATCTTGGTTAAAGTTTTGTCTTTGGCTGGAATCCTTTGTATTCTCTGCCGAGGCTCCAGGGTGTCTGAGAAGGCATGAAGCGAGGGTGGAGTCCAAAACTCTGCAGCCCTTTATCTTTCATCTTGCCTGAAAGGAACCAGTTCCTACTGGGGTGGCCGGCTATCCTGATTGGACAGCCAGACCACCCCTTTCTGTAAACTGCAGGGAGAGTTTCAGGAAGTTGTGCTGCACTTCCTGATAAATACTCTGATCCTGGAAGCTGCTGACAAGTTGACTACTGTAACCAAATCCGAAGAGGAAGCTGAAGAAACAACATCTGTAAACATTTCCTGTGACAGGAGAGCCTGCTGTGTAACCGAAGCCTGAAGTAACCCTTCCAATCGACCTGCGGGTCCCGAAAATGACTCTTACCCAGAGGCTGGTGAGATGCGCTGGCCTTGAGAAGACCTGCAAAACTGGCCTTGCCTCGACGTGCTGTCACTGCTGGACTGCAAACCGCCAATCCCAGGGGACCTCGAGCCTGAGTGCAGTGCTGTGTCTTCCGAAGTCCAATTCAGTCCGAAACTTTGTTGGAATCCTGCTGGACCGCCAGAGACACGATTCGAATCCCTGATGTCCCCCTCACTAGAGTGCAGGACTGAGAGAATGAAGAGAATCCGACCGGCGATATTCGTTCTTGATCAGGTACCTGTAAAAGGGCCCTGAATACACAGAGCTGTGAGAAGCTGCAAATAATTTTTTGAAAGCCTCCCTTATAGTTGACTGCAGCCAATTTTCCTTCCATGTCTATTTCTTCTGTCTGCTGACCAAGGACTGGATCCTTTGCTGCTGCATCCTGAAGGCATCCAACCAGAAGATTTTTTTGCTGAGGTACTTGAGTGAATGCTGTGAGACTGAATGGGTGCTTTCATGCCGCTGAAACCTATCCTAATCTACTTACAGCTGACTCCTAGACAACTAGGGTCCCCCTTCTCCCTCTGAGAAAACTCATGCTATAGACTAGAGAATTGCTATGATAAGGCTTATGTCTTGAAAATAAAACGAGTGTTGAAAGTGCTTACTTCTAAAGAATTTAGTATGGTAACTGCGTCTCTGTAATAGAATAAGTTACAAAGTGTCTAAATTATTACCTTGGAGTTGCATTGTGTTCTGCCCCTCTAAAAAGTACGTTGGTTTACTTACGTTGAATAGTGTTCCACTCTTCTAAACAGTGATGGTGTTGGAAGTGTTTTATCATTTCTAAAGTGAATCAGTGCAAACACTTTACAATATAATTTACCCACCTTGAAATTCATTGTCATTCGAAATGTGTTTTATTGGGTTTTGTTTTCCTTGATCTGCTTTAGCGCATTTCTAAAACAGTCTGGCATTCATATTTATCTTTCAGTTGGTTGTAGCCCCTATTACAAGTATGCAGTTCCTTACCTCAAAATACACTGTCTTAAAGTTTATCATTGGGTTATGCTTTCACTGAACTTCTTTAGAGCACTTCTAAAATGGTCATAAAAGTTCCTACATAAAACTGTATAATATACTTCTGAAAAGTATATTAGGTTACATACTGATGTTGAATAGCTGTTGCTTTTCTTAAACTGTATTGTTGCTGAATTCATTCAAATAAGTACTCTTACTGGCCTGACTGAAGTCACTCCTGTTGTGGTGAGAAGAGTACATGGTAAATTTCTCACCTGTTGGGTTGTGCTTTCCGTGAATTTCTTCGGGGCATTTCTAAAATAGGTTCACTGTGTTCATACTTAACTTGAGTAGCTTTAGACTTCTCCAGCATGGGGTCTGGCATGGATTCACATGCTCGTGAATATTCCCAGTCGTCAGGCCGGGAATCCTCGGTATAGAAAAAATCAGTATCAGTTTTGTTTCTGATCTGTCTTTCTTAGTAGTAACCAATCACTGGTCTCTGGGTCATACTGCCCCCAGCCAATGACTGCCCTCTCCCTAAGCCCCGCCCCCGGCAGCCATCCTCAGATTTTTACCGCACGTTTAAGTGTGGGAGTCCTCGTGCTGTAGCTCTCGAGCTTTTGCTGCGTTTTCGTGCTTTTTGCAGGAGATTTTCTCATTTTTTTGGTTAAATAGAGCCTCAAGCTCCACCGTTTCTACTTCCGATCAACGGGGATCCGTTTCAGAGTTTTTACGCCCCACAAGGGTGAAGATTTCGTCGAGTTACGCTTTTGGAGGATTCCAAAGTTCCGAGGCCTACCCCGGACATGGCCCAGGAGAAAGGGAGCTCGACGCCCGGGAAGCTGTTCAGGACCTGCCCTGGATGCCAGCTTCAGAACGTTTTCAAGGAGGACAAGCATTCGTTATGCCTCTGTCTCCATGAGGACAAGACGCACAAGGAAAAGGACTGCGCGTTTTGTGGGAACATGTCGGAGTGGACCATGAAGGATCGCCACCTCTGTTTCGCCAACTGGTTGGAAGGTAAGAGCCCGCCAGGCGAGAAGAAGAAAAAAAAAGTCTGAGCGGTCTTCTAAGTCCTGTGAGGGTGCTCCGGCGACGGGGGCCCAACAAAAGGCTAAGCACCGCGAGTCTGCGGGCACCGGGAGCGCCGAACGGTCAGGCTCCTTGGCTGCCAGCCAGGGCGCATCCTCCCCGGCGCTATCGACCACGAGCCAACGCTCTGGCTCGGGTAAGAGGAAGTCCGAGAACCCGGCGAAGCTTCTGGAGAGGCCCCGGTCGATCTTGAAGATTCCGGCAGAGGGGGAGCGAGGCTCGGACCCTCCCCCCAAGGTGAAGGCCCCAGGCGTACAGAAGGTGACGTTGGCCTTAATTCACCCTGCTAAGACCTCGATTGAGGATGTCGCCGCGGCCCTGGCTCAGCCTGTGGAGGCTACAACAGTGGAGGCGCCCTCAGGTACCAGTCTCCCTGCCACCGCTGAGGGAGTAGTCTTTCAGGCCCATCGAAGACCCCCACGAAGTCCTCGTGGGAAAGGGTGGGGGAGGGGTTGGTGGCCGTCGTGGATACGGACACGACCTCTGAAGAGGAGCTCATCCAAGTTGTGGAGGAGGCCCAGCCCATCGGGAGGGATCCCGACGAGGGTGACGACGAAGGCGACGGTGACGCAGACGAGGCTCCTCAAGAGCCCTCGCTCCCGTCGTTTCCGGCGCCACAGGACACCTCGGCGGCCATTTTGTCAGCCACCCAGTCCTTATGCTCGGAGATGAGGACTAGGTTGCCCCTTCCCCCGACGGAGGTACCTGAGCCAGACCCGACTGGGGAACCGGAGCCAGGACCTTCGGAGAGCCCACCGCTTAAGAGGAGGAGGACGCATCCTAGGCCTCCTCTCCCGCCTCTGCGGCCTTCTATGCCTTCCCCCGGTCCACTACCCACGGGGATGATACAGGCATGGACACGACTGCGACGGGTACCGATGACGACGGAGGCGACGATGGGACGTGTCCCCCGTCACCCCCTGCCCGGGCGTCCCCGCCCGACGAGATTGGATCCTTCCATGCTATGATTATCAGGGCATCCGAGCTCTTCCAGCTCTGCCCCGAAGAAAAGGAGAAGGAAGGGTTCGCTTACCAACGGCGCGAGGCTAAAAGAAAGACGGTCCTCGAAGTACCGCTTCTTGATGACATCTGGGATGAGGGGCTCACCCTCCTCAAGAACCCTGCCACGGCTCCTGCGAAGAGGGACCGGTACGAGAAGTAGTACCGGGTCCCCGACGCTGCCCCCTTGTGCCTTAGGGCGCAACCTACCCCGGATTCGAATGTTTGAGGGGTGGGGGGGGGTCACCGGCCTCGACTTCAACCTCCCCGCCGGACGGCGAGGGTAGGAAGCTGGATGCGATGGGACGACGCGTCATCTCATCTGCAGCGACGACCATCAAGGCGGCCAACGCCCTGGCCATCGTAGCCCGCTACGACAGGGAGTTATGGTTCAAGATCGCCCCTCTGTTGGATTTCCTTCCGGACGCCAAGAGGACTGAGGCCCTGGAAATCTTACAGGAAGGTGAGATTGCCTCGGACCACGCTATTACGGTGGCTACGGACATCGCAGACACCGGTTTCCGTCAGTTGGGCAACAGCGTTTGCCTGAGACGACGAGGATGGCTCAAGGCGACGGATTTCCGCCAGGACGTACAGACCAAGGTTTTGGACATGCCCTTCGATGGGAACAACCTTTTTGGCAAGGCGGTTGATGAGTCCCTTCAGGTGATCAAGACGGACACAGACGGCCCGTGCACTGGGTGTGCTCCAACAGCAACGGCCATCCTTTCGGAGCTCCGCAGGCAGACAGGGTGCCTCCAAGGGAGCCGGCAGCAGCTCCTCTACGTACCGTCAAGCGGCAAGATCTTCGTCGCAGGAGGCCTACACGGGACACGGCAAGTCAGGTGGATCCCGCCGTCGTCGCCAAGGTGGTCAAGGAGGCAAAGCGGCCTCCAAGCAAGATTGAACCGACGGTTGGGTCGGGCCCCAGCCGAAGCACCCCGGTGGGAGGCCGGCTGACGAAGTTCGTCGGCGTGTGGGAGCCCATCTCCACTGACCGTTGGGTGCTGAACGCCCTGGCCCTCGGGCACGCCCTCGAGTTCCACAAGAGGTGCCCCCGCATTCCTCCCGTGGCCAGGAAGGAAAATCACGTCCCTCAACTGCTGTTGGAAGTAAGGGCGATGCTCAGGAAAGATGCCATCGAGCTCGTTCCAAAGAGGCTTCGGGGCTCCGGAGTTTACTCAAGATACTTCCTCGTAAAGAAGAAGACGGTAGGATGGCGTCCCATCCTGGACCTGCGACGACTGAATAAATACATCAAGGCACAGAAGTTCCGGATGGTCACCCTCCAGCAAGTGCTGGGACAGCTGGAGGAGGGCGATTTCCTGTCGTCGTTGGACTTGGAGGATGCATACTTCCACATCCCTATTCTAAAGAGACACCAAAGGTTCCTCAGGTTCGTGGTCAAAGGGCGGCACTACCAGTTCAAGGCCCTCCCGTTCGGATTAAAATCGGCGCCCAGGGTGTTCAGCAAGTGCCTAGCACCGGTGGCGGCACGGCTGCGCCTGCAGGGGATCCACGTCTACCCCTGCCTGGACGACTGGCTCATACGGGCAAGGACAAGGGAGCTCGCCGTGGAACACACTGCGAAGACCGTCCAGCTGCTCACGGACCTGGGGTTCTCCATCAACTTTCAAAAATCCCACCTGGTCCCGTCGCAAGTCGCCCTGTTTCTGGGAGCACTGCTCGACACATTGGCGCAGCGGGCCTCCCCGTCGGAGGAAAGGATAAGGACCATCCTGGGAAGGTGCAACGTCTGCTGGCCACGGACGTGGCCAGAGTGAGGTCTATAAAGTCCCTCCTCGGAATGATGTCGTCCTGCATTTATCTGGTGCGCCACTGCAGACTTTGGATGCGGCCCTTGCAAGAATTCCTCGACGCCCACTGGATCCAGACGACGGGCAGCTTCGAGGACAGGATCCAGCTCGACGAAGCGTTCCGTCAGGCGATACGATGGTGGGGTGTCTGCTCTCATCTGACAGCGGGAACAGGTTTCCTAGCCCTGGCCCACCAGGTGACGGTGACGACGGATGCCTCCCTGGAAGGTTGGGGAGCGCACACCGGGGGTCTCCACGCGAGAGGCCTTTGGCTCCCGGAGGCGAAGACACTCCACATCAACATCTTGGAGCTCCGTGCAGTGTTCTGGGCCCTCAGGTCCTTCCTTCCGTCCCTCAAGGGCAAGGTGGTGAGGATCTTCACCAACAACACCACCACAATGTTTTACATTCGGAAGCAGGGCGGAACCAGATCCCCCCCCATCCACCTCATCCCTCCCCCCCCCCCCCCCGCCCTATCCAAGGAAGCCCAGGATCTGTGGCATTGGGTTGTTGCCCAAGGGATGTTTCTGGTACCCTTTCATCTGCCAGGGATAAAAAACACCATCGCCGACTCACTCAGCAGAGAGCTGCGCTCGTGCCACGAGTGGGAACTGCACCAGGATCAAGTGGACAGACTCTTCCGACGATGGGGCGAACCCCAGATCGATCTCTTTGCGACGGCAGTGAACTCCAAGTGCCGGAGGTTCACCAGCAGGTTTCCCGAACCGAAGAGCAATGGGCGATGCTTTCTCGTTCCCTTGGGACGGCCTGTTCCTTTATGCGTTTCCGCCATTGCTACTCCGGCTCGTCAACCAGCTCAAGAGGTTCTGATGCAGGATGATCCTCGTCGCACCGGTGTGGCCGAGGCAGATCTGGTTCCCGGACCTTCTGGACTTGTCAGCGTCCACACCAGTCAAGCTGCCGACTGACGCGGATCTTCTCTCCAGAGAAGGAGGCGCCATTCTTCATCACGAACCAGAATCGCTGAACTTGCAGGCCTGGCTCCTGCAGCACTAGAGTTTGGAGCATACGACATCCCGGCCGACTGCAGAGAGGTTCTTGTGAAGGCCAGGGCATCCTCAACTCTCAAGTGCTACGGACACAAATGGAAGAGGTTCTGTGTCTGGTGTCGTGCACAGAAGATTAACCCTCTGCGGATTACGGCCCCTCAAGTATTGCCGTACCTATTGTCCTTGGCCAAGGCTGGCCTGTCTCACGCTTCAATCAAGATACATATGGCTGCCGTCTCACATTACACCAGAACTACAAGACGGGCGTCCTTGTGGTCTCATCGACTGGTGAAGGAATTTATGAAAGGACCGTTCCGATCATTCCCGCCGGTGAAGGCCCCTGCCCCGGCGTGGGAGCTCAACGTGGTGCTGACTAGGCTCATGGGGGGCCCCATTCGAGCCTATGCATTCAGTGCCATTGAAGTTTCTGTCGTGGAAGACAGCATTCCTCGTGGCCATCACCTCTGCACGACGAGTGGGAGAGATCCAGGCCCTGTCTTTCATACTTGACTTTTCACGACACGAGGGTGGTGCTAAGGACGCACTCCTCCTTCATGCCCAAGGTGCCGTCCGACTTCCACCTCAACGAGCTCTTGGTGTTGCCAGTTTTCTTCCCGTCGCCTTCGTCGCCGGCTGAGAGGACTCTGCACTCTCTGGATGTAGCTAGAGCGCTGAAGTTCTACGTGGACCGCACACAGCTGTTTGTGAACTTTGGAACTGTGAATCAAGGGAATGCTCTCTCGAAGACTTAAATTTCCCGATGGCTCTCCGGCTGCATCATGCACTGTCACCGGTTGGCAAACCGACTGTTGCCAGGCCGTCCGAGAGCCCATTCGATCAGAGCTATCGCTGCTACCACGGCGTTATTGTCTGGTGTGCCCCTGCTGGACTTCTGCAGGGCTGCTACGTGGAGGTCGACGCACACCTTCACGAGATTCTACTGCATCGACCGGGATTCCAGGGAGGAGTCCAGGGTTGGCCAAGCAGTGCTGCGCCACCTGTTTGCCTAAGGTGAGCCTGGTGAGGAGTTAAGAAATGCTTAATGTTGCGTTTTGATGTAATGCTTAATGTTGAGCCTTGCCACCTCCCGTGGTTGTGCATGTGTGTACTGCTATGTATTCTTATATTCATGAGCATGTGAATCCATGCCAGACCCATGCTGAAGAACAACAGTTACAGGTAAGTAACTTGTTCCTTCATGCACCAGATGATGTGGCAGCAGCAACTTTCACAGGGAAAGGAGTTACTATATGACATTTCAAGACCTGGGAAGTCGGAAAGAAGGCCAAAGGAAAGAAAAAAGCTAAAATCTCTTGGCACGGCCCTTTTAGGATGCTAGCCATTTTTTAGCCATTTTTAAGCCATTTTAATATCCATTTGCAGTAAATGCAAAATTGCATGAGAACGATATCAGATTGTAAAAATCACACTGCTGTCTTAGGCACATTGTCAAAGTAACCAAAAACCATTATGTAAAAAGTTTTAAGGATTCAAAGTATCCTAACTACACTTCACTGTGTGGTGGGTGATGTGTGCAAACGTAGAAATACAAGAATTCCAAGAGAGACAGTCTCTCAGTACTGACAGTCATGGGAGTAGACAGTTTCCCTATAAGAATGAGCAAAACAGGCAAGGGAAGTAAAGCAGAAGTCTTTACTGACCACCAAAAATCAGAACAGGGACAAAAAAATCTATGTAGGTAAAGGAGCAAAAACAAATCTTTCCTAATACACGGCTGGTGCCCCCCTTTGAGCCTATGCCTAAAGCCCTGTAAAAGAACTTTCTAATACAGTAGCTTTCTTTATTGCGATCACTTCAATCTGAAAGATTAATGAGTTACAAACTCTCTTTAACAATACACAAACATATCGTACCAAAACTGCACCCTAGAGTTTCACCAAAATTCATCTCCAATTTCCACATCAATCAATTGGACTACCAGCCATCTTCCAAAATCCACAAATTAGTAGAGAAAGGGCTTTACTAATGCTTGATATTCGTAGGGCAGTATTGTACTACCTACAAACTAAAGAACTTCGAAAAGTAAATCAATGTTTTGTATCAATTGAAATGGGCAGAGGAGATGCTGTTATTAAAGCAACCCTTGAAGGAAGGATTGTCCACTGTATTCAATTGTGCTACTCTATAGCAAACAAAACACTACCATTTACTCCTAGATCACATTCCACCAGGGGTACTGAAGTAACCTTACCTTATAAATGTCCAGCTGGCAGCAATTTGCAAAGCAGATACATGGAGTTCTGTGCACACTTTTGTGCAAAACTATTATGTTAATACACAAACCAAAGACCCCCCCTTCAGGTTGGTGAAGTAATATTGAAACTTTTTTTTGCCTCTGCTCCTTTGTTTTACCCACCACTGTCTGCGAATACTGCGTGCTAATCTATGCAAATCATGTGAATCTAAGCAGATTTACAAGCTCCAAACTGAAAATATTACTTACCAGTAATCTTTGTGGCATGTGCCTGCTTAGACACCTGTGCCCACTGTGGTGACATACAATGATAAATCTGACCAGGCTCTTAATGTTTGGGTTATAAAAGCCTTTGTTTAGTTTCTTTTCACTGGGTTTGCTTCCCTTATAGTGCTTTGTGCAGGAGCTTAAAGGGGGCTTGTCTCTTTTGTTGAAAAGACAAGAGGGAAGGGGGGAAAAAGGACTCTTGGGGTGATCCAGTGTTGACACAACCTTCATCTGCTTATGTAACCTTCTCCGCTTCATTTGGGGGTTGGTTGGCTTGATGCTCTAGAAGACCACTTCTAAAGGATGCTAGTTTCTGATTACTGGGCTTCGTTGGATCCCTTTTCCACAAATTAAGCTGAGGAAGTTATTTTTATCTCCTGGGTAGCAGTCTCTCAAAGTTCGACAAATGTCATGCGTCTAGAAGGACTCCCTTCTCCTAATTTACATCCAGTTTTTACCAGGCTTAAGTTGCTTCAATTCTTCATCATTTCCTCAAGTTCTCTCTACTGACTTTGTATTTTCTCAGTTTTAAACACTGTCCTTTAACTTATCCCCACTGGCCCGAGGAAGTATCCCTGTATCCTTCTTAACTTTTCAATACCAGTCTTGAAGGACTGACCATGGACTTGCCTGTCAAATTGATCTGCTTCTGGTGCCTTCTTGTTTCACCTTCTCAAGATTTCCCAGCTCCTTACCGGACTTTCATGTTCATGTCCCCTTCTCTCGGAGAACTCTTCACTGGCTTCGCGGAGGGTTGCAGGTTCGTCATTCTGCTCTCGTTTGCCCCACTTCACTCCTGTTACTGTTGGCGGTTTGGGCGCTGGTCTCGGACCTGACGGTTCACTCGTTAAACATCGCGCAATCACCACAGTTCCTCATACTTCCCATGCAATCGCCTATGTGGTTCTGTAGTAGGCTAGTGTTGGCGGTTTCAGTTTAGTTCTTGGACCGCAGGGTCCACCTACCACGGGTCATGCCACCACCACACCGACTCTCAGCTCCAAGGTTGTCACGTCCCAGCTGACGGGCGAGGCGATTTCCTGGTGTTCCTTCTCGTCACTACATACTGCTGGTTTGATGCAGTTTTCTATCGCCCTGTTTCCACCTCTCAGGCTATTTGGCAGCCTCCTTTCTCGCCAACTTCTGCTTCCTGATGCAGCTCTCCTTGTGCTTCTTTACTGTTTGTTTTAAGTAGCTGAGACTGCCCCAGTGTAACATCAATTTGATTTGCAACCTGCTGGTCAAACACACTTCATGCTGCACTGTATATTTCTCGAGTACTTCATCCCAGTACCTATAATAGTGAGACTGTGACAGATTACAATAACACATAGGTTGGGAGATAAAGGGTTGTGTCCTAGACTTGCGTCCTTGTCCCCAGGAGGGGAGCCCCTCCCTAATGCCCCCATGTGATCTTCCTGCATGTTAGCACCCTTTGGGGTACTATTGGTTAGTGACATTACCTCCCTACCCTCATGGAAAGGGTCTCTCCTCTGGGGAGAAGTGACACCATCTGAGGGATCGTCACACCACCCATCGTCTCCACACGGAGCAAAAGGAGCATATAAAACGTTACAAAGAGCAGGACACACAGCATGTCAAAAAACAAACAGTTTGAGGATGTCGAAGTGTGAAGGATGATTTATTGACACCCACACAGAGTAGGGTTAGTGTTGCAGGTATACCCCTGTCATGGCTATTTTTGGAATTTGAAAACACAAAAAAGGTAATACTTTGCAACAAGCACTGGATGGCAATTTATAGAAAGCATGTGATCCTAGGCACGTACAAGCCACAGAAATGCGATTATTAAGTAATATTTGCCATGTAAATGTTTTATTAATTCTTAAGTTTTTCCTGCTTTGTGTGTTTTAAGGCCTAATAAATGGTACCTTTCATAAGTATGTGTGGAACTCTGCCACCTAAGTGTTAACTTTACTTAAAAGCAAGCCCCTGCTCTCCTAAGTTTGCTTTGCTGCTCAGCCTATGCTACCATGTAAGAGTTTGGTTTGGCTAATTGTGAAAAGCCCTTTCTTATTAATTAGGTTCGATGCTCAGAACCCTCCCCGAAAGCTGCTTCTGAAAATCCTTCTTTACAGCACTGGTTGATGTTGGGCAAGATCTGGAACAGTACCCCCAACCTTTCAGAAATGGCTCAACTCACTTACCTGGTCTCGTACCTGTGAGGAAGAGTATCTGACAATGCTCCCAGTACATGCCCCCTCAAAGAAAATGTGTGGTCAGCCTTTAATAATTCTCATGAATCAATCTGAAAGTGTCTGGTGGCGACTCTCCCGCTGCCTCATAGCTGCACTCCTGTGTGCTGTGCATTGGGAAGCTCCTGTTGTCTATGTAATTGATGCATTTCCTGTTTGTTATATGTGCTGTATATTACCAATACATCTACTGTACAATGTATTCTGCCAAGTGTGATTGCTATAACTTCTGCCAATAAATAACAATTAAAAAAAAATAAAATCTGGAGCAGTAACCTTTGGGTGCACTACAACAACCCTGACCACCTGGCAATAGGAACCCAACCGTTGGTATACGTCTGTACTACAAAGGTTGGTAGTGTGGCTGAGCAGCCAGGTTTGTCTCAAGAGGGGTCAACGTGAGCAGTAGGGTAATTAGAGATTCGCAGTGACAGGTATCCAAATAAAGACTTGCACTGAAGGTTTCTTGATTAAACAATTATTAATTTAGCAGTTAGTTTAAATAAGCCTTCATCAGAAGGGGCAATATAATAACACACAAACACTCCAAAATACAAACTTAGTTTCTTTTAATTAGCAAGTACCCATTTGGGATGACACACAGCTATTTAAGTCACCTGAGGGTGTAGGAATTGTCTGACACTGTGGACATCAATACATCACTAGTACATTTAGAGAAATACTGAGATGAGGGTTAAAGTAAAGCGATTACAGAATAAAACGAGATCACACAAATATTCTGAAGCAGGTAAGTACTTTTGACTCATTCAATGCACAGTAAATGAACCCTTTCCTGGAGGGAAGGTTAGACACAAGCAGAGGAGAGTCCTTCAGGGAGCCAAGCCAGCCAATGTTAATTGGGCAAAAGTCTAGGTGAGCTGAAGCACTTCTTGCAGGTAAGCAAAAGTATTGCACAATGTTTTAGAAGTCTTTGTAGAAAAGGGTGAATCCATGTAGGCTCACAAGCTGGGAGGCTTTTGAGGGGTAGAAGATGGAAGCAACTCTACAGAAGCAACCAAGACAAGTCTCAACTGAGATCAAGTAAGGCTACAACAAGAGGCAAGTTCTCTCAAACTTTAAGTACCTTTGGTTAGAAGAAATGGTTCCAGCTGGCTTCTGTTCCTGTGCAGCTCTGTCGATCCTGTTGTTCCTGGGCCTCAGTCGTGGCGACAAGAGGGAGGACTTCTGCAGACTCCTGCACTGCAATGGGACTGTCCGCATCAGAAAAGGACGCACTTCTTTTCAGCGGCACGCTGCAGTTTCAGCTCCTTGCTTCTCGGCAAATGGCACCACTGCAGACTCTCGGATACCACTCTGGACTTTCCTCGCATCTGGGGTCCAGCACTCTGTTGAGGTGGCTCAAGCTTGGTCAGTTCTGTTTACTGAGTCCGGAGGATCTTCCACAAGCTCTGGTCCGACTTAAAAGTGGTGGTTCTCTCCCTGGCACTTTGGTTCCAGCAGCAGTCGAAGTACAGCCAGCTCTGAGAGGATGTCCAAACAAGTTCACTTTGGAGTTGATTGGTCCCAACAACTCAAGGGGAGAAGTCATCCTTGCAGGGCTTCTCTCATCGAGGCAAATTCAGATGTTCAGCACAGCAGCAGGGCTTCACCAGGCAAAACAACGGTCCAGGAGTTGAAGCAGGCGTCTCTTCCAAGTTATTCTTCGGATTCCTTCCTCCAGTGGTTGACTCTGCCTCCAAGCCAAAAAGCCTTGCGTTGTATGTAGGTTTCTCCCATTCATTCCAGCCTAGATGTCAATCGCACAGCAGGGTGGCTGTCCTTGTAACTGTTAGGAATAATTCTCTGTTTAGGCTGAATTTCCTAACCTGGTGAGTCCCCCAGCAGCTTTGCTGGATTTTTGGGGTTTATTTTTTTCTCCTGCCAAGAGTGAGACTCTTTTACCCTCACTCTTGGACATGATTTGAGAGTGTTACTGTGACTTGCTATGTGCTTATGGGCTAGGGGGTATTTTTGTCCCCATAGGCTATCATTGGTTTTTGAATGTGTGTTACACAGCACCCTCAGTGCAGTAACACAGGGGTGTTATAGAGACCCCCAAACATAGACTCCACACCCTGGGACTGACTACTGTCCCCCTGGGGTCTGTAAAGTCACCATTGACTTTACTAGTCTTAATTTAGGAACCTAACCAGTACAAACCATCTTACTGTGGAAATACTGGTAGGGGCAATTAGATTGCCCCTGGGTCTGTTGTCGAGGGGGTACTGTCCCGTCTCCCCTCGCCGAGTTCTGGCTGGTGGCAGTGGATACCACGGAAATATTCCACCGGAATATTTCCCAATGGGATTTCCCATTGTTTTTAATGCACCACTTTTTGGTGCAATGTTAAAGATACCGCCGGTTTATTTATTTCATATAAATTCACCGGTTGGGATTTTTTGCCAGAACTCGCTGCCAAAATGGCGTCTAGATTCACTTCAGTAACCCTGAACCCGAGTCGAGCCTTTGTTCCACTTTTGGCGGGCTTCTGCACAGAAGCCCTCCACAGTGGTGCCATTCTGTCTGGGTACCACAGGGGTGTGGGAGGGGGTTTAGGCACCCTGGACTGAGTTGCCTTGCCAAATCATGTCGCACTCTGGTGTGATTGGCCCAAGTGGTGAGCCACCCCGCTCACCACTTAGCATGTTTGAGTGACAGCTAGGCTGTATGAATGGGGGTTTGCTGCATAAAAGCAGGGTTTTTGGGACTGGTTCTTCAGAAGTCGCCACAGGACCTAAGAAGCCGAAGAGGGAGAAGCCGAGACGACCTGCCAAGACGACACCACCGGTGAAGCCCTGCGGAACCGCCTCACCACTTTTTCCGACGACAGAGGAGATCTCCCGCCGGAGAGTCTCCTTCCCTTAACTGGTGGGGACAACCAGTTGCTGCCTTCTTTTCGCCGTCCCGAAGCATCTCGTGGCCGCGTTGCCTGTGCCAAGCACCCCGGCAACCGGGATACCACTTTTTACCTCAACGGCGAAAGAGGGGTAAACTCCTTTGTGACCGGAAAACTCCACGGCTGGTCTCATCCCTGATAGTGCAACGACCTGCAGCTTTCCTCCACGTCGAGATCACCTCTTCCCCTGGACGACGCCGCGACTTGCACCCACTACCAGGAACAACCACCACCGCTGGAGGATCCTTTCCACTTTTAAAGGTACTGTGTTCCGCCCGGCTTCCCTTAGCACCGATTGTACGGGGTAGATTTAGCCCTCGGCTCTCGACCCTGGGTAAGCCTGGGACACCCTAACTAAACTTTTTTCTAAACTCAGTAAAACCTTTTCTACTCACCTGCAAAGACTTGTGACATTGTGTGATCTTGGTCATATTTTCGCCTGGCTCTCTCTAAAGCGGGCCACGAACCAATTCTCCTTGTTCCACAGTTGACTGCCTTTGCTAACCTTATGTGGAAAGTGTTTTACCTTGCTGCTTTCATTACTTCTGCTTTTCCCCTCCCTTTTCTAATAACTTGTTGGAGTGCCATCTGACGTTAAGCGTTCACCTCTGTTTGGAAATAAGTGGTGTTAACTTAGACTTGTCCAACAAATGACTAGGGATGTACATATAAGTAATAGTGACTGTGTTTTGACTTACTTACCTTTTTCTGTGCTAGTGTAATTTATGAGTGTGCCTTTAAAATAAATAAGTATATACTTTTACAGCTAGCTCTGGTCAGTGTTTGCTTGTACTACTGTGCCTCTGTACCTATCCTGTATCCTCTATATACTGCCTAACTCTTCTTGAGGGAAGTCTGACTGCCCAGCCACAGCTACCACAGTGAATCTGTGTGGTGCAGACTGCTACCAAGTGGGTTTACTGCCATCACCTGTAATCTTAAATCTTTTGCAGTGGTCCCAGAGGGAACTGCACAGGTTTCTGCTTAACAGTAACCAAGGGAATTCAGCACAGGGCGTTTCGGGCACCTCCCTCACTTCCTGTCCCTGCCAGACACACTGGAGCCAGAGGCGGACTTCACTTGTGAATCCCGCCAAAGACAAAACAAAGAAAGGGACCCAACCTAGTTTGCTGCGCAGAGTAAATCTCAAGAAGGACCGTGCCAGCAAGAAATGGTGAAAAAAGACCGGGGTCATTTTGACAAATGGGCACCCATGGGTGCCGTACTGCATCTCTGAACGTAGACCGTAGTAAAAATTAAACCACTGCCACAAGCCATTAAATGTAGAAAAGGTAACATAAAAATGTTACATGAGAAACTAGACAAAGGGGATACTTAGTAACCCATCCAGCACCCTATGGTAAGATAGTGTGTGCTGGGTCTAGAAAGTTCTCCAGCATGGGGTCTGGCATGGATTCACATGCTCATGAATATTCCCCGTCGTCAGGCTGGGAATCCTCGGTAAAGAAAAAACCAGTATCAGTTTCGTTTCTGATCTGTCTTTCGTAGTAATAACCAATCACTGGTCTCTGCGTCATACTGACCACAGCCAATGACTGCCCTCTACCTAAGCACCGCCTCTGGCAGCCATCTTCAGATTTTTACCGCACGTTCATGTGTTGGGATCCTCGTGCTATTGCTCTCGAGCGTTAGTGCTATTTTTTCGCGCTTTTTACAAAAAACTTCGATTCCTTCGGTTAAAAGAGCCTCAAGCTCCACCGATCCTACATCCGATCAACGGGGACCCGTGTCGGATTCATCTGTGCCCCTCAAGGGTGAAGATTTCGTCGAGCTACACTTCGGTGGACTCCAGAAGCTTCTCAGGCCCTGTCTCGGAGATGGCCCAGGAGAAGGGAAGCTCGACGCCCGGAAAGCTGTTCAGGGTCTGCCCTGGATGCCAGCTGCAGAACGTCTTCAAGGAGGACGAACACTCTTTCTGCCTTTACTGCCTTCATGAGGACAAGACGCACGTGGAGAAGGACTGTGCGTTTTGCGGCAACATGTCGGAACGGACCATGAAGGACCGCCATCAACGTCTCGCCAACTGGCTGGAGGGTAAGAGCCCGTCTGGCGAGAAGAAGAAGAAATCCGAGCGGTCTTCTAAGACCTTTGAGGGCGCCCCGGCGACGGGGGCCCAACATAAGGCCAAGCACCGCGAGTCCGCTGGCACCGGGAGCGCCGAACGGTCGGGCTCTGCGGGCGCCAGGCAGGGCGCACCCTCCCCGGCACCATCAACCACGAGCCAACGCTCTGGGTCGGGTAAGAGGAAGGCCGAGCACCCGGCAAAGCTCCTGGAGAGGCCCCGGTCGAGCTCTAAGGCAGAGGAGGAGCGTGGCAGTGCCCCCTCCCTCAAGGATAAGGCGGTGAGCGCACCTAAGGTGGTGAAGGCCTTGATCCATCCGGCCAAGCCCTCTATCGAAACGGTCGCGGCGGCCCTGGCTCAGCCTGTGGTGGCTGCACCAGTGGTGGCGACCTCAGGGCCCAGAATCTCCCTGCCTCCTCGGAGGGAGTCTTCCTTTGTGCCCATCGATAGGACCCCCGTGAAACCCTCCGTGGGGAAGAAGAAGGGGGGGCAGGGCGTCGTCGTAGAGTCGGCCTCAACCTCAGAAGAGGAACTGATCGAGGTCTTAAGCCACGGCCTAGGCGTGGAAGAAGGCCAGCCCGTCGGAATGGACCCCGACGCAGGTGACGACGACGACATCGTCGAGGAGACCGACGGGGCCCCTGCTCGCCCGTCGGATTCCCCTCTGCCAGCGCCGCAAGACAACTCGGCGGCCATTTTGTTGGCCATACAGTCCTTATGCTCCGAAATAAGGACGAGGCTACCGTTACCGACGGAGGAACCTCTCCCGTCGGGGGATCCAGAACCGGGACCTTCTGGTGTTCCCCCTACCAAGAAAAGAAGGATCCATCCACCACCTCCTTTTCAACCGTCGCGCCCCTTCCAGCCCTCCTCCCCGTCCACCCGAGGGGATGATACGGGGACTGACACGGCAGCGACGGGTACGGACGACGAGGCATACGACGAGGATTTTCCGTCGTCGCCTCCCACCAGGGCCTCTCCGCCCGACGAGATCGGATCTTTCCACTCCATGATCTCCAGGGCTTCCGAGCTTTTCCAACTCTGCCCTGAGGAGAAGAAAAAGGAAGGCTTCCTTTATCAGCGGCGCGAGGCCAAGAGGAAGACGGTCCTCGCAGTGCCTCTGTTGGACGACATTTGGGATGAGGGCCTTTCCCTCCTCAAGAACCCTTCCACGACGCCAGCTAGAAGAGACCGGTACGAGAAAAAGTACCGGGTCCCGGACACGGCCCCCCTATGCCTCCGGGCGCAGCCTACCCCGGACTCCGTCGTCTCCGCGGCAGCCAGGAAGAAAGCGGGGGGGGGGTGCGGCCTCCACATCGACTTCCCCGCCGGACGGCGAGGGAAAGAAATTGGATACTATGGGGCGTAGAGTCATCTCGTCGGCAGCGACGACGATTAAAGCGGCCAACGCCTTGGCTATCGTGGCCCGCTACGACAGGGAGCTCTGGTACAAGATGGCTCCTCTGCTGGATTTTCTGCCGGACGACAAGAGGGCGGAGGCCCTTGAGATCCTGCAGGAAGGTGAGGTGGCCTCGGACCACGCCATCACCGTGGCGACGGACATCGCCGACACTGGATTCCGCCAGCTGGGCAACGGTGTTTGCCTTCGACGTCGTGGATGGCTCAAAGCTACGGACTTCCGGCAGGACGTCCAGACCAGAGTCCTGGACATGCCCTTCGACGGGAACAACCTGTTTGGGAAGACAGTGGACGATTCCCTTCAGGCCATCAAGGCGGATACTGAGACGGCCCGGGCCCTTGGAGTCCTGCAACGACGGACGCCCTTTCGGAGCGGCGGAGGCAAGGGCGCCTCCAAAGGTTCCGGCGGCGGTTTCGCTTCCTACCGTCAAGCGGCCCGCTCGTCGTCGCAAGAGGCCTACAGAGGACGAGGCAAGTCTAGCGGACCCCGCCGTCGTCGCCAAGGAGGTCAAGGCGGCAAGGCCGCGTCCAAGCAGGATTGAACCGGCCTTGGGGTCGGGCCCCCACCGAAGCACCCCGGTGGGAGGCCGGCTGGCGGGCTTCGTCAGCGTGTGGGAGTCCATCTCCACCGACCGTTGGGTGCTAGACGCCCTGGCCCGGGGCCACGCGCTCGAGTTTCAAAGAAGGTGCCCGCGCGTCCCCCCCGTGGCCAGGAAGGAACTTCACGTCCCTCAACTTCTCCTGGAGGTAAAGGCGATGCTCAGAAAGGGCGCCATCGAACTCGTCCCAAAGAGGTTTCGGGGCTCCGGAGTCTACTCGAGATACTTCCTCGTGAAGAAGAAGACGGGAGGATGGCGCCCCATCCTGGACCTGCGACGTCTGAACAAGTTCATCAAGGCGCAGAAGTTCCGGATGGTCACCCTCCAGCACGTCCTGGGTCAGCTGGAGGAAGGAGACTTCCTATCGTCGTTGGATTTGGAGGATGCCTACTTCCACATTCCCATCCTAAAGGGGCACCGCAAATTCCTCAGATTCGTGGTCCAAGGGCGTCATTACCAGTTCAAAGCCCTTCCCTTCGGACTACGGTCGGCACCCAGGGTATTCACCAAGTGCCTTGCACCGGTGGCGGCGCAGCTGCGCCGCGAGGGGATCCACGTCTACCCCTACCTGGACGACTGGCTCATCCGCGCCAAGACGAGGGAGCTCGCCGTGGTCCACACGGCAAGGACCGTCCAACTCCTCACGGACCTGGGATTCTCCGTGAACTACGCCAAATCCCACCTGGTGCCCGCGCAAGTCGCACTGTTTCTGGGAGCGAGGCTCGACACAGTGTCCCTTCTGGCCTCCCCGTCGGAGGAGAGGACCAGGACCATCTTGGGCAAGGTGCAACGGATGTTGGTGGCCGACGCGGCCAAAGTGAGGTCCATCAAGTCCCTCCTCGGGATGATGTCTTCCTGCATCTACCTCATTCCCATGTGCAGGCTCCGGATGCGCCCGTTGCAAGAATTCCTGGATGCGCGCTGGATCTAGACGACGGGCAGCTTCGAGGAAAGGATCAAGCTCGACGAGAGTTTCCGACGAGCGATACGGTGGTGGGGCACCCGCGCGCATCTGACGGCGGGCATGGACTTCCAGACCCCAGCCCACCAGGAGACTGTGACCACGGATGCCTCCCTGGAAGGGTGGGGAGCGCACACCGAAAATCTGCACGCAAGGGGACTCTGGCTCCCGACGGAGAAGTCCCTACATATCAACGTCCTGGAGCTCCGTGCAGTGTTTTGGGCCCTCAGGTCCTTCCTTCCGTCCCTCAAGGGCAGGGTGGTGAGGATCTTCACCGACAACACCACCACCATGTTTTACATCAGGAAACAGGGCGGAACCAGGTCCCCAGCGCTGTCCAAGGAGGCGCAGGACCTGTGGCATTGGGCCGTCGCCCAAGGGATTTTTCTGGTGCCGTTTCATCTGGCAGGGATAAAAAACACCATCGCCGACTCACTCAGCAGGGAGCTGCGCTCGTGCCACGAGTGGGAACTACGGCAGGATCTGGTGGATCGCCTCTTCCGACGGTGGGGCACACCCCAGATCGACCTGTTCGCGACGGCGACGAACACCAAGTGCCGGAGGTTCGCCAGCAGGTTTCCCCAGACGAGGAGCATGGGCGATGCTTTCTCGTTCCCCTGGGAGGGCCTGTTCCTCTACGCGTTCCCTCCCTTGCCTCTGCTAATCCGGCTCGTCAACCAGCTCAAGAGGTCACGGTGCAGGATGATCCTCGTCGCACCTGCGTGGCCGAGGCAGATATGGTTCCCGGACCTTCTGGACTTGTCAGCGTCCCCGCCGATCAAGCTGCCGGCGGACGCGGATCTACTCTCCAGGGAAGGAGGCGCCATCCTCCACCACGACCCGAAGTCGCTGAACTTGCAGGCCTGGCTCCTGCAGCATTAGAGTTTGGAGGATACGACATACCGGCCGATTGCAGAGAGGTTCTTGCAAAGGCCAGGGCGTCCTCGACTCTTAAATGCTACGGACACAAATGGAAGAGGTTCTCTGTCTGGTGCCACGCACAGAAGATTAACCCTCTACGGATTACGGCTCCCCAAGTACTGCCGTACCTGCTGACGCTGGCCAAAGCTGGTCTGGCACATGCGTCCATCAAGATTCATCTTGCTGCGATCTCCCGATACACCAGAACCACGGGCCGGACGTCCTTGTGGTCTCATCGTCTGGTGAAAGAGTTCATGAAGGGACTGTTCAGATCGTTCCCGCCGGTGAAGGCTCCGGCCCCGGCGTGGGAGCTCAACGTGGTGCTGACCAAGCTCATGGGACCTCCGTTCGAGCCTCTGCACTCGGCCCCGTTGAAGTTTCTATCGTGGAAAACAGCTTTTCTTGTGGCCATCACCTCCGCACGACGAGTGGGAGAGATCCAGGCCCTTTCCTGCAAGGCCCCGTACTTGACTTTCCACGACACGAGGGTAGTGCTCAGGACGCACCCCTCCTTCATGCCCAAGGTACCGTCGGACTTCCATCTCAACGAACCCTTGGTGTTACCTGTGTTCTTCCCGTCGCCTTCGTCGCCGGCTGAGAGGACTTTGCACTCGCTGGATGTAGCTAGAGCGCTGAAGTTCTACGTGGACCGCACGAAGGGTTTTCGGAAGACGTCACAACTCTTTGTGAACTTTGGACCTGTCAATCAGGGGAAGGCTCTCTCGAAGGCTTCCATCTCCAGATGGCTCTCCGGCTGTATCATGTGCTGTCACCGGTTGGCAAACCGACCGCTGCCTGGCCGTCCGAGAGCCCATTCCACCAGAGCGATCGCAGCTACCACGGCGTTCCTATCTGGTGTGCCCCTGCTGGACATATGCAGGGCTGCTACGTGGAGGTCGACGCACACCTTCACGAAATTCTACTGCGTCGACCGGGATTCCAGGGAGGAGTCCAGGGTCGGCCAAGCAGTGCTGCGCAACCTGTTCGCCTGAGGTGAGCCTGGTGAGGAGGTAAGATGCTTAATGTTGAGTTGATGTGATGCTTAATGTTGAGCCTTTGCCACCTCCCGTGGTTGTGCATGTGTGTACTGCCATGTATTCTTTATTCATGAGCATGTGAATCCATGCCAGACCCCATGCTGGAGAAGGAACAAGTTACTTACCTGTAACTGTTGTTCTCCAGCATGGGTCTGGCATGGATTCACATGCGAACCCTCCCGCCTACCCCTCTGCGGCTCTTCACTTGGTCATACTGCCACTTCACGTGCTTCCAAATCTGAAGATGGCTGCCAGAGGCGGTGCTTAGGTAGAGGGCAGTCATTGGCTGTGGTCAGTATGACGCAGAGACCAGTGATTGGTTATTACTACGAAAGACAGATCAGAAACGAAACTGATACTGGTTTTTTCTTTACCGAGGATTCCCAGCCTGACGACGGGGAATATTCATGAGCATGTGAATCCATGCCAGACCCATGCTGGAGAACAACAGTTACAGGTAAGTAACTTGTTCCTTACAAAATGTAAGTAGTCAATTTCACTGCTCCTGGAAACAGTAGTTTTACCAAAAGACGATATTTAAACATTTGGGAAATCTAAGACTTCTCTGTGCCACTGCAGTGAAGGTGTTGGGTGTTATAATGCAAATATGATTCCTATGGATTTTATCAGAAATATACATGAAAGAGCGGGAAAACTGTCTCCCTCTCTCCAGGTTAAAAATGAAAGTGCTGGGGGTCTCTAAGGTTGAGAGGAATTGGCACATTTCTGAGAATTCTCCCTAACAGTTGAGGGAGAATTAATCTGACTATAGCGGTTGGTGTCTAGGAGCTGGCATGTGTAAGAACACGGGAGAGACAGAATGGTAGCAGACGCCATAACACTGCTGGATCGATTTCAGTACCTCGCTGAGGAAACAAGATATGAGCAGAAGTACAAGTGAGGGAGGGGTAGATTGTGAATGGCATGATGACACAATTATGACTAGATGAAAGGGAGGGAACTAATCAAAATATGAGGCTTGTATATATAAATGTTTGTAGTCAGGATGGTAATTTAAGTAGAAGTGAAATGTAAGTTGAGATTCGTGAAAAGAATGGCAGTAATGTTATAGCGTTGGGGAAATGTCATTGGTATGCTTCATCACCTCTCCTAGTGAGACCCCTTGCACTTTTTGCTGGACTTCTGAACCTTTTTCATTAATCCTGTATGAGTGGATCCTTTTTCCACTCATTTGTTCTTATGGGCTCTGTATTTTGGTGAAACTATTCTTTGTATTTTGCCTGTATTATGGAGTCTATTTTCTCCATAGCTTTTAAAGGCATCTGTATTTTACTACTGCAGCGCATCGCTCCTTATGGGCAGTGTAGGGTCCTTCTTTGAGATTCTTTTCTTCATCCCAGAGTAACTACAATTCGAGGGGATTTGGTCCTCCGATGTATTCCATATCCATGACAGTAATCACCACAGCTGTGCTGATGCGGAAAGTTTTCTGCGTCGATGACGTCGATAAGCTATCCTCAAGGGCCTCTGTCGAGCGACGTCACCGGATGTTATAAGTAGGACGCACGACACCCTTAGCCTCAGTTCTGTTTTTTCCGCAAACGTGTTCGCTTCGGAGATCTCTGCGCGCCTCGGTTCTACGGAGTTCTGTTCTTTCGGTTCTTCGAACCTGTTCGTTGTGTAATCCTAGGATGTCTTCGGCTTCTTCCACCCCGTAGTCCGGTTTTAAGAAGTGTCGGGTCTGCAGGTCCAAGATGTCATTGACAGACACGCACGACGCTTGCCTCTGGTGCCTCAGGGAGGACCACTATACGGATGATTGTGTCGACTGCCAGTCGCTTACATCGAAGGCCTTGCGGGAGTGCAAGAAGAAGCTGTCGGTGGGTAAGGTGGCCAAGCCCCGGAAGTCGCGATCCACTGGACTTTCGACGGACGATTCGAGGGGCGACTCTCTGCATCGTCAGCGTAAGTCTGGGGGGGGTCTCGGTCCAGGAGTATGTCCCGCCATTCCGCTGCCTCTTCGAGGCACTCACAGAAGTACCGTCACTGGTCACCTTCCTTGTCCGAGGACTCCACCCGCCGGCGGTTTGCTTGTCCCAACAAGCATCCCACTCATGCGAAATGAAATTCATTCCTGCAGGAGATGATGGCGATTTTTCAGTCGCAGGGCTCTCTTCCGTCCGCATCATCGAAAGACTCCGGCCGTGAACGTGCTAGAGAAGTCGCTCGTCCGCTTTCGGGCATGAGCGGTCGGCACGACCACCGGGCGCCTTGGAGTTCCCGGTCGGACAAGGATGGTTGCTCTAGACATGTCATGATGCCTACCCCCGGGCATCAGGACCAAGCCCATCAGATCCGGAAGCAGGTATCCAGATACCTTTTTAAAAACCCCAACAGCCCTGGCTGGGTGGGGCTAGGTGAGGTTCCTAAAAGGAGATATCGGAGGTAACAAGCAGGGAGAACGAGAACATTGGGAGGGGGCTATCACTCATATCCACGGGTGGCTAAATCCCTTTCTCCACTTGCAGGAGAATACTTCTACGGATCAAGCAGACTAGATTAGGAGGGCCAGTCCAGACAGTCATCTCGGCACTACTCATCACGTTGGTGGAGACCGCAGCTGTCCGGGTCCAATCGACGCCCCTGTGGGAACCAGGTCAGCGTATCGGGCCCGTTCCAGGTCCTGATCCTCGACGCCCTCAAGACCGTCTGAGCCTGTGAAGTCTTCAAGGCAGATATCGATGTCTTCGGCGCTGAAGGCGTCGAGGGAACCTCTCGAGGCTCTGCCTCCGAGGAAGCCGTCAACGCCATTGGCGCCCAGGCTGTCGAAGAACACGCTTGGGGCTCCGCCCTCGAGGACTGTGTCGACGCTGTTGAAGCTGTCGGCGCCACCGATTCCGTCGACGCCTTTCGAGGCTTTGTTGTCAGGGGTACCCCGTGACACGGAGGAACCCCCAGAAAGGCTCTGGCCAAAGCTAAGAATGCCTTTGTCCCTTTTTCTGTGCCCTCATTCCAGCCTCTGGATTATATTTCTGAGGGGGATGAGGGGTCTGAGTAAGATATGGTACGTGAGGAGGTGCCTGACGAGATTTTGTCTGGTCATAGCTAGATTGAAGACCTGCGTCAGTCGCTGCACGGCGCCAGTGGTGTGGACACCTCTCCGGAGGTGGAGTACTGTAGGCCTGAGCCTGGTACCCATGCCGAGTCCTCGTACCGGTGCCTTATGTCGATCCTCAAGGACTACTTGGGGTGGTCTGCGCCACCTGTGGATTTTCTGCAGGATGACCTAACGGACATCCTCTACCAAGGTCCTCCATCTGACCCGGTACTGCCATTCCATATGGCTTTTCAAAGAAGGGTTGTGGCGTCTTGGGCTGCTCCGGAGAGTCTCCCGGCAATGAGCAAGTCTTTGGCTCGAAAATACCGCCCAGCCAGTAACGACCCCTGCTACTTGACCATGCACCCCACTCCGGAGAGTTTGGTGGTGCAGGCGGCTACGGCCCCAGCAAAGCAGGCGTCGTACCCTACTATCCCTCCTGATAGGGACGACAAGCGTTTTGATGGTTGGGCGAAGAAAGTGTTTTCTTCAGGGGGTATGGCTTTACAGGCAGCCAACTCCGTGTGTGTGGAACTGTATTTCCTAGGCGGCTGAACATATTCCCGAAGGGGAGGAACGGGATGGTTTTCTGGCTATTGTGCAGGATGGCAAGGATGCCATGTGTGAGTCCGTTCAGTCGGGTCTGGACATGGCAGATTGTGTCAGCCGGTCCATGGTGGCGAGCACTGTAATACGCAGGTTTGCGTTGTTGCGGAAGCCGGGGTTTGCTCTTGATGTGCAGGCCCTGCTCCTCAACATGCCCTTTGATGGTGAACATCTTTTTGGCAGCAAAGCTGATGAGTCTTGAGAGGTTGCAGACCTCAAGCTGCAGCAAAATCGTTGAGCGCTGAAGTTCGCCAACCTCCCTTTTCGTCCTAGGGGACAGTAATGGAGGGGAGGTGCCTTTCGATATTACTCATCCTTTAGTAAATCGAGAGGAGCCTACAAGTCAAAGGGGCCACTGTAGTAGTGCCAGAGGTGGAAAACAGGGTACTCGAGGTGCCAAGGTCGCTCGGGCAGTTGCCTCTTTGCCATCAGGCACTGCCGCAGCCGCTTCAGCTCAGTCATGAGGCCATGTCCCATGGTTCGTCGGTTGGGGGAAGGCTGGCGCAGCATCTTGTAGAGTGGCGTGCCATTCAGATGTGTGGGTTCTGGAGATCACAGCCCACGGCTACTGTCTTCCTTTCCGGCAGAGGCCTCGAGACAATCCACCATGGAATCTCTCTTTGAACAGTCCGGATCCGCTCCTTGTGCAGGAAATTGTCCCTGCTGGAGAAGGGCACCATAGAACTGGTGCCTGTAGCGGAGAGGAACAAGGGATGGTATTCCCCTTATTTTTTGATTTCGAAGAAAGACGGGGGATTGAGACCCATCATGGACTTGCATGGTTTGAACAAGCTCCTCAGGAAGGACAAGTTCAAGATGGTTACTCTTTCTCAAGTCCTCCAGGCCCTTCAACTTCAGGTCTGGTTGGCGTCTCTCGACCTCAAGGACGCTTCTTTTCATGTGCCGATCCATCCCAAGCACAAGAAGTACCTGAGGTTCGTGGTTGGAGACTCGCACTTTCAGTTTCGGGTCCTACTGTTCGGATTGACCTCCGCCCCGAGGGTCTTCACCAAACTCATTGTGGTGGTGGCACCGTATCTCAGTAAAAAGGGGGATTCACGTCTACCCCTACCTGGACAATTGGTTGATCAGGGCGCGCTCTCCCGAGCAAGTCCTGGATCATCTGTCCGTCACCTGCCAATCCCTTCACAAGCTGGGCTTCTCCCTCATCTTGAAGTCTCATTTGAACCAACCCAGCGGCTCCAGTACATCGGAGCAGTGCTCGACACATCCCTAGGGCAGTGTTTTCCTCCCCAGGTGAGGGCTCATCACATTCAGCAGATGGTGCACAAGTTTCAACACGCCCAGAGTCTCCCGGCGTTCGAGTTGTTGAGGTTGCTCGGCCTCATGGCATCCTGCATTCTTCTGGTGCCCGAGGCCAGGTTGCGGATGAGATCTCTGCAATGGGCCCTTAAGATGCAGTGGTCACAGTCCTCCGGCAGCATGTCTGACCCCGTTCAGGTGCCGCCCTCGGTCACCCAGGACCTTCTGTGGTGGGCTGTCAATGGCAATCTCATGAAGGGGGCTCCGTTTTGGCTACCCTGGCCAGAGGTAACGATCGTGACGGACGCATCCCTCGTGGGATGGGTAGCGCATGCCAACGAGTTGAGTCAGTGGTCGTGTGGTCTCCGTCTGAGTCCAGACTCCATATCAATATTTTGGAGCCGAGGGCCGTCGGTCTTGCCCTGAAGGCTTTTCTGCCGACTGTGCGAGGGACAGTGGCCATGCACTACCTCAACAAAAAGGGGGGGGCTGGGTCACTTCCTCTGTGCAGGGAGGTGATGCAGCTCTGGTTCTGGGCCATCAAGCAGGAAGTTTCGATCTCGGCAGTTCATCTGGCCGGAGACCAAAACGAGACAGCGGACGCTCTGAGCAGGGAGAGCGCGATCTCTCACGAGTGGGAGCTGGCTCAGGAGATTCTCCTGGAGATCTTCGCCCTTTGGGGAACCCCTCAAGTGGATCTCTTCATCTCCAGTGACAACCGGAAGTGCGAAAGGTTCTGCTCGCGGGAATTTCCTCTGAAAGGAGCCTTAGGAGATGCGTTCGTGGTGGAGTGGTCCTTCCCACTGCTGTACGAGTTTCCTCCAGTTCCTGTCATCCCACAAGTTTGTTTGTATATTTATATAGCGCACCAGACCCAGGGGTATTCGGGCACGAAGGCATGAAGACGGTTGTTCAGCTTAAGTTATAGAATCAGCATAATATATACAGAACAGCCGTGGTTACAATGTTGTATGCGGGCATAAACCTAGAAAAAAAGAAGCAGAACAAGGTATATACAGTAGTCTGAGGAATGCCTAAAGAAGGCAGAGCATATATACAGTTGATCTCTTAAGAGGCTTGCACGGTATGGTTAGACGTCATGTTCCAACCTCATTCATTGGTTAAAGGATCTGAATTGTAAGTAGGGGAGATCTTCCATTCAGGCAGGGGGAAGGGAGTGCCAGTGTTGAGCTGCTTTGACAGGGAAGCTACTCCCACCAGATTTAGTGAGCCTGAATCTGGGTACAAGCAGGAGGTTGGAGTTGGCTTTTCTTGGGTGTGCGGCTGTTTGTCTGGTGAATCTGTCTATTAGGTATTGGGGGGCTGCGTGGTTAAGATATTTGTGTGTCAGAGATGCCGTTTTGAGGAGTATTTTGTCTTTAGTGGAGAGCCAGTTGGCGGATCTCCGAAGGTCTGATATATGGGCATGTTTAGGGAGATTAAGGGCAGCTCTTAGTGCATTGTTTTGAAGGGTCTGAATTTTGGAGGTAATGTAGTTGTTGCTGCCTATGTATAGAGCATTACAGTAGTCTAATTTAGACAAAACTAGTGCTTTATCGAGGGTGATGCAATTATTGGGGGAAAGGAAGGGTTTGGCTGCTCTGATTAATTTGCAGGTATAGGAGGTGGCTGAAGCCATAGCGTTTACTTGTTTGCCAAATGTAAGCGTGGAATCCAAGTAAAAGCCAAGGGTTTTGACTACTTTGGCCACAGTTGTGTTGTTGGTATCAATTATGAAGGAGGTATAAATGGGGCCAAGTTTTTTTTATATTAGAGGGTGAGCCCAGGATAAGGAGTTCTGTTTTGTCATTCAGGCATAGTCCATGGGAGGCCATCCATGCCTGGATGAGCTAAACTCTGTTCACAAAGGCCAAATCCTTGTCATAATCGCCCGTCAACGGGATGAGGATCTGTGTATCATCTTCGTAATTAGTGTAGGTGATACCTAGACCATCTAGATCATCGAAAAGGGGCTTTGTGAAGATATTGTACAGAGTAGGAGATGCACACGAACCCTGGGGTATGCCACATGTTATGGGAGTAGGGTCAGCAGCTGCTAGGGGAGAGAAAACCCTCACTCCTGTTGTTGAGCAAGGACTGGATCCAAGCGACTGCCTCTTGGGAGAAGTGGGCGGCGGTGACCAGATAGTCAGAGTATTGAATCGTCTACCAGATCAAATGTGGCTGACAGGTCGAGGAGTAGCAGGAGTGACGTCTTGCCTTTGTCCCTAAGTATGTCAATTTGTGCCTTGAGGTCAAGCAGTGCAGTCTCGGTACCGTGTTGCGGTCTGAAGCCCGACTGGCGAACTCCAAGGAGTTGGTTAAGCTCTAGATGATGCTGAATTTGTAAGTATGCTACTTTATCAAAAATGTTAAGTAAGAAGAGCACAGTAGTTATGGGTCGATAATTAGTTGGGATGGCTGGTTCCAGGGTTTGTTTTTTAAGGAGGGGGAAGGACCCACAAGTGTTTCAGGTTGCTAGGTATGGTGCCAGTTGAGAATGAGGCATTTATGAGTTTAGTGATGAAGGGTGAGAGTTCGCGGGCTGCATCTTTTTTAAGTTGGGCTGGGCACAGGTCACCCTGCCAATTGGATGGTTTAAGGGTGAGGATGATTTTTTCAACTTCTTTAATAGAAACTTTGCGGAAGTGGAAGCTGGGGGTGTCTGTTCTATGTGGCGTTAGGGTAAGTTGCGGTGTATGTGGAAAGTTTGTGGCTGTCTTGGGGGAGATATCTTTGATATTGGTTTAAGGAACAGTGATAGAGCTTTTTTTGTTAATCTTTGCTTGGAGCATTGTAATTTTATTGACCAGGGAATCTTGTATACTAGTGCACCAGTTCATGTCTTTGAGGCATGAATCAGGTGTTTGGATAGGGGATTCCACTTCTTTCAGGATAGCGAATACTTCTTTGGTGTTGGATTTAGCTTGAGAGATTCAGGAGTTATAGGACGATTGTTTAGTTAAGATGATCTCTTTTTTGTAAAGGGTGGCTAGTGTGTTCAAGTTGTTTTTGTTGACGTCTGAGGGGTCTGATCTCCAGATTTTTTCACTCAGTCGTTTATTTTGTATGATGTCTTTCAGGAGGGGCGTGAACCACGTATTTAGATGTTGGCGGGGTTTGCTTTTTCTGATTTTCAGCGGTGCAATGGCGTTTAGAGAGGCCAGCATTGCTTCGTTGTAGATATCTATCATAGTGGCTGGGTCAGTCTGATCTGGGATGGAGTTTAAGGTGGGTAAGATGAGGGGGATGAGATTTTCAGGAGTTTTCTTTTATTTCTTGTGGGTGCAGTGGGAGCTATTATACTTTTATTTAGTGGTGGAGTGGCTCCTAGGGGGAACAATGTTAAATGATGGTCGGACCAGTGTTGAGGCAGTATGGACGTGATAGTTGGGCAATTATGTTCCGCAATCCAATCAAGGGTCCTAACTTTAATGTGCTTAGGTTCCGTAATCTTTTGGGAGAAACCTAATTCTTCAAGGGCGTTATTAATCTGTAGGGCATTGATGTCTCGTGCGTCATTAAATCTGAAGTTAAAGTCTCCTAGGATGAGGCATTGAGTGGAGTTTTTTAGGTTATTGGACAGTAGGTTCATGAGGTCTTCCTCGAAGGAGCCTAGGGGTCCTGGTGGTCGGTAGATCGGGTGGATGATGATAGTTTGGTTGTTAGCTATAGTGAGTTTGGCTGTTAGTTTTGCAGGAGTGAGTTAGTTGGTGCAGATAGTCTTAACGTTAGCTTATCTTTGACAATTATAGCAAGGCCGCCATCCAGTCTTATAAAAGAATAGTTATCTGGGATGGCTAGCATGATAGCTGGGCCTGCTGTGGGATGGAGCCAGGATTCAGTAATAGCTAGGAAATCTAGGTTTTCGTTTTGGATTATGTCCGCAATGTCAGTGGCATGGGCTACCATAGAGCTGGAGTTTATTAAGGCACCTTTTGTGCCAGGAGGAGTGGGTGGGGCAAGAGGCGGTTGAGCAATTTGTTGGTTATTGGGGGGGGGGGGTTGGGGTAGAGCCTCTGAAGAGACGGAAATTAAGTTGTAGAGGGTGTTGGCCATGATTATCTTTATGTGGTGGAGTATTGGAAGTGGGCCGGGTGTGGAATGTAGAAGGCTGAGAATTGGTTAAGGGATCGTAAATTCTGGGGAGTCTAGCGTGGAGTTTAAGGTTCCGCTGTTGGAGACTACAAGGTGTGGTAATTATGGTAGTGAGTGCTTGGGGTGGCGTTAATGGTGCTTTAACATGAAGTAGAAGGTTCTGTAGTTGGGACATGTTTTTGCATGTGAATGGTGATCAAATTCAAGATGGTTCTCAGTAGAACCGTGTAGAGAAGTGGCAGGTACATAATATACTTGTTTAAGTAGCCAGGATACTATGAATTGAGGCTAGACTGAGCTAGTCATGTCATGACAGTCTAGGCCAGGTAGAAGGTGGATATGGCTGGTTATGGCAAATGTATATATTGTAGTCTGGTAGTTGCTTGGCTACTTACTATGGGCAATAGTACATTAGCGGTGGTTAATTACTAGTGTACATTTACAGAGGCTCTACAGGCCATCTAGATGCGAATTTGCACATACACGCAGAAATAGTGCACAGTGGCTAATAGGGAGGTACACAGCTAAATTACAAACAGGGCTGCTGGAGGGGAACACAGACCATCTACATGCGTATTTGCACATACAGTCAAAACATTTGCATATACAAGCCAAACAAGTGGCTAAAATGCAGTGAACAGCGCCTAGGTTCCGACTAGAGGCAGATGACTAAAATGCAGTAGGGTAACACTAGGATTCATAGGGCGGTGAGGCGAGCATAAGTCCTTGTATTAATTCTGGGTAACGGGGTGAAAGGGATGCAAGGCACTCATGAGTAAGCATGGCAAGTATTTTGGGAGAAACGAGAGAACAGGAGTACATGTCGATTAGCTTAGTTATTCTGTTTGCAGTCACAATAGTCATCACAGTAGTAATGACATGATGACTGACACAGATGGCATCTGTAATCTGTTGCAAATCAAAGTCTAGCAGTGGGAGACACTCTAATGGCCTTAATGTTAGTCCGTGATGAGATGGACTAAACTAGAAGGGAGCATGCAGCAGATGCGTAGCATTACGGATAGTGCTTACCCAGTGTTCAGGAAGGTTTCACCAGGGGGACCGGCCTTGGCATTTGGGCATTCCCTGGGCAGGCTCAGGGCAGGTGTATGAGCCTTTGTGCTAGTGCCTTCGTGCACTGTGACGGCGTGCGCCTAGATGGTGTGCTATTGGTGCCTAAATGAGCGCACACAGCGAATCTGTGCTCCGGATGCTGAGGGATGGTGTACTCGGGCAGGGACAGACATCCTAGAGAAGCAGGCGGCCACCTTTGGATGTGGTCTGCCTAGTGGGTCGATTGGAAACATTGGTTGAGGGAGTGGCAATGGGGGAAATGCAACGCTTCACAGTGCTGCGGAGGTTACGGAGGTTCGGTTCCCGGATGATCCTCATTGCTCCGGCTTGGGCCCAGAGGACGTGGTACCCGGACCTTCTCGACTTGTCCATCTGCCCTCCACGTAGTCTTCCCTAACGTAACGATCTGCTCTCGCGGGAGTGCAGTGTCAGGTTCTCCATCCAGAGGTCAGATCCCTCAACCTTCACGCTTGGCTTCTGAAAGGTTGAGGTATAAGGATTGGGACCTCCCTGAAGACGTGATGGAGGTGTTGCTTTCGGCCAGACGGCCGGCAACAAAGTCCCTGTACAGTTGCCGTTGGAGAAAGTTCTGCGACTGGTGCAGGGTTAAGAATGTGGATGCTTTTTCATGCGACATTCCTATGGTTCTGTCTTTTTTGCTTTTGTTAGCCCACAAAGGCCTGCAAGTGGGTTCCGGTTAAGGTTACCTGGCGGCGCTGTCCATATTGAAGCGCTCGTCTGAGTAGTGTTCGTATTTCAAAATTCCTTTAATTTCTCAGTTTCTCAAAGGACTCACTAGGGTTTCCGCCGTCACCTTTCCAGGTGCCTGGTTGGGATTTGAACCTTGTTCTAAAATTCCTTATGGGTGCTCCGTTTGAGCCTTTACATTCTTGTCCTTTGAGACTGTTAAACCTTAAAACTGTATTTTTAGTTGAGTCACTTCCGCTCGCAGAGTGAGTTGCAGGCACTTTCAGTTAAGCCACCCTTCACTGTGTTTCATACGGACAGGGCTGTCCTTGGAGTTCGCCCTTCCTTTCTTCCGAAGGTGGTGTCGGAATTTCATGTAAGCCAGAAGGTTATTCTTCCGGCATTTTATCCTCCTCCACATCCTGGTAAGGAAGAGGAGAGGCTCCATAGGTTGGATCCTAGGAGAGCTTTAAGTTTCTACATTTCACGCATGTCCCGGGTCAGAGTGGACGATCAGCTCTTTATTGGTTACGCTGGAAGGCGTTTGGGACAAGCTGTTACTAAGCAGACTTTGTCTAGATGGATTATCTTGGCAATTTCTGAATGTTACTGCTTGCCCGGTAAGGACCCTCCGGTAGGCTTACGGGCCCATTCTACTAGGGGTATGGCTTCCTCTACTGCCCTACAGAGGGGTGTTCCTATTCGTAACATCTGTGAAGCAGCCACATGGGCTTCGGTCCATACTTTTGTACGACCCTACTCCCTAGATTCTATCCATGGGCAGGATCTGGCCTTTGGCAAGGCGGTCCTTTACTCTGCAATTTGATTGGGCATTCTAAATTTCTATATTCTAAATTCTTTTTCCCTCCTCCATACGTTGGTACTGCTTTGGGAGTCTGTCATGGATATGGAATACGTCGGATGACTTAATCCCCTCGAAGAACAAGTTACTCTCTTACCTGGTTCTTTCGATGGGATGATACGACGACGTATTCCATATTGCTCCCTCCCTACCTGCCCCGCTACAGAATTTCTTATGCGATTGCAGCTTACGTTTCCGCAAGGCTTTCTGTGGTCATACTGGCAGTAGTTTGGTGCCACACGTTCTGGGGGAAAAGCTATAACTGAGGCTACGGGCGGCGTGCGTCCTACTTATAACATGCAGTGAAGTTGGCTCGACGGAGGCCCTAGAGGACAGTGTAGCGACGTCATCGAGGCAGGACGCAGGTGCTGAAAGTTTTCCGAAGCAGCACAGCTGTGGTGATTACTGTCATGGATATGGAATAAGTCGTTGGACCATCCCATCGAAAGAACGTTACCAGGTAAGAGTAACTTGTTCTTCTTAAGGAACTATAGTCCTAAAAACGTTAGTCTGAGAGATTGGCACACACCACCTTTTGTGGAGTGCCAAAGGGATACCTAGTATCCCTCTGCTTATGTGACCTTTTAGTCGCATAGAGAATCTCCTAGTTATAGCTGGTGGCAGTGGACGTGTTCTACCTACTATTGTGTAATTTTCATCCCACAGGCTATGTCCATAGCCACAGTAGTGCACAATAGGGGCACCCAACTACCAACTTGGGGCCTCCCTAATGTCTTTGCTATTACTAGCACGGTTGTTCTGTGCTAGCCCTGCTACCATTCTGGGGAGTGGTGAGAATATATATATCCAGCTCCCACTGGGGGTCTGGTTGGATTGCCAAATGTCCCTTTCAGTAAATTGATGAGCGAGATTGCAGAGGAGTGTGCTGGAACTATATAAAAGGTGAGGCTCCCAGAGTGAATGGTAAGTCGACCACTGGAAGCTGAAGTAACCGAAGGTGACGACCAGACGCGTCTGTAGTCCATTTGCAAAACTGAAGCGATCACTGCTGTCCTGACCCTGTTTTCTTTGCGACAGAGGATCTCCGGAGAGGAAGAGTCCTTCGATTTGGCTGGTGGGAACAACCAATCCCAAAACTAACTTTGATTTGAGCCATCTCCCTAGGTCCTGTGAGTTTCCAGAGCTGCGGATCCTGAAGACCTGGAGATCTGCTGCCCATTTCGAGTGATTTGTCGTAGAAAGGCCGAATCCATCCAAATCTTTGCGGTGCCCTCAAGGACAGTGCAGAGATCTGATCCATCTCGCCTATACTCCCTCAGAGTGTGGGACTACAGGAATCTAAGAAGATTGAATGGACGATTGTGTCCTTTGTTGGTGCTGCAGAAAAGGCACAATAAACAGTGTCGCCATAGAAGTTGCTGAAAGTCGTGCCAGAGATCTTCCCTCGAGACTGCTGCTGAGAAATGCCGTCCATCGTCCTGCCTTCAGTCATCAGACCAAGAAATCCGGAGGTTGGATCCGCAGCTGCAACATTGTAGAGCAACCACCTCAAAAATGTATTTCTAACATAAGACACTTTGGGGAAAATGTTTTGCTTACTGGGTTGCAGAAAGTAGCTCCAGAGTATGGGAGTGCACGTAGCGGTGTCCAGGGCAACTACCTCTTACCTTCGACTCGAGCCACTGCTTGTGTCCCTTTAGAGTCCTTTAACAGGGACTCCGTTGGTTAAGCCGCCTCGTATCTTAATTCCTAGAGACTAGAAAGTATCCGCAGGATATTTTGATTTCTACTGCTTTGCAAGACTTTAAGCCGCTACGATCAGCATTTTAGCTAGGGTTGCGTTTTTTACTTTTAAAGACTTGCTCTGCCACAAAGCTGCTCATAGAACCTAAAGCTCAGCTAGGATAACGCTAACCAACTGTTTTCCTTCGCAGAAATCACTATCTTATATGTGTATGTAGATGAATACAATTGCTGTATTACTTTGTGGGTGCACATTATTACCGATCGAATTGTAAAACTCTTGTAACAATTGTATGTGTTAAGCAACTACTAAGAAGTGACCCTTTGAAAGTAGTGAAAAGTATACCTGTGTTTTTGTTACGTATTTAACAGTAACTCATGTGTATGTATAATCTATATTTTAATATACATTTATGTGTAAGTGTTTCTTTGCTGTATATTACTGACTGGTTTCAGTAAACCACTGATATAGATTAGTAAAGTCTTATCTCCAAGTGAGACTTTAGGAAAACTCGCCTAACACATATGCTTAGTGCTAGCCTTGTATTGTAATGCAATGATTAAAATGGAATTTAAAATAAATACCTTAGTTTGTATACCAAGAATACTTTCCTTATGTCGATTTTTTATTCTGTGGTATCCATGATGTATCAAAGCCTAGAGTGCATCATTAATCAATTTTTCTTTCCTTGCAGTCTCCCGCAAAGAATGGTTCCAAAAGCTTACACAATAGCCATCACCCTCAGTCTCCAGCAGTGACCCCCATCTACCAGATAGGAAGCAGTTCAAGCACCTCGTCATCACTTGGGAATGGACCTGGCTCAAACAGTAATGGTGCAGTGTCCAGCAGCAGCAGTGGGAGCAGCAGTAGCAGTAGCAGTAGCAGCAGCAGCAGCAAAAATAACCCTGTGTCTGGGCACACGCCAGGCACGCCCACCCCATATGCACAGGCTGTTGCCCCCCTTCCTTCTAACACAAACACTTCTCAGCCACGACCGCCCAGTGCTCAACAGAATGCCAGCAAACAGAACGGGGCAACAAGTGAGTCTTGGAAATATGGTGGCGGGCAGTGCTAGAGAGACAGATGTGTCTTCAGTTGTCTGAATCTGCTCTTTGCTCATGCCTTTTGCTGCAACTCTGTTCTGTATAAGGTTAACATTATTTTATGCTAGGCTCTAGAGGGTCCTGGATTGGAAAAATAAGATGGATAATGTTTGAAGAAGAGAAGCAGCATTTACAATGTTGTAGGGAGGTCTAAAGCTGAGCCTCTTTATACCTGTCACCAAAGAGTCCTGCATTCTCCGCATATGTAAGACATGGTTGCCATCTGTTGTAGTTGGATTTTGTGCATTACATAACCCATCCTCTGTACTGGTTAAATATATAATTAAAATATTAAGGGTGTGATGCATGTTTGAGGGTTAATGTAATGCAGGTGCATAGACCGTTTTTCAGACACATCTATTTCCCAGAGTATTAAATGAAGACTTGGCTCACAAAATACAATGGCCACAGTAAATTACGGTTTGGACAGCCATCCATTTTATAGTACCCCAGAGCTGCAAGTAAATGCACTAAACATTGGAGCAACTGCCTCCAACATGGTATGATCTGAGTGTACCTCTCTTCAGGACCATTGACTGCTCTTGCCTTAGTTTTATTTTGTCTCCTGATAGTTTCATTAGGACTAGTCTTTGTTACTTGAGAAACACTGCGTCACTGGAACGTGCATTTTCAATAGGACCTTCCTAACTTTAAACAGAACTATAGGATTTTTTCTAATTCAACACAATCTGACATTGACTTATTGGTGAGAAAGTTGAATTGCCATCAGAATTATGTTCTCACTTGGTAGGTTGTTTTCGTGTAGTTGTCTTTGGGCATGTTATTTTGTTTACGTTTCAGATAGATGCTCAGTATGGAATGGACACATTTCAAGTTTGTGGAGGTTTGCTTGTGGAAGGTGGCATGCAATGATGATTATTGTGTGCATATCCATTATTTGCCAGCAGACAATGAATTACCCGACAGAAAAGATCACCTGAAGTTCATCCCAAAATTTACAGTGGTCATCTTTGCTTGTGAACGTTGCGTATTTGAAAGGGGGTTTGGACAATTACGATTTCCTGTGGGAATACAGATAAAGTACCAGTTCTATGTGAAATTACCCCCTTTTTTAAAGGTCTCAAGAGAAAAAGACCTTAATTTGACCAATGTTCTTTTGATCGGAAAAACGTCATTGCAAAGGTCTTTAACTTTTGAGTCCTTTAACATGCAGTTTCTCCCCCCCCCCCCCCCAGAATCCCCAGGATTCTCTCCACCCTCTCCCGCAGGATTTCACCCCCTTAACCAAAACACATATATCACACACACACACACACGCACACGCACACGCACACGCGCACGCGCACGCGCACGCGCGCGCGCGCTCTCTCTGCTCCCTGGCCCCACAGAGCCTGTCAGCCCCTGCGCACACTCTGGTGTGGCAGGGGCATGACAGTTCTCTTTAGAAAGACCGCTCTGTGCAGTCACGGAACGATCTTTCTAATTCAACCTTTTAGTGAAAAGATATTTATAAATAGATTTTTTTTGCTTGGAAGGAAAGTACCTTCCCTCCAATCCACTGTCTTTGTACATGAATGTAGCATCCTGAATTAATTTACCACTTGGCATGGGAAACCGTCCAGTTTGGTAGTGTGCAAACGAGGTAGCTGTTGTGGGCCTGGGTGCTGATCAACGATTCTGAAACCAGAAATACTTGGTGAAATGAAACCTTCAGTCTGCTGTCCATTGCTGAGAACAATTAAGAGAACGAGATGCTGAAAGCGAGACTGCAATAGAAGCGAGAAAGTGGAGGCAGTCGACGAAGCAAGCATGTACCAATGACAAACCCAGTGAATCCACCCACGTCAAGGGAAGATACCGGGGTGGATCAGGAGAGGCAACAGGGACTACATGGACTGAACTAAAATATTGATTTGTGGGACTTTGAGAAAGCCCAAAAATGTGTCTTGGTAGACGCCAAGAGTGTTGTCCAGTATAATTCATGAGAAACGGTGTTAGGGAAGATTGTGTGCAGTATCCTTTGGAAGACAACAGCAACCTTGGCTTCCTGGCAATAGGAACCCAACATTTGGTGTAAGTCTGTACTATACAGGTTGATGGTGTGGCTGGGCAGCCAGGCTTATCTGAAGAGGGGTCAATGTGAACAGTAGGGTTGTAACATCGAGTTTCACAGTGACAGTTATTCAAATAAACACACTCCAGGTTTCTTGATTAAACAATTATTAACAGTTTTATATAAGCCTTCTTCAGAAGGGAGCAAACCATGTAACAATTATACTTCAAAACACACTGTTTCTCTAAATCAGATGATACCCATTTGGGATGGCACACACACTTCCTACACCCTTAGGTGACTTAAATAGCTAGGACACTGGACATTGATCAATGGTACATTTAGAGCAATGCTGAGTTTTGGTGCACAGGTTAGACTGGGGAATAAAACAAAGGTTGACAATTCATAAACTGTTGTACTTTTTGAACCCTCCAATGCAAAGTAAATGTAACGCTTTCCTGGTGGAAAGCTCACCTCTGACTCTGTGCCTTTAGAAGAGTCTCTCATGGAGCCAGGACAGCCAATGTTGGTTGATCAAAGTCTAGGGGAGCTGAAGGTCTTCTTTGCAAGTAAGTAAAAGTCTTAGCCTCAATCGTGGGGACAAGAGGGAGAATTTTTGGGGACTCCTGCATGGCAATTGCTGCCGGGTCAGCGGCAGCAATAGGCAAACCTCAATTCTGCAGCACTTTGCAGTTTCAGCTCCTCTCGTCTGACAGCAAATAGCAACACTGCAGTTCTCGGATACCACTTCAGACTTTCCTTGCATCTGGGTCCAGCACTCTGTTGAGGTGGCTCAGGGTTGGTCAGTCCTGCTTCAGGGAAGTCCGGAGAATCTTCCTGGTCCTCTTGTACAACTTAAAAGCGATCCAGTAGATGTGGTGGTCTTCTCCATGGCAATTCGGTTCCAGCAGCAGTGGAGGTACAGCCAGCTTCTAGAGGATGTCCAAACAAGTTCACTTTGGGGTTGATTTGGTCCCACCAACCCAAAGGGAGAAGTCGTCCTTGCATGGCTTCTCTAGTCGAAACGAATTTGGAGCTTCAGCACAGCAGCAGGGATTCACTGGGCAAACCAACGGTCCAGGAATTGCGGCAGGCGTCCTCTTCAACTTCTTCAGTTCCTTCGTCCAGTGGTCGACTCTGCCTTCCAAGCCAAAAGCCTCATGTTCTATTCAGTTCCCTCTCATTCATTCCAGTCTAGCTGTCAGTCACCCAGAAGGGTGGTTGTCCTTGTCGGACAGTCAGCCAGCTAATCAAGGTTCTTCTTCCAAGTTCTTCGAATTCCTTCGTCCAGTGGTCGACTCTACCTTCCAAGCTAAAAAGCCTCGCCTTTTAAACAGGTTTCTCCCATTCATTCCAGCCTAGCTGTCAATCACACATCTGGGTGGCTGTCATCCAAGGACAGCCAGCCGACCAATCACCTTTGGGTGCATTCCTGTAACCAAGGGGATTAAGCGCAGGGTGTTTTGGGCACCTCCCTCACTTCCTGCTCCTGCCAGACATACTGGAGCCAGAGGTGGGCTTCACTCTTGAATCCAGCCAAATACGAAACAAAGGGACCAAACCTGGTTTGGCGCGCAGAGTAAATCTCAAGAAGTACCTTTCCAGCAAGAAATGGTGAAGAAAGACTGGGGCCGTTTTGACAAAATGGGCACCCATGGGTGCATGACTGCAGCTGCGAACGCAGCCCGCGGTAAAAACACACAATGGTAGTAAAAAGTAAACCACTGCTTAATTGTAGAAAGGGTAACACAACAATGTTACATGAGAAACTAGACCAAGGGGATATATGAGAATGTATGATAAGGGGCTACTAGGTAACATAAGATGGTGTGTGCTGGACTTACAAAGGGAAACATGCAAGTAAAGTCAATTTCTTTTCACTGCTCTTGGAAACCGTAGTTTCACTAAGAGAAGGTATTGAAACCTTTGGGAACTCTAAGAGGCTTCCCTGTGCCGCTGCACTGAAGGTGCTGTGTGTCACAATTCAAAGAGGATGCCTATGGCGTTTCAGACTTCAAAGTCAAAAGGAACACAGAAAACACATAGAATTAAAAGTACAAAGTCCCAAAGTACAGCAAAAAGAGCCAGGGATCTATAAGGTGGGAGGAATCTAGCACTGAACTGAACATTCAGTATTACCCAAATGGTTTACAATTGTTGAATGAACAATTAACTGATTTTAAAGGGTCACAATTGACCTTTTCACAATTGAATATATATAGAATATATATTTATATATATATATATATTCACTCACACGATCGAAATTCCCAGAGGGGTTCTAATTACTCACAGGGGCAGGGTACATCGTGGGGTTGAAACCAACAGATTACCCAAAGTTACACCAGAGGTAACACGAGGGGTTTGTGGTAGAGGGAGAGGCAGCCCAGGTAGAGGCGGTACGCCTCCCAGCAAACAGTGACGCTCCGCTCAGGGATCACATCGGACAGAAGGGTGCTGTCCACAGTGTGTGCGAGATACTGCATCGAACTGTTGGAGGGTCCCCGCAACCACCCTCCAAGACAAAAAATACACTCCCTGGACCACCAAAAGATCCTCCTTGAGGAAATCGTCAATCACACTGCAAAGGACACTATAGAACTTGTCCCGGGCAACCAGGTATACAAGGGTATGTATTCAACTTACTTCCTTGTGCCAAAAAAAATCTGACAATGTGCCCAGTCTTAGACTTACGCCCTGCAAACAAGTATGTCAAGCCCCAAAAATTACGCATGACTACACTCCAAGAGGTAATCCCCCTCCTAAAAAGAGATTACATGGCAACATTGGACATGAAAGATGCCTATTTTCATATTTCCATGTTTCCAGCGCACAGAAGATTCTTGTGCTTCAAGATGGACAGTCACCACTACCAGTTCAAGGTGCTTCCCTTCGGTATAGCCTCGGCTCCAAGGGTATTCTCCAAGGTACTGGCGGTGGTGGCAGCACACCTACGCAGGGAGCAATCCCAGTGTACCCTTACCTGGACGACTGGCTCATCACGGAGGAGACCCCAGGAATTTGCAGATCCAACATCCAAAGAACGGTCGACCTCCTCTTCGAATTGGGTTTCTCAACCAACGAAAAAAAATCAAGCCTGGTGCCAAGCACCTCCAAACAGTTCCTAGGAGCTATCCTAAACACTCAAGAGGGGTTGGCCTTTCCATCAGAGGAAAGAATTTGGAATATACTACTGCAAATTCCTCAATATCGGTCCGGTCGCTAGATAAGGGTGCGCAAAGAGATGTTTGCTAGGCGTGATGGCATCATGTATTTACCTGGTTCCCCACGCGCACCTGCGATCCATGCAGGAATGGTTGGTGAAACAGGGGTCTCCGGCAAGTGGACAGTTGGATGATCTAGTGGTCGTTTCGCCAACACTGGTACAAAGTCTTCACTGGTGGACAAGAGAGAACCTGACAAAGGGGAAACCCTTTAATGATCCATAGATAAAGGCGGTGGTCACTACGGACGCGTACCTGTAAGGGTGGGGAGCACACCTCCTTCACCCCACAGGTCAGGGTCTCTGGTCTCGCGCAGTGGCCAAGAATCACATCAATCTGCTAGAGCTTCTGGCAGTCTTCAGAGCGCTTCGAGCGTTCAAACCGCACCTGTTGAACCTGTCAGTGCAGATCCTGACCGACAGCACAACAGCAATGTTTTACATAAACAGTGGGACACTTGTTCGCCAAATCTGTCCAGGCTTGCCCAGAAAATTTGGATATGGGCACTCGGACAGAACATTTACCTATCATCTCAACATCTTCCAGGGGATCTCAATTCACTAGTGGACGCTTTGAGCAGAGACCCCATCACGGAAGAACACGAATGGTGTCTACACGAAGAAGTCTTAGGAGCCATCATCTCACAGTGGGGTTTTCCCACTATAGACCTATTCGCCACAAGCGAAAACAGACAATGCCCAGGATTCGCATCCAGGTTCCCCCAGCCAGACTCCATGAGGAACGCTCTATGGATGAACTGGTCGGGGATGTTTGCCTATGCTTTTCCACCAACCCCGTTGTTGAGGAAGGTGGGCAAAAAGATGCACATGGAATCGATGACGCTCATCCTAGTTGCTCCCATGTGGGTGAGACAACTGTGGTTCCCGCACCTGCGCAAGATGGCAACGTGCGAACCCATCAGACTCCCGTGCTGGCACAACCTACTATCCCAGCACGAAGGATAAACAGTGCATCCTCAACCCAGCTCGATGAACTTGGCAGCATGGCTCCTGAAGCCCGAGTTTGGCCATCTCAATCTACCACAGAGATGTATGGATATCCTAAAAGAATCAAGGAAACCAAACACAAGACACAGTTACTTTGATAAATGGAAGAGATTCGTTATTTGGTGGCAGAATAAAGAAATCAACCCGGTTGATTGCAGTCCTTCCAATATTGTCACCTACATGCTCCACCTGCTAGACGCAGGATGGGACCTTAATGTGGTGCTTGCTAAACTCATGGGCCCCCCTTTTGAACCCATGCATAAACCTAGTCTCTAAACACCTGACCTATAAAACTGCCTTCTTAGTAGCCATTACATCCATAAGAAGGGTCAGTGAAATCCAGGCTCTGTCAGTGCAGGATCCTTTCTTTACTGTTCATAAGGATAAACTGGTTCTACGAACTCACCCTAGGTTCTCACCTAAATTCATTTCAAAATTCCATGTTAACCAGTCCATTGAGCTAACGGCCTTCTTCCAAGAACCCAAAAGCTCTGCTGAGGTGAAACTACACACACTAGATGTGCGAAGAGCGATCCTCTACTACGTAGACAAGACCACTAAGGAAGACAGATCAACTGTTCCTCTCCGTAGCTACAGGCAGAGAAGGAGATTGCGTCTCAAAATGGATAGTCAAATGTATCCAGCTGGGCTACTCCCTTTCAGATAAAACTCTGCCTTTTACGCCAAGGGCCCACTCTACAAGAGGCACTAGGGCCACTCTGGCTTTCATTGCAAATGTACCTCTTGACACCATTTGCAAAGCAGCTACATGGAGCTCTATTCACACCTTTACTCGGCACTAATGCATTGACACTCATTCCAAGACAGATACTCAAGTGGGACAAGCGGTTGTAAGACATTTATTTGCTCATGACCCTTCTCAGATTCCACTTCCTTCTTCTAACACTGCTCGCTAATCTATGCACAGCATGTGATCTAAGCAGATTCCACAAGCCTCAAAAGGGATACATAACTCACTTTAATCATATTTCTGATGCTTGTTTCTGCTTAGATTCACATGCGCCGCCCTTCCTCCCCTCTGAGAGAAGGCGCATGGATGCTTGTAGTCTTATCTATCTTTTCTGCTTGGATACTCTGTACTCGCACGACTCTTCATGCTACCTCATGTCAGAAAAAATACAATCTGAGGTTCCTACACGCGTGAGGGATCATGGGTACAGTGGATGTCACACTAGGGATAGTATTACTGGCACGCCCTAGATCGAGGCTCATTTTTGAGTTTCGAAAAACAAACTGTAATACTCTGCAGCTTCCACTAGATATCTGCCTATGCACAGCATGTGAATCTAAGCAGATACAAGCAGCAGAAATACGATTACGGTGAGTAATGTATCATATATAAAATATGGTTTTGGGAGGTTCCCCCTGCATATGTTGCAATTGACCTTGACAATTCGGTCAATTGTGAAAAGGTCAATTGTAATTTGAGCAATTGTTAAACGAACAATTCGTATACAACTGAAAATTCTCCCTAACCAAGAGTTTATTTGAATACTGGTCACTGTGAATCTGTGAAAAAACCCTACTGCTCATATTGACCCCCTCTTGAGATAGGCCTGGCTGCTTGGGTGCCCTACCAACCTGTGTAGTACAGACTTATACCAAAGGTTGGGTTACCTATTGCCAGGAGGACATGGTTACTGTAGTCACTCAAAGGGTACCGCACACAATCTTGCCTAACACTAACTATTCATTGACGGCTGAGGCTTGACCTATGGAGCAACCAGATACTCCTCTCTAGTGATGTGAATTCCCCTCCTGTGCCTTTGCCCCTCTCCATTTTATCTCAATCTGCCATCATGTTTTCTACTTCATCCTCACCCCTTTCCATTTCCTTTTCGAATCCGACACTACGCAGAGCTTCTCCAGCATGGGGTCTGGCGTGGATTCAAATGCACATGAATATTCCCCATCGTCAGGCTGGGAGTCACCGGTCTTTCTCCTAACAACCAATCGCTGAGCTCTGGGTCATACTGCCCCCAGCCAATGACTGCCCTCTACCTAAGCCCCTCCTCTGGCAGCCATCTTCACATTTCTACCACACGTTCAAGTGTTGGGAGTCCTCGTGTTTAGCTCTCGAGCTTTTACCGCGTTTTTGCGTTTTTTTTTTGTTGATAAAACATTTTTATTATCATTTGATTACAACATAGACAAAACAACCAAAACCAAAAAGGGAGGAACAAGAAAAAGACGAGGCAGTTACATCCACTGGCCCGGTCCGCCTTACAATAACTGTCTTGCATCACCATCTTCGTGGTGTACGGTCACGGTTCACCTTATAAGTGTTCAGAGTGATGTCCCCGGAGTCCGTATACCTCAGGGCCCTACCTCCTCCCATGCCGCCCATATTTTGGAGGCCTTATTGGGACAGCCTCTTGCGGTGCAGATCCTCCTTTCAATCAAAGCACATGTGTCCATGTCCAACGGCCATTGCTCCAGTGTTGGAGAGTCCGGGGCTCCCCAGTTCTGTGCAATATTGCGCTTTATTAGGGCTGCTGCTGTATGCAATAGCAATTCTTCCCATTTGTTCAGTTCGTGCTCTCCCGGTGCTCCCAGGCAGTTCGGGTTCGTTGCTTTCCCCCACCCAAACTTAGCATTTCTGGGATAATACACTCTCTGAAGTATTTTCAGTTGCACCAGTCTAAGTCTCGAGGTAATGGTAGCTTCCCGTGGGTGCATTGGTACCCGGATCCATTCCTCAGGGTCAATTTCCCCTACATCTATTTCCCACTTGGCCTTTAGATTGGTCAACTCAGGGGTTGCGAAGGAGGTGATGGCGTTGTAGAGAATGGATATGCATTTGGAGGGGATATATTCAGGTAAAATGTTGCCTTCTAGAGGCGAACATTCCGGGATATTGTCCTCTGTGGATATTTGGACTCTCAGGGCATGGGACATTTGCATATGATGGTATCTCTCATTGTCTGGGAGCTGGAACCTGCATTGTAGGCCCGCGAATGGGGCAAGATTTCCATCTTTCAAGACCTCCCCCACCCTCTGGATCCCAGCACGGCCAGGGCTTGAGCTTCGCAATTTCTTTCAGGTTGGCGTTATGCCACAGGGGTTGCGCCGCTGATAGTTTGTTCTCCCACCCCACAAACTTGTGGACGCTCCTCCAGGTGGTAATGATCTGTGCATCTGTGCCTTCGTTAGTGGGGAAGATTTGTGGGGGGGGGTGTTTTGGTACAGTAGTTGCAATGGGTCGGTGTTGAGCGTTGTTCCCACCTCGGCTTTTATATGGGGTAATTCCCAGTCTCCGTGCAGAAGGTCATTAACCACCACCAATTGTGAGGCCCAATAGTAGGTCTGAAGGCGGGGCACTCCGATCCCACCCTCCCAGACTGACCTCTGGAGTGTGGCCAGGGCTATACGTGCTTCTCCTCCGCCCCACAGGAGCTCCTTGAGGAGGGTCTCCACCCGGCCAAATTCCGCCCCCGAGATCTGCAGCGGGGTGTTTTGAAGGATGTAAAGGAACCGCGGGAGGGCTACCATTTTAAAAAGGGCGGTTCTACCCATGACGGTCAGGGGGAGAAGCTTCCAGTGTTGTACATCGTTGGAGAATCGGTCCATGATCGGTTTGAGATTGTGCATGGTATAACTGGTAAGATCTGTTGTTGTTCAGATCCCAAGGTATGGAAAGCCAAATTGTTCTATGTGGTATGGACAGTCAGGTGGATCAGACTGACCCCTACCCTTCACCGGGAAGAAGACTGATTTCTTCCAATTGATCCTTAGACCGCTAAATTCCCTGTATTGGACAAGCATCCGGGTCACCACGGGGCAGGTCCGGACAAGATCTCTCTGGTAAATCAGGAGGTCGTCCGCGTATAGGGATATCTGGTCTTTGTGTCCCTCTGGCCACCCGAATCCTATCCAGGATGTGCTCTGGCGAAGCCATATGGCCAATGGTTCCATCGCGAGAGCGAAGAGAAGGGGGGAAAGGGGCCCCTGCCCAGTCGGAAAGAGCGAGAGGTCCACCCATTCACCCTGACCTCCGCCCGGACATTTGTGTACAGCAGTTTCACCCATCCCAGGAATCCCTCCCCGAAGCCCATGCGTTCCATGATCTCCCAGAGGCCATCCCATCGGACCGAATCGAAGGCCTTCTCAAAATCAATCGCTCGAAGAGCAAGCGGGTCGTTAATGGTGGGAGCCCTCTCAACGCCAAGTGGAGTCGATGCAGGTTCATACGGGTCGATTTGTGTGGCATAAAGCCACATTGATCCGGGTGTATTAGGGCCTCAGCCACCGGTTGTAACCTGTTGGCTAGGAGTTTGGCAAGGACCTTAGCCTCGCCATTGATTAGCGAGATTGGCCTATAGGAGGTGCACTGATCCTGGGGCTTGTCAGGTTTAGGGATGACCACAATGGTGGCCTTGCAGAGGTCCTGCGGGAGGGTGCCCTGTTGCCGGGCTGTCAAAAACATTTTATGGAGGGAAGATGTAATGTTTCCCTCCCCCAGCTTCCGCCAGGTTTCAGCTGGAAATCCGTTCGGTCCGTTGTCTTTCTGGTTTGCAATTGCGCTAGTGCTTTGGCAACCTTGGTCTCCGAGAGGGCAGAGTCGAGACTTGCACTTTGCTGTGCTGAGAAAGTTGGAAGTGGTATGTCACTGAGGAGAGTTGGGTCCAGCTGGAGGGTCGGGCCCGATAAGTGTTTCGTAGAATTGGGCGAAGGCCTCGGCTATCTCAGCGTTCGATGTGCACCTTTCACCCCTTGAGGTGACAATCTCACGAATGCAACGTTGTCCCTCATCCCTTTTCTCCAGCCAAGCTAGCATTCTGCCAGCCTTGTCCCCATGTTGATAAATTCTGGCTCGAGAGTCCCAATGGGCTTGTTTAGCATTATCCAATAAGAGGTTTCGGAGCCGCTCAGTGGCTCATTTAAGGGAGAGCTGGGTCTGTGGGGATGGGGCAAGAATGTGTTCGCTCTCCCGTCGGGCCAATTCTCCCTCCGCTGTTGCTATGTCTTGGAGTCTCACCCGCCTCCTATTTGCCACCCAGGAGATTATGGCGCCCCGCAAGACTGTCTTATAGGGCTCCCATACCACCACTGGGTCCTGTTCTCAGGTAAATGGTTTTGTACTGTCTGGACCATCTGTGGCCTCGTCTTCCCATGAACCTCAACAAACCCTGGAGTTTGCAGTGACGCGTTGCTCCCAGGGTAACAAAAAAACTCCCTATAACTTTCCCTTCCCACCCCCTCCCCATACTCCACCCCAACACGAAGTACCTGTAGCCCCAACATCGTTGACTCTCAAAAAGGGTAGAGCGTCAACCTTGCGAACCCCTGTTTAGGTTAAAACTGAAGAAGTTAGGGGGGGGGTCCCCCGGTAGTCTACTCCCAGGTGCGATGGAGATACGCCACCGCTAGCCACAATATCAACGACGTAAACGACTTACAACAGTTTCGTGGCACCACCCGGCTTAGTCTGTGGTATCAGTTCGGTCTCACCCCCGCTTGTGGGATCGGTCCCCCCCCCTCTCCCCTGAGGGGGGGCCCGCCAGAGTCAGTCCCCGGCTTCCGCCTGTTGGTTCGGTGAGGGTGGCTGATCCGGCTCCGGTGGGTGTCGTGCGGGGGGCCTGGTATTTCTGTCTGTTGGCTCGAGGTGCTGACCAGTCTCCCTCGATATGCTGCTCTGCCCAGCGCAGGGCCTCCCTTGGGTCGCTGAAGTGGACCGTTGTGCCCTTGTGAAAGAATTTCAGCTGCGCCGGGAAGAGGAGGCCGTATTGGACTCCCATCGCTTGCAACTGCCTTTTCAGTTTATCAAAGGATTGTCGTGCTTTCTGGACTTCCCGCGTGTAATCCGGGAAAAAGGCTATCTTGGATCCGTTAAGTGATCGAGCCTTTGGTTCGTGCAAGGTGCAGCAGCGTGTCTCGATCCCGAGTTCAGTAGTCTTGCTATCGCCGTTCGCGGGGGAGCACCGGGCACTGGTCTACCCGTGGGCATTCGGTGGTCCCTCACTATAGAGAATAACTTAGAGAAGGATTACTGGTCGAACAGGTCCATCAGCCACTGCTCCAAAAAGAGCTCCATGCAGGGACCTTTGGCTTCCTCGGGAATACCTAAAATCCGAATGTTGTTGCGCCTGGACCTGCCCTCTCCTTCTTCGACTCTGGCTTCCAGAGTTTTGAGTTTGGCAGTGACCCCTTGAAGCTGTTGTTGCACTGCGTGCAGGCCATCCTCCGTGTTGGAAATATGCTGTTCCGCCTCGCCCGTTCGTGCTGACAATTTCTGCAGGTCGTGCCAGAGGAGGGACACGTCCAGGCTGATTCCATCCATCTTCTGCTCCATCGATGTGCGGGAGTCTGCTATGGCTGCCATAACGTCCCTCAGGGAGAGTCCCAGTGCAGAGTCGTCCTCTACCGACGGCAGCGGTTGGGAGTTGGGGGACTGCGTTGGAGGGATTGTGTACTGTTCGATTCTGTTTTGCACGGTGGGTCGTCTAGCTTTGTCTTTCCCCATGTCCATGGCCGGGCACTCACCGCTGTATGCGGGTCTTCGGCACGGCGACCAACTGCCGTGCCCATCTCTCCTCGTCCGGGCGGAGCGGTTCAGAGTCCGGCCAGCCGATTGATCCAGTCGGGGTCCCACAGGGCCACGCCGTAACTCCCAGCCCCTGGGGGTCTTCCGGAGCTCCGTCCCCGACTCAGACTGGCAGCCACCTCAGAGTGCGTGGGTGGTCCGGTCCCCGCTCAAAGCGCACCCAGTGCTCCGACGGCCATCTTGGTTCGTCGCCTGGCCTCACCGGCGTCTCCTTCCCGGGCTCCCACCTCTGCAGCTGAAGCTGCGTCTTGCGGAATGTCTTTTCAGACGAAAAGCATTCCGAGTGCTTTTACTGCCTGTACCCGGCGCACAAGGAGAGGATTGTGCGTTTTGCCAGAAGTTGGCCCATTGCACGATGAAGGATCATCAGAGGCGGCTGAACAAGTGGCTACAGGCCAATGCCCCTGCTCTCGGTGGGTCGAAGCAGCATGCCTCTCCCAGCTCTAAGAAGGCTGATCTTGCTTCCAAGACCTATGAGGGCGCCACTCCCATTCGGGATCCAACAGCAGGCTAAGCGCTGCAAGTCCACCAGTGCCACCAGGAGAGCCGTTGCAGCGGGCTCCTCGGCGGCCATGGCGCGTCTACCTCTCCAGCCTCCGTCACCAGTCAACGTTCAGCATCTTCGGCCAAGAGGAAGTCGGATCATACGGGCAAACTCAATGAGAGGCCCAAGTATGTCCTACCGGAGAAGTCCAAGGGGGAGTGGGGCTCGGACCCTCCCCCTAACGAGAAGGCCAGACAGGACAAGCCTCCGGACCTGACTGTGAAGGCCCAGGTCCACCCGGCGAAGATAGAGGGTGTCCCTTCCTTCCAGGAGCGAGGATGCGTTCCGACCCATCGAAGACCCCGGAGAAGAAGATGCCTGTCATCTCCCGAAACCCTCCCTGCTGGAAGCAAAGAAGGGGGGGTTGCGGTGGCCCTCCACAGTACAGATATCTCCTCTGAGGAGGAACTCCCTGGCCTGCCAACCAATCAGGAGGAGGGAAACGTAGGGAGCAGGCTCTACGAGGAGCGTGCCGACAAAGGTGATCACGGCAAGGACACAGTCAAGGAAGAGCAGCAAGGAGACGAGGGTCTGGGCTCCCAGCATGTGCCCCAGCAGCCTATTTTGCCTGCACCTCAGCTGCCCCCCCAAATCAGATACCTTCTAGAGACCCCTCGGTGGACATCCTCTCGACACTGCATACGCTGGTCTGAGATAGACAAGGATGCCTATTGTGCCGGGGGCCCCACCTTTGGCGGCAACAACGGCGACCCACCCCCCCACTACACCCTCCCCTCTCTGGCCAAGAATAAGAGGGTACACACTCCCCCCTCCCTGCCACCCTTCGCCTCCCACTGCCCCTCTTCCCCCAACCTCCCGAGGGATCAGACTGACCCGGATACAGCGATGGCAGGCAAGGATGACGACGCCGGTGGGTTAGGGGACCGCCTGTCTCCACTGCCCAGATCTTCACAGCCGGACGAGATTGACTCGTTCCACTCGATCTCCAAAGCGTCAGAACTTTTTCAGCTTGCTCCGGAGGAGGAGGAGGGCTTCTTAAATCTGCGCAGAGAGGCGAAGTGGAAGACCATTGTCTCGATCCCACTCCTGGATGACATTTGGTACAAAGGTTTGGCTCTCATGAAGAACCCTTCTACGGCCCTGGCGGAGAGGGATAATCTTGAGAAGTACAGGGTGCCTGACTCCGCTCCTAAGTGTTTACGGGCCCAGCCTTCTCCGGACACTGGTGTCCGCGGCAACCAGTAAAAGTCTTCGAGTGGTTCTTCCTCGGTGGCTTCCACCCTGTCGGACAGCAAGGGGAAGAAGTTGGATGCGATGGGACGACGTGTCATCTATTCTGCAGAGACTACCATCAAGGCCTCCAACGTCCTCACCATCATGGCTCGTTACGACTGGCATTTGTGGTTCAAGATCGCTCCCATCCTGGACTTCCTTCCTGATTACAAGAGGTTGGAAGTGCTGGAAATTCTGTAGGAAGGCGAGGTGGCGTCGGACCACGCCATCATGGTGGCCAGACATTGCTGACGCAGGGTTCTGCCAAATGGGCATCAGTGTTTGCCTTCGTCGTGGCTGGCTCACGGCCACCAACTTTCAGCAGCACTTTCAGTCGATGGTGCTGGATATGCCTTTCGACTGGGACAGGCCGTGGAAGATTCTCTCCAAGCCCTAAAGACGGACAAGGTGACAGTGCATGCTTTGGACACTCTTCAACAACAGAAGCCGTCCTTTCGGACCTCGGGCAGGAAGTCCCAAGGATGATGCAAGGGCATTGGCGGGGGCTCCTTCTTACAGCCAACCCTCCCGCTCTTCAACGCACGAGACCAACAGGGGCTGCTCCAAGGCCTTCAGAGGAGGACGCCGTTGTCGCCTGAGTCCCCAACGCGGCCCTTCAACGTCTAAGCAGGATTGAACTGGCCGTGGTTTCAGGCCCCCAACCGTGCACCCCCGGGGGAGGCCGGCTGGCGAACTTCGTCAGCATGTGGAAGACCATCTCCACCGACTGTTGGGTGCTGGATGCTCTCGCCCACGGACACCCTGGAATTTCAACGGAAGTGTCCCCAAATACCACCGGTGGCATGGCAAGAGAACCATGCCCCTCAGCTGCTGCTGAAGGTTCAGGCTATGTCAAGGAAAGGCACGATGGAACTCGTCCCAAAGAGGCTCTGGAGTGTACTCCAGGTACTACCTTGTCAAAACGACCAGAGGTTGGAGGCCCGTTCTCGACCTCCGTCTACTAAACAAATACATCAAGTCCCAAAAATTCTGAATGGTCACTCTTCAGGATGTGCTCGGACAGCTGAAGAGGGGGACTTCCTGTCGCTGGACTTGGAGGATGCATACTTCCACATCCCCATTCACAAGTGGCCGAGCAAGTTTCTGCGTTTCGTGGTTCAAGGGAAGCACTACCAATTCAAGGCCCTTGCTTTCGGATTGAAGTCAGCGCCAAGGGTCTTCAAGTGTCTGGCGCCAGTGGCGGTGCAACTGCGAGGGATTCACGTCTACCCTTATCTGGACGACTGGTTCATCCGGGCCAGTTCGAAGGACCTCGCTGTAGACCAAATGGCAAGGACCTTTCGCCTACTGACGTATCTGGGGTTCTCGGTGAACTATGCAAAGTCCTTCTTGACTCCATCGCAGTACGCGCTGTTTCTGGGATCCTGACTCAACACAGTGTCGTGTCTGTCGGAAGAGAGGATTGCGGCCATCTTGGACAAGGTGCGACTGTTGGCCCTTTAGATCACCACAGTGAGGTCCAGAAGTCTCTGCTCGGCATGATGTCGTCATGCATCTACCTCATTCGACCGTGCAGGCTACGGGTGCGTCCCCTGCAGGAGATCCTCGACGCCCGTTGTGTACAAGTGTCGGGAAGCTTTCAGGACAAGATCACTCTCAACAAGAGTTTCTGTCGAGCGAAACGGTGGTGAGGAGTTCGCACATATCTGTCCAAAGGTGCAGATTTACAGACCCCACTGCACCAGGTGACTATCATGACAGACGCCTCCCTGGAAGGTTGGGGAGCTCACACCGGAAGTCTTCACGCAAGAGGCCTTGGCTACCGGAGGAGAAATCTTTGCACATCGTGTTGGAGCTGCGGGCAGTGTTTGGGCCCTCAAGTCTTTCCTTCTGTCCCTCAAGGGCAAGGTGGTACGGGTCTTCGTGGGCAATACCACCACAATGTTTTACATCCAGAAGCAGGGGGCACCAGATCCCTGGCGCTCTCCAAATAAGCGCCGGACCTATGGCACTGGGCCGTCACCCTGGGGATGTTCCTCATCCCGTTTCATCTGGCAGGAGTGAAGAACACTGTCGCCGACTCTCAGCAGGGAGCTGTGCTCTTGCCACAAGTGGGAGCTCCGGCAGGACCAAGTGGATCACCTGTTCCGCAGATGGGGCAATCCCCAGATCGATCTATTTGCGACCGCAACGAACACCAAGTGCTGTAGGTTTGCCAGCAGGTTTCCCCAGCCAGGGTGCATGGGGTACGCATTCTCAATCCCCTGGGACGGCCTGTTTCTGTATGCGTTCCCTCCATTGCCGTTGCTCTTTAGACTAGTCCAACTCAGACGGTCCCGGTGCAGGATGATCCTCGTCGCACCGGCGCGGCCGCAGCAGATATGGTACCTGCACCTTCTCAAATGTCGGCGTCCCCTCCAGTCAAGCTTCCGGTGGTCGCAGATCTTCTCACCAATGAAGGAGGTCCAATTCTACACCACGACCTAGGATCGCTGAATCTGAAGGCCTGGCTCTTGCAGCATTATAATTCGAGGGTTACAACCTTCCAGCGGACTGCAAGGAGGTGCTTGCCAAGGCCAGAGCATTGTCCACTCTGAAATGCTACGGACATAAATGGAAGAGGTTTGTTGTTTGGTGACATGCACAGATCAACCCTCTACGAGTCACGGCTCCGCAAGTGCTTCCGTATTTGCTGTCGTTGGCCAAAGCTGGACTGGCCAATGCTTCCATCAAAGTTCATCTGGCGGCTATCTCCTGCTACACCAGATCTCCGGGACGGTTGTTATGTTCACCGTCTGGTTAAGGAGTTTGTCAAAGGTCTGTTCCGTTCGTTCCCGCTGGTGAAGGCTCAAGCCTGGTGTGGGAACTCAATGTGGTGCTGACTAGGCTCATATGCCCTCCATTTGAACCTATGCAGGCAGTTCCACTGAAGTTCTTGTTGTGGAAGACGGTGTTCCTCGTGGCCTTTACCTCTGCACGATGGCTGGGTGAGATTCAGGCCCTGTCCTGTAAGCCACCTTATTTGACTTTTCATGTCACAAGGGTGGTGCTGTGGAAGCACCACTCCTTCATGCCCAAGGTGCCGTCGGACTTTCATCTAAATAAGCCCTTGGTGTTGCCTGTATTTTTTCCGATGGCTTTGTCGCCAGTTGAAAGGACCTTGCACTCGCTGGATGTGGCTCGGACGCTCAAGTTCTACGTGGACTGCACAAAGAGTTTCCGGAAGACATTGCAACTTTTTGTCAACTTTGGTCCTGTCAACCAGGGGAAGGCCCTCTCCAAGGCTTCCATTTCCAGATGGATCTCTGGCTGCATCACCCATTGGCAAACCGACCGTTGCCTGGCCATCCGAGAGCCCATTCGACCAGAGTGATCGCTGCAACTATGGTGTTTCTGTCTGGTGTGCCCCTGCTGGACATCTGCAGGGCTGCTACATGGAGGTCGATGCACACCTTCACGAGAATCTACTGCGTCGGCAGGGATTCCAGGGCGGAGTCCAGAGTCGGCCAAACAGTGCTTGAAGGTGAGCCTGGTGAGGAGGTAAGAGATGCTTATGTTGAGCCTTTGCCACCTCCCGTGGTTGTGCATGTGTGTACTGCTATGTATTCTTTATTCAAGAGCATGTGAATCCCAGATCCCATGCTGGAGAAGTAAGAAGTTACTTACCTGTAACTGTTGCTCTCCAGCATGGATCTGGCATGGATTCACATGCGAACCCTCCTGCCTACTCCTCTGCGGCTCTTCTCTTGGTCCTACTGCCACTTTACGTGCTACCAAATCTGAAGATGGCTGCCAGAGGAGGGGCTTAGGTAGAGGGCAGTCATTGACTGGGGGTATATGACCCAGAGCTCAGTGATTGGTTGTTAGGAGAAAGACAGTTCAGAAGTGAAACAGATATTTTCTTTACTGAGGATTCCCAGCCTGACAGGGAATATTCGAGAGCATGTGAATCCATGCTAGACCCATGCTGGAGAACAATTACAGGTAAGTAACTTGTTCCTTCTGCAGCATGGGGTCTGGGATTCAGATGCTCATGTAACTTGTTCCTTTTCCTAGAAAAGGTTCTTCCACCCCCTCACCCCCATTAGAAACTACTCCATGAACACAGCTCTGGTTACATTTACTAAGCGATATGAAATATTAGATGGAAAGTTAGTGAAAAATAATGCAATGTTGATTCTGCTAAACGTTTGTCAAATGCATGAAAATGACTGCTGTGATGGTTCCTTTTTTAAGTGGCGCAAAGGAAATGGCGCTCGTTGTAAATGAGATGCTTGACCCCAGTACCTAGATCATATGACGCTCAATTTAGTCGAGCCTTAAATGCTCCGGAAGATGGATCCTTCGGAACACCCCCTTTTATGTCAAATAGCTCTGTACGCTTGATAAACCCAGATATAATAAAAACACCCAATCTGCCAACAGTGCCTAACCACTCTATTCTAAGGCTGACTACTATGGCCAAACCAATTTCAACACAAGATCCTGCTGTGGATGTGGTCTCCCATAGTGATAAGGCTTCTCTTCTTGCACACCTTTTAATATTTTTAATAAAGCAAAATCTCTACCTCCGCCAAAGCGGATACTGATAAACTAAAAATGAAAAGGCGCCAGTAAAATCTATTCAAAAAGGCTCTCGCAAATGTATTCAATCCCCTTCTACACCAGGTAAGCAGTCAATCCATATTCGGGAGAATTTTCAGAAATGTGCTAATTCCCTCTACCTTAGAGACCCCCAGCAACTTTCCTAGATTTTGAGGACTTGATTCTTTTTAAACCTAGAGAGTAACACCCTTTTTTCCACTCTCATTTATTTTAATGTGATTTGGTACACTGTTTCTTTTGCTTGTGGAGTATAACCACTCCATAGGCATCATCTTTTACATTGTGTCACACAGCACCTTCAGTGCAGTGACACAAGGAAGTCTTCCAGATTTCCCAAGGTTTAAATACCTTTTCTGGGATGAACTACTGTTTCCCAGAGAAGTAAAGTGAAATTGATTTACTTACATATGTAACTTTCTATACCCAGCACACACTATCTTATAATAGGGTGCTGGAGGGGTTACCTAGTATCCCCTTTGTCTAGCGTCTCATGTAACATTTCAATGTTACCGTTTCCTCTATGAATGGCTGGTAGCAGTGGTTTAGGTTTTACTACAATTATGGGATTTTACCACCAGCTGGGTTCGCAGCCACGACAGAACACCCAAGGGTCCCATTTTTGTCAAAATGGCCCCGGTCATCTTTTTCCGCCATTTCTTTGTGGAAAGGTCCTTCTTGAGATTTACTCTGTGCGCCAAACCAGGTTGGTTCCCTTTGTTTGCTTTCTTTGGCGGGATTCACGAGTGAAGCCCGCCTCTGGCTGCAGGGTGTCTGTGGTGGGCAGGAAGTTAGGGAGGTGCCCGAAACTCCCTGTGTAGTCTCCTAGGAGACCCAAATGCATTCAGTAGTGATTGGCCGACTGACTTCCTCCGGCAAGGACAGCCACCCTGCTGGGTGACTGACAGCTAGGCTGGAGTGAATGGGAGAGAACTGAATAAAAGGCGAGGCTTTTGGCTTGGAAGGCAGTCGACCACGATGGAACTGAAGATGAACTTGAAGAGGATGCCTGCTGCAACTACTGGACCGTTGGTTTGCCTAGTGAAGCCCTGCTGCTGTGCTGATACTCTAAATTCGTATCGACGGAGAAGCCCCTGCAAGGGTGACTTCTCCCCCTGAGTTGGTGGGACCAATCAACTCCAAAGTAAGCCACCTGGACATTCTCTCAGAGCTGGTTGAATTTCCACAGAGTTGCTGCTTGAAACCGAAACGCCAGGGAGAGGCACACCAGATTGTGTGCATTGCTTTTATGCTGGCCAAGAGCTTGAGGAAGGTCCTCCTGACTCCTTGGAAGCAGGACTGACCAAGCCTGAGCCCCCTCAACAGAGTGCAGGACCCCAGAAGCAAGGAAAGTCCACCTCGACAGCCAGGAACCGCAGTGTTGCTATTTGCGGTAGACGCGAGGAGCTGAAACACCGAACAGCCACTTGTTCGAAGATTGCCGGTTGCGATCAGTGACCGTCCCATTGCAGTACAGGAGTCCCCACAAGTCCTCCCTCTTGTCCCCACGACCGAGGCCCAGGGACAGTGAGATCTGCAGAGCTGCCCAGGAACAGAATTCATCTGCTACACTTTTTCTTCAATACAAAGGTACTGTAAAATTCTGAGAGAACTTGCCTTTCTGTAGAGTTGCTTGCCTCTTCTACTCACAAGTCTAACAGTTTGTGGCCCTACATTGGTTCTTCTTATTCTTCAAAGACTTCTAAAACATTGTGCAAAGACTTTTCTACTTACCTGCAAAGAAGTGCTTCAGCTCAAATAGACTCTTGATCATTGACTTTGGCTTAGTCTGTTCCACTGAATGACTATTATTGGGGGATCTGAAAGTATTTGCCTGCTTAAGAATATTTGTGGTCTCTTGTATGTTCTAATAACCTTTTTCTTTGACTTACTCTTAAGTGATTCTAAATGCAACAGTTATATATTAAGGTACCCAGCACCCTAGCTATTAAAGTCACCTGAGAGTGTAGGTTGTGTCTGTGGGCCATCCCAAAAGGGTACTTACTGATTTAGAGATGTTAAGAGTGTGTAGTTTTGAAGTATATTTGTGTTTCTTTTTAAATTGCTCCCTTCTTAAGAAGGCTTAATGTAACTGATAAATTAATAATTGTTTATTCAAGAAACCTTGTGTTTAAGAGTTTATTTGAATACTTGTCACTGTGAATCTCTGCAACTCACCTACAGCTCTCATGGACCCCCCTAGAGATAAGCCTGACTACTCAATCACGCTACCAACCTGTGTAGTACAGACTTATACCACAGGTTGGGTTCCTATTGCCAGGAGGTCAGGGTTGTTGTAGTGCACCCAAAGGGTACTGCAAACAATCTTGCCTAACACTGGTGGCAGGCGGTGAGGATCTATTGTAGAGTTGTTAGGTTATAGGTGAAAGGATCGAATCAAAAGGATCGAAATGCAATAGTTGAGTCAAAAGGACAAAAAAAGGTGTTTTTATTTATTTTTTTTATTTTTTGAGGGGGTCCCCCCAAACCCCTGTTTTTGGTATTAAAAAAAACCTTTTTTTCCTAAACGGAAACCAAAAAAAGTATATATTTTAAAAAAGGTATTCAACCTTTTTTTTTAGTCCTTTTGACTCAAGTATTGTATTATATCCTTTTTGTTTTTGATCCTTTGACCAGACAGAGTTGTTACACTAAGAATTTGCTTTGCTTTTCTTAAACTAAAAACCTTCACGAGGCTAAGCTCCACTAGAAAAGCAATTGTAACATGCCAAATATGGATAACTTCAGGCATGAAGCCCTGATCATTTTAACAGTAGAGCAACTGAAAGAAATTTGTAGAATCTGGAATCTCCCTGTTAAAGGAAATAAAAATGAACTAAATGACAGATTGTTCAATAATCAAAGTCTGGGTAGTAGGCCTGCCACACCTACTAACCCAGGAAATGTGGAAAATGATAATGAGGATGATAATTCCGTCTATCTCTAATATTGTTGAAGAGTCAAAAGATTTAGGAGTCTCAGGAAGAGAGCCCCTCTTTACCTCAACAGGCCCTTTTGCCTCAACTTGTATCCACACGGACCATCAGTGAATCCAGAATGTCTCTAGAGTTCAAGTGATTATAAATCCAAGCTGACATCAAACTAAGGGAAATGGAAATGCAAAATGCTCTTGAAATGAAGAAATTGTCTCTTGAAAATGTTTGTATCCCAGAGTCTTCTAGGTCTTCCAGTCCAAAGATTTTGCATGCTTAAAGAAGCAGTGAGTATATATGAAGTGAAGCTTGATATTTTGGATCGGTTGGGTGCTTTTGAAGAGAACTATGGCATTCAGGGTTTCACAGGGAATCCGTTGATTCCTTGGCTTTTGTCTAGGCTCGCCCAGGTTGCAACTGATGCTGTAATGGGGGTGGAGGGACTTGAAAGATTTTAGTATGAAAATGTGAAGCTAGCTTTGATAGCTAGATTTGTAAAAGACTCCTTCCCAGTACCCTAAAAGGTTTAGGACCCTCCAAAAAGGCTGATGGTACCCCTTTGGCTGCTTGGGTGTGTGAATGTTTGAAAATGTATATGGTTGGATTAAGGGTTACAGAGTGAACTACTTTGACGGAATGAGATATCTATTTTTGTTGGCATCTATATTTTTGATGCCTGCTCTCCTGAGCCGAGACAGCACTTGGCTGACTCAAAGGAGATTGCTCCCAAGAAACTAGCAAAATCTGCTGACCTGTGGGTTGCCAACAGGCTTACTCGCAAGGATTCTGGGGCCACTCACAAAAAGGATGAGGGGAAACGGCACAAGAAAGATGACCAAGAGAATTCTAAAACCTCCCATCCAAAAGATGGCCACAAACATAAGAAGGGTAAGCCATTTGGGAAACCAGGTCAGTCTAGTGAAACCTCTGGTGCCAAACCAGAGGGAGGTCAGCAGAAGCCCCCATTTGTCAAAATATTTGGAAAATGTTATGCTTGTGGGTCAACTAACATTGGGAAAGGGGATCCTAGATGCAAGGGTAAACCATTAGGGGTCCACACTGCCTCCTTATCCTTCATCCCTGAGGTAGAAGTACATATGACAAGAGGAAACTTTCACCTACTGGCTGAAGACCCCATTGGAGTCTCAGCCAGTGTTTCTTTAGTGTCACTGGTCTGTGGGAACAGCAGAATTTAGATGTGTATAATTCTATACCAGATAACCCAAAAGAATATTACAAGGACAGTGCACATGAGAATGTTCAGGAGGTCCCTGCCATTAGAAACACTCGGGCCAGCATCACAGTGGTAGATGAAACCTTTTTCAAACCAGAGAATGTTGCTAAGTCACCCAAAGGCCCCACTAAGCTTGCTGGCGGCCCTCTCCAGATGGTTCCAATACTACCAACTCTCATCCAGTGCAACAATATGACTGTACGAATACCTGTCAGTGTACAAGGTGAGGTGCCTGGGTGATTCCTGCTGGGGAGTGACTTAAAAACTCTCGCGTTTTATCGAGCACCCCCAGGCCTCCCAGTAAAAAGGAGCAGACTGGGAAGGCCAGAAAGCTCACCTTGAATGACTGTGGGTTGTTACAGAATAAACTATAACGCCCAGTCCACAGGATGGACAAACCTCTACTTCCAGGAAGTAAGAGACAAATGGGAAACCCAAGGTCTCAGGAAACAAGAGTAGCACTCCTGTGCACAAAACCAGGACATCCCCGAGAGGACAGTCCAAAGTCACACCAGTGACTCCTCCATCAGCTGAGGCTGAGTGTGAGGTCCAATCAGAAGAGGTTGAGTCAGCTACTGATGACACAGAGCTGGATGAAGACCCTCCTCCTGTTGGAGATCTGGATTCTTAAAACCATCCTGAACTTCAGACTTTGCTTGCAGATGGTGGCTCCTGTAGGGCAGACTTCCACAGAGGTGTGTAGTATTCGTGGATGGAGGAAATCATCAGGGAGCAGGTATAAGACGGAGACTTAAGTATATAAAAAAGAGTGCTTATTTATAGTTACAGGGCAAGTTAAGTAGGAAAGGCAGGAGCTAAATGGAGAAAATCCTTTCTGATGTTTGTATCTGCTTAGATTCACATGCTGTGCATAGGTCTGACATCCAGTGGTCACTGCGGAGTATTGCATTTTGTTTTTCGTAGTCAAAAAGGGGACGTCGACAAGGCGTGTCTGTAACACTATCCCTATAGTGACGTGCGTTGCACCCACAATCCCTCACGCGTCGAGGTCCCTCAGATTGTTTTTTTCCGCCCAGCTACTGGTCGCCTTTACGCGGAGCTCCTCGAGAGACATTGCAGATTTCATCTCCTCGACCTTTGGTCGTTTTCCTATATTAATATAGAACATATCGATCCCCCCCTCGACGCTGTTGTGAAGCTGTCTCTGCCGAGCAAGATCTTCGACGGAGGGGACGAGCGGAGGAGATCCTTCGGCGTTGCCGAACACGTGGCCTGGCCTCGCAGGCCAAATACAGTAGGGAGAGTGGGGGTCGTGGGACATCTCTGGTTCTTTTCTGAGAATGCCTTTCCTTTTCCCCTTCCTTTCCCTTGGGGTGGTTATCACGATTTATTGCCTCGGCTATGGAGAGGACACCCTTTAGGTTTTGCCCGCTTTGCAAGGGCAAGTTTACTTGGAAGGACAAGCATTCACGGTGTAACCGCTGCTTGCCCCTCGATCACAAAGAGGAAGGTTGCACGGCTTGTCGGCTTCTTAAGCCGAAGAGACTAAAAGACCGTAGGGTCAAGAGGTGGGCGGCCTACGCTATGTCGAAGGCCGACGCTCCACCAACCGTTGCTACCTCCGACAGTGACGAGGAACGTGATACCACGACCTCCGCTACGGAAGTCGAAAACCCCCCTAGAGAGCGCACACGCGCTCCGTCGTCTGTCCCCGGCCCGGACGGGCTCGGCTCACGCCCTGCTTATGGGGATGAACACCCCGGCGACATTGACGCACACAACACCACACATAAGCACACAACCCATGGCTGCTCTTCGTCGAAGGCGAAGAGAGCATCAGCGCCCAAGGAGACGCAGGTTCCACCGGCGGCCTCCTCGGACCGTTCGGGTTCGAAGACCCTCTCGCAGCCGCGACCAGCGACTGGGCTTTCGGCAAATAAGGGCGCCGCCCCCAAATCATCGGCCGGCGCGCATCAGCAGAAAGCGCATGCTGCCGTAGAGCGATCGACACCCATAACGTTGAAACCACAGCCCTCCGCTGACAAACGAATCGCTGAGAGCTTGCCGAGGATCGTGGTAGCCGACGCCCACAAGCGTACGCCGAAAGACACGTCGAGCGCTACGCAAAGGTCGAAAGACACGCCGAAAATGCCCGAAGAAAGGCAGGAACGATCTCCTTCAGTCGAAGGGATTCCCAGCACACCTGAAGGCTTTTCGGAGGGCGACGGGACACTTTCCTCGACGTTGTGGGAGAGGTCGAGCCGTTTTCAGCTACAAGACACCATTTTTCCCCCGCTTGACCGCTCAGGGGTACCCCATGAAACCATGGAAAGGCTCCATCTCTGCATGGAAAGAATGGAGAGGTTTATGAATACCCAGAACCCTCCCACTCCCAAGAGAATAAGAGAAGGGCCTCAGGAGGACCCCAGGGCCACAATTCCGAGACTAGTCAATCCCCACCAGGACACAGCCTCAGACTTCCATAGTGTGTATGACCTCACTGGGGAAGAACATTATTTTGAGGAAGAGGATGATTTTATGGACGAGGAAGAGGGACGGAACCAGGAGAAAGGTCTGGAAGACAGCCCAGACTTGGTAGGAGAAGGCTTCGGAGAAGATCCACAAGAAGGACCTTCTCACCCCTGGCAATCCCCATCAATATATTCCGATACTGATGTCCTGAACCTAAATCCTCCTGACAATTCACCTATTAGAAACACGTCTCCCATTGACGATCAGCCCACATTTAATGCCCTGTTGCGCAGAGCAGCAGCACATTTCGAACTGGACACTGGGGAGCGCTCTCCTGAATTAGACTTTGTGGAAAGAGTAATTAAGGAGAAACCCCCGGTCAGTCAGACCATTCCCCTCCTCGCTTCGGTGAAGAGAAGAATCATCCCTTCGCTGTCCTCACCCGCACTAATCAGAGGGGTCAATCCTAGAATTGAAAAACTTTTCACTCCTTCACCCTCAGACCCGCTGTACATCAGGGGACATTCCATTCCGGATTCCCTGGTAGTAACCAACACAAGAAAGAGGGCAGAGGTACCACTTTCCACCAGTGAGGCACCACCTGACAAGGAGGGCAAGCGGTTATATGCCCTTGCAAAAAGAGTTACATCCTCGGCTGCCTTTTCGGCAAGAATTGCGAACAACAATTCTTTGCTCGCTAGCTATGCAGACGCGCAGTGGGCCAAACTGCGCAAAGACGCCGAAGAAGCGCCGGAACCATTACGTACACGCCTGCTAACAACTATTGGCGAAGGAACCCAGGTCAACCAGAGTATTGTAAAGAACTCTCTGGATGCGGCAGAAACAGCAGGACGTTCCCTAGTTCAGGGAATAATCCTAAAACGCCACGTATGGCTGCGCAACTCAGGGTTCAAACCGGAGACACAGGCGTCTTTAATAAATAAACCTGTTGAAGACTCAAACCTCTTCGGGAAAGCGGTGGATGAGGCTCTGGAGATGGCTAAAAAAGAGTTCGATACTATCAAAACTCTTGACCAAATCTCTAAGCCCTCTACCAGGCGCGGCTATGGCAACAAATGCTTTTTTCGTGGCCAACGCCAACAACAAAACCAGCAGCAACAGTACCCTGCCACCAATTTCCAGACCAATAGTGGCCAGTACAGCCAAAGAGGCCAGCGCCGGGGCAAAGGAAGAGGCCGGGGGTCCACCCCCAGAGGCTCCCAAGCCCCCAACAACACCAAGTGACGCGAAGATTCGCGTCCCCTCCCATGCAACACCGGTCGGGGGCCGGATAACATCCTTTCTTCCAGCATGGGAGGGTATAACGTCAAACCGCTGGGTACTTTCCACCGTAGCCCACGGATACTGCATCGAATTCAACAGTTCCCCAACATACAAACCCCCTAGGGGACGTCACATGACACCGGAACATCTTGCCATCCTTCTCCAAGAAGTAGAACAACTGCTGGAAAAAGGAGCCATAGAGGTCGTACCTCTATCTCAGGTAACGGAAGGTATTTATTCAGTGTACTTCCTTGTACCCAAAAAGGATCTAACCATGCGCCCTGTATTAGATCTGCGCCCAGCGAACAAGTTTATCAAACCCCAAAAGTTTCGTATGGTGACCTTACAGGAAGTGATCCCACTGCTATCACAGGGAGATTACATGACAACATTGGACATGAAAGATGCATACTTTCATATTTTAATGTTGCCAGCGCACAGAAGATACCTCAGGTTCATGATAGAGGGCAAACACTACCAGTTCAGAGTGCTACCCTTCGGCATAGCATCTGCACCAAGGGTATTCACGAAGGTGCTGGCAGTGGCAGCGGCCCACCTGCGCAGGTTGTCCATCCCAGTTTACCCTTACCTCGACGACTGGCTCATAACAGGGGATTCTTACGAAACATGCTTCTCCAATACCCAAAAGACTAGACCTTTTGTTCCAGTTGGGCTTCTCCATCAACGAAAAGAAGTCCAGCCTAGACCCCAGCCAAATCAAACAATTCCTAGAGGCTCTAATTCAAACAAAGGACGGCCTCGTCTTCCCCTTCAAAGAGAGTGTCCAAAACATGCTGTTTCAGATCCCTCAATATGTGACCGGTCGAGAGGTGACGGTATGCAAAGCAATGCGCTTGCTAGGCATGATGGCGTTGTGTATTTATTTGGTACCTCACGCGCGCCTGCGCATGCGCCCAATGCAAGAGTGGCTCAACAGCCAGTGGTGTCAGGCCAGCGGACTATGGGACGATCTAGTGGTGGTCTCGCAGGCCTTGGTTCTCTCGCTACGGTGGTGGACAAAGGAAAACCTGGAAAAAGGGAAACCCTTTGCCACACCCGCGGCGGAAGCCACTCTAACCACAGACGCATCCCTCACAGGATGGGGGGCTCACCTATCCCATAAGACTCCTCACGGAGTGTGGACTCCGAACGTAGCATCCAAACACATCAATCTTCTGGAGCTACTAGCGGTGTTCAAGGCGCTAAAAGCCTTCCAGGAACACCTACAAGGCAGGACAGTGATGGTCCTTACAGACAGCACCACAGCCATGTATTACATCAACAAGCAGGGGGGAACCCACTCTCCAGGACTGTCCAAACTGGCCCAAAATATATGGAAGTGGGCTCTCAAACAAAATATGTTCCTACTGTCACAACATGTACCAGGGGAACTCAATCTGCTGGCAGACAAACTCAGCAGGGATTTCCCCCTGCCCGAAGAGTACGAATGGCGACTGCACGAAGACATCGTCTTCGGCGTCTTCACGCAATGTGGATTCCCAGAAATAGACATGTTCGCAACCCTGGAGAACTCACAATGCCAAAGTTACGCCTCCAGGTACCCCCAGAACCAATCCAAGGGGAACGGTCTGTCGATTCAATGGTCAGGGAAATTTGTTTACGCTTTTCCCCCGACTCCCCTTCTCAACAAGGTGGTGCACAAAATGCACCAGGAACAAGTAACCATGATACTGGTGGCCCCAATGTGGGCCCGACAGCCATGGTTCGCTCACTTGATGGAGATGTCTCTATCCCCCCCAGTGAAACTCCCCTGCCCGTACAACATGCTGTCACAAGACAAGGGCAGGATTCTGCATCCATGCCCCTAGGACATGAACTTAGCAGCCTGGCTCCTGAGATCATAGAATTTGGACATCTACAGCTCCTGCAGAGATGCATGGACATCCTCAGGGAAGCCAGAAAACCCAACACTCGCCACTGCTATTCTAGCAAGTGGAAGAGATGTGTCATCTGGTGCAGAGGAAAGAGCATCAACCCAATTGACTGCTCTCCCACACATATTGTTCTATACCTGACCCATTTATTGGATTCAGGTCTAGTGTTCAATTCCAATAAAGTCCACCTTGCGGCACTTTCTGCATACACCACTTCCCAACTCAGTGTCGTGGTGGAAGATCCCTGTTATAAAGGCCTTCATGGAGGGAGTAAAGAGAATACACCCCCCGATAGCTGACCCAGCTCCCGGATGGGACCTTAACGTGGTACTTACCAGACTCATGGGCTCACCTTTTGAACCCATGCACAAAGCATCTCTTAAAGACCTCACTCTTAAGACTGCTTTTCTAATAGCTATCACCTCCATCAGGAGAGTAAGTGAACTACAGGCTCTTTCTGTTCCAGACCCCTTTGTTACAGTTCAGAGATAAGGTGGTTCTACGCACTCACCCAAGGTTTGCTCCGAAATTCATCTCAAAATTCCACGTAAACCAGTCTATAGAACTACCAGCGTTCTTTCAAAATCCTTCCAACTTGGGAGAAAGGACTCTGCACACACTAGATGTCCGCAGAGCGGTCATGTTCTACATGGAAAGAACCAGACCACTGAGGAAGACTAATCAGTTCTTCGTCTCGGTGGCAGCAGGAAGAGAAGGGGATGCAGTTTCAAAGTCCACTATTTCTAGATGGATTGTTCAATGCATCACTCTCTGCTATACTCTTGCTAAGAGAGAACTGCCCTTTAGGCCAAGAGCACATTCTACTCGAGGCACGGGGGCGTCCATAGCATTCATTGCAAATGTTCCCCTTGAGTCCATCTGCAAAGCGGCTACCTGGAGTTCTGTACACACCTTTACAAAACACTACTGTCTAGATGCACACTCTAGATCTGACTCCCAGGTGGGACAGGCAGTATTAAGACATCTTTTCTCTACTGTTCCTTCTCATAACCCACCGCCAACTCCGGGTACTGCTCGCTAGTCTATGCACAGCATGTGATTCTAAGCAGATTAACAAACATCAGAAGACAATGCATTACTTACCGTAAAAGCATTTCTGATGGTTGTATCTGCTTAGATTCACATGCGCCCACCCTTCCTCCCCGCTCGGATGGAAGGAACATAGAGATCCTTTTCTATATTTCTCTCTTTTCTGTACTCACTCACGTCTAGAAGGCTCCCTCAGGGCAGAAAAATACAAACAGAGGCACCTCGACGCGTGAGGGATTGTGGGTACAACGCACGTCACTATAGGGATAGTGTTACAGACACGCCTTGTCGACGTCCCCTTTTCGACTACGAAAAACAAAATGCAATACTCCGCAGTGACCACTGTATGTCGGACCTATGCACAGCATGTGAATCTAAGCAGATACAACCATCAAAAATGCTTTTACGTAAGTAATGCATTGTCTTCAGTAAGGTTCTCCCATCCTGTAATCCCAACTGTAGCTGGTGGAACACTCATGTTCCATATAACTCTAAATGACATCACTGTATTCACAGTGTGCACCCAGTACAGATAGATACTATAAACGCTACACATCTCCCTCTCTTCCAACACAAGATACCACAGACTAGGCATTCAGAGACCATCAAGATTTCCACAGTACTTCACATCTGTAAACCACACAACAATCGCAAGCATAAAAGTGTATACCACATTCACGTAACTAACATTCAAAACAACCAAGTACACAATTCAACAATTGCCCGGGACTGCCTCTTCTGGGCCTCACAGCTGCCACCTGCGAGCACATACATTCCTTGCTACACTCTCAGCCACCGACATGTATCTCCTCCCACTCCATCTGCCACCTGGAGACAAGGTCTGCCACACACAACACAACCGCGTACTCACGCAACCATCAGGTAACTTGCTTACATCCATATATACCATAGAAGCAATTTAGTCCATAACACCAAACCATAGAAGTAAATGTGCACCAATGACCGTCAAAATAATTTGTGCATTTGCATACGCATTCTCTTTCCATGGCACCAATTTTACGAACTAAATGTGTGCCTATATCTATACAATTAATTGCACATACAGTATCACTTTATACCTCATTCACATCCTTGACCATACTTTGCTACATACACCATACTAATTCATAAATGCATATCATTTTGTTTGTTGTAGGTAAAACTAATATATAGCCTCGGATCAACTCGCACAAATATCTATAAGATCATATGAGAATGCATTAAATGTCTTAACTAAACTATCACTACTGTTTATAAATCCATACCCTAAAATCAGTGGCTGTGCTCACAATCTATAGAGCATGACGCTATTATTTGTAGATTTGCAAAACTTCAAAGAATGTTAATTAAGTGAATGCAGTAAAATTTGTGAAATCATTCAACCAAACACAAATTGTGGCAAAATACATACAGGTTGAATAAATATAATCATATACAACAGAACTGCGCACAAATAGCATGCTTCAATCTTACACCCAACATCCGTGCATTCATACATCTTGCACATGGGCCATTCAGCACTAAGGCAGTATTCATCATTCAATATCATACTTGTAGTGAGCATAAAAAAAACTCTTCATGGACATGACCACTTAACGATGCAGTGTCACGAATATCACTATTCTTGAGCCTATTACCATGTTCATTATATAACAATATAATAATTCAATATCGCACCGATAGTGAGCTCATAAACCTTTCATGAACATGACCACTGAACGAAGCAGTGTCACGATTGTTGAACCTATTGCCATGTCCAATATACAACTATTATATAATATATACTTTCTCTTTAACTAAACAAACATAACGAAGTAAATATATATACACATGGTATATATGTCCAATAAATGCAGTCCACGTTTTAGAAACCTGAAAATCCTGCAAAATAGTTAGAACAAATAAAAATATATAATTAATTTAAATTTTGTTTGTTAGTGTTTCGGTGGATAAATATTTATGCATACACCATATGCCCTCTCACAAATATAGCATCAGACATGCACACACCTTCCCAGCCAGGCACATACAATCATCCACAACATTCAGTCACCCTTTTAAATATTTGCACATATAATTATGGCAGTATCTGCTCCAATAAAATACATCTGCTTAATCCATAAATAATATTCATACATTGTAGAACAGGAAACAACAAATAAATATTGTGTGTACTTAAATCCCATTAAAAATGGAAAGGGAGGAGCTAAATAGATAACATCCTTTCAGCAAGGTTCTCCCATCCTGTAATCCCAACTGTAGCCGGTGGAACGCTCATGTTCCATATAACTCTAAATGACATCACTGTATTCCACTATCTGCATAGTGTGCACCCAGTACAGATAGATACTATAAATGCTACAAGGTCAAAGAGTGTCCAACTCTTGAAGGTTTTCACCAACAGGCAGTTTCCCAGCTGGAAGGCCAAGAGCCAGGGAAGCATAGGTTGTACTGGGAGGATGGTCTTTTCAGTTAACCTATTGAGTCTACCCCAGGGGACTACAGAAGACTTGTAGTGCCTCGGGAGGTACGACCCCAGTTTCTACAGTTAGCCCATGCGATTCCTTTAGCTGGTCACTTATAAGCTTTAAGAAGACCAAGGCAAGGATTTCTCTGTATTTCTACTGGCCTAAGGTGGGGTCTGATGTAGATACATTCTATAGGAGCTGGCACATTTGTCAGACCTCTGGCAAGAGTGGAGTCAAGAATGTGGCACCTTCTGGTGCCTCTCCCAGTGGTGGGAGTCCCTTTTGAGAGGGTAGGAATAAACATTGTCGGCCCCTTACACCCTCCCACATCATCAGGCAGCCGATTTTATATTGGTCGTGGTAGACCATGCTACCGGGTATCCTGAACCATACCTATGAGGACTGTTACTGCTCAGGCTTTGGCTAAGGCACTAATTGGCATTTTTACCAGAGTAGGTTTTCCTAAATTGTTATCTCAGACAGGGCATCCAACTTTGTCTCACTACATGCAAGCCATGTGGACAAACTGTGGAGTGACCTTCAAGTTCTCAACATTCTACCATCCCCAAACCAATGGGTTGGTGGAGGGGTTTAGGAGAACTATGAAGAGCATGATGGGTGGTTTAGAAGAGAACTCCTTAGAAGAAAGTGGGACCTTCTACTGCCATGCCTTCTTTTTGCTTATAGAGACATCCCTCAAGAAGGGGTTGGTTTCCGTCCCTTTGAGCTTCTCTATGGTCATCCGGTGAGAGGTCCATTGGCCCTAATCAAGGAGGGGTTGGAGAGTGCTCCTTCCCACAAGCCAGTGAGAGTCACTGACTCTGTGTTAGGTCTGGGAGAATGACACACATGATAGCAGAAGCTTCAGATAACTTGAAAGCAGGTCAGGCTCTGGTGAAGCATTGGCATGACCAGAAGGCCAACATGGTTGAGTTTACTAAATAGCAGCTAGTTCTATTTATGTTACCTACAAGGCAGAGGGTCTTACAGGACAAATGGATTGGACCCTTCAAGGTTGTGGGAAAATTTGGAGAGGGCAATTATTTGGTGGACTTGGGCAATCCTAAGGAGGCCCTTGGGGTCACACCAACTGCCTAAAGGCCTATATCTCTAGACCAGAACTGGGAGCTTTGCTTCTAGCCTCTGCTTAAGAGAAGGAGAGTGAGCCTCTGCCTGACCTCCTCAGGGGACAACCTTTAGATAGGAAGATGGGAGTAATCTCTCTACTTATCTGACATTAGAACAGGAGGAGTGCAAAATTATGTTTAATCGGTTTGCCCCTCTGTTTTCACTATCACCAGGCTTGACCGCTTGGGGCCAGCATGAGATTCTCTGACTGTTTACCTGTCAAGAGCAGGGGTTACAGAATGTCAGACCATTCAAGAACCCACGTAAAGGAAGAGGTCAACAAGATGCTTGATCTCGGGGTAATGGAGCCCTCTACAAGTCCATGGTCTAGTCCAGTTGTGCTAGTACCAAAGGCAGGATCCAAGGAGTTGAGGTTCTATGTGGACTATGGAGCTCCTAATGCAGTCACCACGACTGATGCCCATCCTTTACCTAGGACAGATGAGCTGGTGGACAAACTTGGTTCAGCCAAGTACCTCAGTACATTTGACCTGACCTAAGGCTACTGGCAAATGGCTCTGGCAGACCATGCCAAGCAGAAAACTGCATTTTCAACCCCAGGAGGCCGCTACCAGTTTAAAGTTGTGCCGTTTGGACTAATGAATGCACCTGCTACATTCCAAAGGATGGTGAATCATGTTATGAATGGGATGGAGGTCTTCTGCATGGCATACTTGGATGACATTGCAGTGTTCAGCCTTACTTGGGAGAAACATATTGACTACTTAGGATATGTATTGGAGGCTCTTGAGCAGGCCAATCTGAACGTAAAGGCAAGTAAATGTCTAATTGGTCAGAGTAAAGTGGTCTACCTTGGATGTGAGGTAGGAGGAGGTGAAATAAGGCCATTGCCTAGCAAGGTACAAGCTGTACAGGACTGGGCTACCCCTACTATACAAACCCAAGTGAGAGCCTTTCTAAGTGTACAGACTGATACTAAGAGTTTGGGGGGGGGGGGTTCTACAAACCACTGGGATAGCCTACTAAAGTCTTACTACCAATCGGACTTTAGGAAAAAAAAATAACCACTACCACCCGAAGGAGAGCTGGTGTTCCACACTCTTCCTCAGAGGCACCACCAAACAAGGAGTGCAAAAGCCTTTGCACCCTGGGAAAGCCCATTACATCCTCGGGCGCAAATATAGCTTGAATTGCGAACATTACTTTGCTCGCAAGCTGTAATAACACCCAATTCAATGAGGTTCTGAAGACGCTAGATTCTGTACCAGAACTTGCAAGTTCACATTTGCTGCAACACTGTTCCAAAGGCATGCAAGTTGCACAGAACAGTCTTAAAGATGTTCTGGACTCTGCAGACACCTCACAAGAGTCATCACGGAGGGTACACTCCTCAAGAGACACTCATGGCTCTATAACTAGGGGTTTAAACCTGAAACTCAGACGGCTGTAATCAATATGCCCGTTGAGTAAGCCATCCTTTTCAGAAAAACTGTTGAACTGGAGTCGGCCAAAAAAGAGCACAATCCCATCAAAAAACTTGGAAAAATTAACAAACCACCAGTCCAAAGAGGAACTTTTAACACGAGACGTACTTGTTAGGGAGATTTATCATTATTATGCTTCATCCCCTCTCCTAGTAAGACCCACAGTACTTTTTGCTGGACTTCTGGACCTTTTTCTTTTAATCCTGAATGAGTGGAGCCTTTTTGCATGCATTCATCTTTATGGGCTCAGTCTTTTTGTATTCCACCTGTACTGTGGCGTCTGTCTGCTACATAGCTCTTAGAGGCATCTTTGTTTTTACAACTGAGACACACATCTCCTTATGGGCAGTGTTGCCGGGGACCCATGGTGTCCTCCTATAAGATTATTTTTCTGTATCCCCAAGTAACTACAATTCTTAAGGATGGAGAGATGTATTTCAATCCGGTGATACACCCTGGTCTCAGCCTGGTATGCGTCGCACAGCTGAAATACTTATTTTTATTATGTCTATTGGTTCAATATTCTGAGTGTTATACCACTCATAACACACCCTTCTCAGAATACGCCAGGTCACAATGGACCAGGAATCAAGGTGGTTGGTAAAGGTAATATTTATTTAAAATTCCTATTAAAAATATACTTTTTAATAGGGCACAGGTGAAATATACTGATTTGGAGTGTGGTTTTTAGGTTGGGATGTAGCTATGGGTATTGGGTATACTACAGAATTGAAATAAAGTCTCTAGCTATTACATTGAGTGAGTTATGCAATGTTGAAGGAGAGGTGTATTTGGGAAATTAATGGCGCGAAAACGGAAATCAATTTTACCAGGATAGTTCTATTCGACACTAGGGCATTCAGGCTAGGTTACCAGATTGAAACACAGTATGCTCTAGAGTTAATCTGCGGAACCAACACCAGCACCTCTGTGTCCGCCTTGGCGGACTCGGTCCGAGTACCCGAGGGAGGATTTAAGGGTTTGGGATTTCACAAGACAAAATTATTTAAAGTAGTGCGCACTTTGCAAGAATCAAAGGCAAGGTTTCAAGAATGGTTCTGACAATGTTACAAGTTCTTAAGGTAAGGATAGGATGGTTTAGAGATTGGGATGGAACAAAACAAGGCAAGGTATGCTATGATTTTCTATGCTTCCTATTAATACTTCCAGTCCACTTTCATTTAGGATTTTGGACCGTCAAGGTTTCTGGTCATCACACGGATCAGGTCTATCCAAGGACAGCAGGGCACATCTGTCGAGAGGCTGGGCGGTTCTGGTCACTGGACTGGCACCTCGGGTGACTGGACTGGTTACTGGAGACTGGAGATCAGTGGGATTGCGAGTTTGGAGCAGGCATGCATTTAGTAGTAGCAAGCCAGCTGGATCAAGATGGTTCCCTTGGGTTTTGGGATTGTTTCAGAATTGTGAGGCCTAGCTGAAAAGGAGTTCAGCAATGCTGAGCCTTACCTTTGTAAGGAAAGTCAGGAATCTGGAACAAGGATGGTGAATTCAGGAACAGGGCGCCCACAACGAAATCGGGAATCTGTGTCCTGGTGTGCTGTCAGGTTCCCATATTTATTATGCCAAATGAAATCACTAAATTATATGGCAGGGGCAATCTTACTGTCCACACCCCCTACTGCTAGGATTGGGTAAAAGCACAGTTTCTATCTTGCTTTTCGCTGATTGGATCACAGAAAATGTCATGTTTTATGGTGTTACTTTTACAATGTCTAGAAACCTCCCCTAGCTATTGGGACCAAAATCTAACTTTCCCACAAATACATGTTTATGTAGTTATGACCTCTAAGAAAATCAGGCGCACAGGTTACATCTTTCGTGCGTCACATTTCAATCCAAGTCCCAAATCTGTGAGAACTGGTTTTGCCTTTCTGCTACATTTTGGCAATTTTAGCCATGAAAGATTAGGCCTAAAATTTCCCAAATTTGTACATAGATGCGCATTCACCCCATGGATATGTGTACACAATGTTATGTTTGCAACGTTAATACTTTCCGCACAATTGGTCATTCATTATAACTTCTGTTCCTTATGCAGTAAGAAGATCTACCAAGTTTTCAAATGGATAGCATAAAATTTGATTTAGAATTATGCACTTTTCACATTCTTCCTCATTCTTGTGGCACAGTTAAATGTCTTTAAGGTTCAGTTACAAATAGGCTTTTTAAACACCAAATGTCCTTGTAATTTTTTTTTTCTTTTGCCCAAGTGTAAGCAAATGTCAATCCTTTGAAGCGGGGTGAGACCTCGCTCTGTTAATTGAAGTTTCCTGCCCCTCCCACTGGAAGGGCAAGTGTCTTAGCCTGCCATTGTCTTGGCCTGGGGCAAAGACAAATATCTAATGTGACTTAAAGTCCCATTTTTCTGGGAATTCAAAGCCTCCAGCTAGCAATTAGCCTTTTCCTGTTCCAGCAGTTGGTGTCACCCTTTCTCAGGGTCAGCACTGACAGAGCACTTTTTTTTTCTTTTAAATACAGTTTACCAACTCGGACGGGGTTGAGCTTTGATTTATGCTTCTAAATCTTAACTTTAAACCTATAGAATTATAACAGTTTATAAGTCTCTTTACCATTACAAATCCTTTTACATTTCTTAAGTAATTAAACTAAGCCTTGACACAACAATGTACTTTTAAAATAGGCGATTTTCCCCCTTCAGTCAGGAAAAAGCCCATTTTACCATTTCCTTTAAATTCGGTTTTCCTCTGCAGCACATATACACTTTGGGCAGCTCCAGTCCTTTCCTTGAGTGCTGTAGTTGTTTGCAGTATGAATACATGTATCAGACATTTGTTTAGAGTGTGTCTCTGCACATCTGATTCTTGATACTTGTTGCAAAGTTTTGGCCACTTGTGGAAAATGAAAAACGCAGTCCCTGGTTTGCTTTTCAAAGGATACTGTTGCCAGGAGCTGTCATTCAATGAGGCCCAGTTCCTCTGAGCCAGAGCCAAAATGAAGAATCCTGGGCATTGCAGGGCCCTTTTTGATCATAGTGGTTTATAAGAAATGAATGGATTTAGCGCCAAGCAGCACTTTTTAAGATTGGGAATGTGTCAATTTAAAAGGCATTTTGGTGGGGTTCGGCCCAATGAGGCTGCTTCATTCACTTGGCTCCATGTAAATGTTAAATAGCCCACTTGCATACTCCTGCATTAGGACTCTGTTTCAACCCCACCGGAACTGGGTGTGGCAGGGGGTGTGCAGCCATTTTCTGGTTGTGACACAAATGCAGTTTTAAAGATCTTGGCATGCACAGGAGTCAGCGCAGCCATTTTGGGCTGTTTCTTTGACCATTACAGTAAAGTAATGTAGTGAGGCACATCTGAGTGGGTCAAAATATCCCACAGAGATACACAGTATCTCTCACAAAAATATTTGAATGGATTGGGTCCTCCCACGTATTCCTCATCTTATGATATTCATATCCGCCAGCTTTGCTGGTTCAGGGAAAAGAAAAATTATCGGCAGAGGGCGCTGTGCACGAGGTTGTGGCGTCGATGTCCCTCGACTGGCTCCGTACCGTGTCGACATCAACATCAGTATAAGTAGCTTGTGCCGTGCCCGTTGGCTTCAGTCCTTTTTTCCGATTGCTTCGCTCTTGTGAACGGCGCGCTTTGAAATTTTCTTCAAGAAAATGTCTTCTTCCACCCCTTCTACTCCCAAGACGGGGTTCAAAAAATGTATTGACTGCAGATCGAAAATGTTGATTACAGACCCTCACCGCATTTGTCTTTGGTGCCTAGGTTCACATCATCGAACCGGCGACTGTGGCTGCTGTCAGTCGATGAAGAAGGCCCTTCGTGAAAGAAAAGGTAAACTGGTGGTGGGGCGGGAAGCTTCAAGGCCTCTTCGAAGGCCTTGTAAAAAAATATAAAAAGTTGACCGATTTGAAGGAATCGGATTGCAGTAAACACTGAGGTCTCATTCACGCAGTAGATTGAGACCACCATCTTCATCAAATAAGGTTAAGAGAAGACCTAGATCTCCCTCCTCTTCCTCTGATGCGTCTACCGAATTGGTAAAATGTCCGACTAAGTCAGATTCCCCAAGAAAATGGGATGAATTTAGAAGGAAGATGATGGTCTTTAAGAATGCGGCCTCAACCCCCTCAAAGAAACCAAGAGCCAGACACCGGTCGCTCTGTTGGACGACACAGGTAAAAAGGGAACTACCATGGAAAGATCCAGTAGTAAAGGTGAACATTGAAAATCTCGATTCGATGTCAAATCGTCGAAGACTCATCGAGAATCTAGTGTTTTCCAGACACAGACAAAAAAACATAAATTGTCGAAGCCCTTGACGACTGCGCCGATGGCTTTGGCATAGAAACCACAGGTGTTTTCGACACCTTTGTCGAAGACGTCATCAGTGTCTTTGACGATTCCTTCAATAGCATCGACCCAAACTCAAGCACAGGAAAAGGAGATTTACTCCTTCACCTAAGTCGGACTTCTTTAAGTCTGTCTTCTATATTTGAAGAAAGTGCCTCAAGATGTTTCTCCTTTTGGAGTGCAATATGGTACCAGAGAGGTTCCAGAAGAATGAATCGATCCAGAATCGAAAATGAGACCTGTCTGACACCATTCACTCTGCTAGTGGCATTGATACGTCACCAGAGCTAGAGTTTGCAAAACCTGACCCTGCAGAACATGCAGATTCAGGGTACAGGAGTTTGATTAATAGGGGTGTGGAATACATCGGCTGGGGTAGATCCTCACCCACATTTGATCAGGATGATATGACTGATCTAATGATCAGGGCCCCCAGAAGGACCCAGTTCTCCTCTTCCATAGGGCACTTCAGAGGACAGTGGAAAAAACTGGAAGGTTCCTGATACTGCTTCTGCAGTCAACAGTAATTGCGAGTTGTGACCCCCGATTATTTAAGGAGGCATCCCACTCCAGAAAGTCTGGTTATTCAGGCAGCAACTTCGTCAAGACAAGCAGCCTATCCATCTATCCCCCCAGATAGAGAGGATAAGAAGGTGGATCCTTGGACCGGTAAGGTCTTTACCTCGGGTAGCATGGCTCTCAAGTCTACAAATGTCATCTGTACCCTGGCCAGGTTCACACATACCCTATGGGACTGCATTTCGGCGGCGGCTGATCATATTCCGGAAGGCAAGGCAAGGCAAGGGAAGGCATCCTGAATATTGTTAAAGATGGAAAGGAGGCAATGGGGTAATGTCTCCAGTCTGGACTGGATACTGCTGATAGTATCAGCAGATCCGATCCATGGCTGCAAGCACTGTGCTACGCAGATTTGCATGGTTGAGGAAGTCGGGGGTTGGCACCAGATGTGTAGGCCAGACTACTCAACATACCTTTTGATGGCTTGAGGCTGTTTGCAGTTTTTCTAAGCTTTCTTCAGCTTTACTGCCAGACTTCAAAAGTGGCGGCTAAATCTCTTAACGCCTCTATGCGAAAGCCTCAAACCTTAATTGGGCTCATCTTCTTGGAGAAGTTGTTCTTTTCGATACTACTTCTCTTTTGGTAGAGGAAGAGGACATGCCATACAAAGAGGTAAAAGCAATGTTCCTCGTGGTGGACGAGGAAAAAGTGCAAAACCTGCCTCAGGAACTGCGTCTTTGCCCTCAGCTGCTCCTGCAGTCGCCTCCAAGTCACTATGAGGCCGTATCACACAAAACCCTGGTGGGTGGCAGAATCTTACAGCATCTGAAAAAATGGCGGGGCATTACTTCAGATGCTTGTCGCTGCAGACAGTAGCTCAAGGTTACTGCCTTCCCTTCCTATAAAGGCCTCGGGACCATCCACTGGGAACCAACTCCGTCAAAATTCCAGATCCGCTCCTTGTGCAGGAAATTTTAACCCTGCTAGAGAAAGGTGCAATAGAACATGTACCTGTAGCGGAGAGGAACAAGGGTTGATATTCCCCCTACTTTATCATCCCAAAGAAGGACGGAGGATTGAGACCCTTCTTGTACTTAAGAAACTTGAACAAGTACCTCCAGGAAGGACAAGTTCAAGATGGTAACCCTTTCTCATATCCTTCAGGCTCTTCAACTCCAAGACTGGTTGGTATCATTGGACCATCAGGATGCTTACTTTCATGTGCCAATCCATCCCAAGCACAAAGTACCTGAGGTTCGCGGTTCTCACTATCAGTTTCGAGTTCTGCCATTCGGGCTGACCTCCGCCCCAGGGGTTTTCACCAAACTGAGGGCAGTTGTGGCAGCGAGTCTCGGGAGAGGGAGGATTCACGTCTGCCCTTACCAGGACGATTGGTTGATCAGAGCACATTCTCCCGAACAAGCTCAGGAACATCTGTCGATCACCTGTCACTTCCTTCACAAACTGGGGCTTCTCCCTCAATTTCAAGAAGTCCTACATACCACCATCCCAAAAGCTCCAGTTTATCGGAGCAGTCTTGGATACTTCCTTGGGCAAAGCCTCTCCTCCTGAGGTGAGAGCTCTCCACATTCTGCAGATGGTAACAAAGTTCCGGAATTCCCAGCATCTGCTGCCCTTAGATTTTCTGAGGTTGCTCGGCCTCGTGGCATCCTGCATTTTTCTGATGCCACAGGTTCGACTGAGGATGCAATCTCTTCAATGTACCCTCAGAACTCAGTGGTCCCAATTCTCGGAGTATGTCGGATCTTCTGCGAGTCCGAGCGCAGTCGCTCAGGATCTACTATGGTGGGCTTGCAACGACAACATCCTCAAGGGAGAATCTTTTTGGCAACCATGGTCGGAGATAACAGTAGTGACGGATGCCTCACTCACAGGGTGGCAGGCCCACACCGACGATCTGACAATCAGCGGTTGTTGGTCTCCATCGGGGTCCAAACTACACATCAACCTATTGGAGCTGAGGGCAATCAGACTAGCGCTGAATGCCTTCTTGTCCTCTATACAGGGAAAGAATATCCTGATAATGACGGACAACACGGTGGCCATGTACTACCTCAACAAAGGAGGTGTAGGATCACTACCACTGTGCAGAGAGGCAATTCAGCCCTGGGCAATAAGAGAAGGGATCTCTATCGGCAGTTCACCTAGCCGGAGAGCAGAACACGGCATCCGACGCTCTGAGCAGACAGAGCACAGTCTCCCATGAGTGGGAGCTAGCTCAGAAAGACCTTCTGGAGATCTTTGCCCTTTGGGGAACCCCTCAAGTGGATCTGTTCGCGACCATTGTCAACCGGAAGTGCGAACAGTACTGCTCAAGGGAATTTCCTCCGAGAGGAGCTCTAGGAGACGCATTTGTGGTGGACTGGAAGTTTTTACTTCTGTACGCATTTCCTCCAGTCCCCGTGATTCCTCATGTAATCAGGAGGTCGAGAAAGTTCGGGAAAACCATGATCCTAATTGCCTCGGATTGGGCCAGGAGGACGTGGTACCCGGACCTTCTGGACATGTCCATCTGCCCTCCAATACGTTTTCCGCAAAGAGGTTCTTCTCTCGCAAGAGGAAGGTCTGGTTCTCCATCCAGAGGCCAAAACACTTAACCTTCACGCATGGTTTCTGAGAGGTTTAGATACAAGGATTGGGATCTTCAGGATGACGTCATGGAGAGTTTGCTTTCGGCCAGAAGGCCAGCAACTAAATCCCTGTACTGATGTCGTTGGAATAAATTCAGTATCTGGTGCAGGGATAAGTATGTGGACCCTTTTCAATGTGCCACCCCAATGGTGCTTTTCTTTCCTATTGCATCAAGCCAATCTGGGGCTCCAGATCGGGACACTTAAAGGATATCTGGCTGCGTTGTCCATTTTCAAGCGCTCCTCGTAAGGTTTCTTCAAAATTCCATTACTCATTAAATTCTTGAAAGGGCTTAGTAATGTGTACCCTCCAATCCCTTTTCATGTCCCAATTTGGGATTTAAATCTGGTTATGTTTTGAACTTGTATAACTTTTTTAGCCTCTGTACTCCTGACCCTTGAGTCTTCTAACATTAAAAACTGTCCTTCTGGCCTTAACATCAGCCCGCAGGGTTAGTGAGTTACAGGCTCTCTCATGCAAACCTCCGTATACTACTTTTTACAAGGACACAGGTTAAACCCTATTTCTTACCAAAAGTAGTTTGACTTTCACTTGTCATAAAAGATCATATTGCCAACGTTCTACCCTGCTCCTCATTTGGCCAAAGAGGAGAGATTACATAGACTGGACCCTAAAAGGGCTCTCCGCTTTTACATTTCAAGAATGTCAAAATTGGGTCAGGATGACCAACTTTTTGTAGGTTATACTGGCCATAAATTGAGATTAGCGGTGACAAAACGGACCATATCCCGCTTGATCATTTTGGCTATAATTGAGTGCTACAGATTGGCGGGAAAGGACCCACCAGATGGGCTTTGCACCCATTCCACTAGGGGGATGGCTACTTCTGCGGCTCTGAAGAGGGGAATCCCTGCAGCAGATATTTGTTCAGCTGTAACATGGGCATCAATGCATACCTTCACCAAGCATTGTTGCTTAGATTCTTCTTCCAATGAAGGTTTATTTGCCAAAGCGGTACTCCATTCTGTCCATGACAAAAATAATTGGTATTCCCACCTCCAAAATTACCACTGCTATGGGAGTCCATCATGAGATGAGGAATACGTGGGAGGACACAATCCATTCGAAGAACAAGTTACTTGCCAATTGTAACGTTCTTTCGACTGGATGTTCCTCCCGCATATTCCTTTTAGCCCCTCCCATCCTACCCCGCCGTACAGTTTACGTTCGTTACACTTCTCTCACACAAAGGGTCTTTCAGTCATGAGGCACACCTGGTTGTTTCTCGAATATTTCCTCAACAAAACAGAACTGAAGCCAACGGGCGTGGCACGAGCTACTTATACTGATGATGTCGACACGGTACGGAGCCTGTTGAGGGACATGGAGGCTACGACCTTGTGCACAGCGCCCTCTGCTGAGAATTATTTGTTTTTACGATGCAGCAAAGCTGCCGGATACGAATATCATAAAATGAGGAATATGTAGGAGGAACACCCAGTCAAAAGAATGTTACAGTTGGTAAGTAACTTGTTCGTCTGAGGACTGTCAGTGGACTGTCAAAGGGATATTGGTATACCCCTTCTCTCTGCTCCTGTGGCTTTTTAGTCATAGACAATCACCTAGTTATTACTGGTGTCAGTGGACGGGTTCTACTAACTATTGTGTGTTTTTTTATACTGCAGGCTATGTCCATAGCCTTGTTAGTGCACAATATGGGCACCAAAGTACCAACTTGGGGCCTCCCTTCTTTTCTCACCATTACTAGCGTGATTCTTCTTTGTTAGCACTTCATCCCCCATTCTGAGAGGGGGAGGTCTGCATGCGTGTTTTGCCTTTGTCAGGAACCCTTGGGCATCCCCTCATAGGCTCCAGAGTGTCTGCTTAGGCAGGAAGTGGGGGAGGAGTTTTCCACCCCCCCTTTCCTTTGTCTGCCAGAGTACCTGAATAGGTCCAGCTCCCACAGGGGGTCTGGCTGTCCTGATTGGACATCCAAACGCCCCTTTCTGTAAAATGCTGAGGGAGATTGCAGAGGTTTGTGTGCTGTTACTGTATAAAAGGTTAGGCTTCTGGAGTGAAAAACAAGTCGACCACTGAAGTAACCGAAGAAGACTAGAGATGCCTGCAGACACTTTGGAACACAGTGAAGCGACCACTGTTGTTCCGCGCTGTTTTCTGTGAGACAAAGGAGCTCTGGACAGGACTCCTTCTCTTTGGCTGGTGGGATCAACCAGTTCCAAGACAATCTTTGAAACGAGCCATCTCTCGAAGTCGTAGGAGCTTCCAGAGCTGCAGAACCCCCAATACCAGGAGACCTGCTGCCCATATCGAGTGCATCATTGTGGAAAGGCTGAAGCCACCCAAATCTTTGTTGATCCCATAAGGATTCTCCAGAGATCAGATCCAAGTCGCCCAGACACCATCATCGCAGTGTGGGACTGCAGGAAGCAAAGATTGGCCGGGCGATCCGTGTCCTTTGAGCTGCAGACAAGGTGCCAACACCAGAGTGAACCAAGAAGTTGCTGAAAGTCTTGCTACAGGTCCTCCCTCAAGACTGCTGCTCAGAGACCCCGTCCATTGTGGTGCCTTTCCTCAGACCAAGGAATCCAGAGGTCGGGTCCAGAGCTGCAACATCGAGGAGCATCCAGCATGAACACTTCCTTCTAACCTAAGGTACTGTGGGGAAAGAGTTATTGCTTACCTGATTCCAGGAAGTTGCTGCAGAGCGTCGGAGTGCACGTAGATGTGTCCAGGGCAACCCCCCTCTTGCCTCTGACCCAGGCCGCTGCTTGTGTCCCCTTCTCAAGTCAGTTTTAAAGTCTTCCTTGTTGGCTGTTAACTTGCTGCTTCAATAACGCTAGAAACTGGAAGAAATCAACAGAAACTCTTCATAATTTTCTGCTTGTCAAGACTCAATTCCTCTGCGAGCTGCCTTTGGCTGGGGTTGCGTTTTTGGACTTAAAGGATTTACGAGGTGAAGAAACAGTCTATAGAACCTTTAACTAAGCGTATGTTAGACTAACCCTTTTCCTCCCTTTAAGTCACTTTACTATGCGTTTGCTGAGTAAATGTATTACCGTATGAACAGTTGAAAACTGCACAAGTGTGCAATAACTGATAATGATAACATTGTCTATTCCCTTTCTAACGTTGCTAAAAAGGTAACCGTGAACAAACAAAAGTGAATGTGTTCTTTGAAGTGTATCAAGCATTCTGAAGTGTTCTAGTGTAAACGTCTAAAGTATTTAAAGTGATTCTGGTATATATATATATAATTGTATAAGAATTATACATGCAAGAGCTTCTTTTGGTGTGCACGTATAAGGTTCAGTGTACTTACCTGCAGCTCACATCTTCCTCTTAAGATGAGCCACACTGCTCTGCCACTCTACCAAAATCGTGAGGTAGTACAGACTGATACTAAGAGTTGGGGATCTACAAACCACTGGGATAGCTTACTAAAGTCTTACTACCGGTAGGACTTTAGGAAAACTCCCGTAACAGTACCTTTCGTGCCCCAGGCTTCATTAAATCCAATCAATCAGGATCAGGAACATCAGGCTTGTCATTTTACTGTCCATAGTCACATTCAACTTTCTATCAATCCTACCAGCAGAGGGTTTCGCAAGAGAAAGACTGAGGCAGGGTTGTAGCCTGTAGAGGCACGGCCACCACTGCCAACAAATGACAAGTCAATTATAGTTCCCTCCCATGCATTCCCAGTTGGGGGGCCGCATACAACTTTTTACCCAGCAATGGGAGGGAATAACTACAGATTGCTGTATCCTCGTAACAGTGGCAAGAGGATACTCTATACTTTCTCCATTCACCATGCCATCATCCACGTGCGAATAACATTTCTTCAGTATATTTTCAAATACTACTACAAGAAATCAAAGGACTTGTAAACAAGGTGGCAATAGAGCTGGTGCCATCTTCAGAGGAGGATCAAGATATTTATTCAGTGTACTTCCTTGTTGCAAAGAAAGATCTATCAATGCGGCCAGTTCTAGACCTGCGCCTTGCAAACACTTATGTCAAGCCTCAAAATGTCAAGATGACTACGCTACAGGAGGTAATTACCCTGCTAATAGAAGGGATTTCATGGCAACATTAGATATGAAAGATACATACTTCAATGTTGCTAGCACACAAAAAATATTTTGGATTCAAAGTGGGGGACAAGCACTACCAGTTCAGTGCTACCATTCGGCATAATCTCAGCCACAGGGTATTCACAAAGATCCTAGATGTACAAGTTGCCCACTTACGAAGGTAGTCCATTCCAGTGTACCCTTACTTAGACGACTGGCTAATAGGAGAGACACCTCAAAGGTGCCTACAAAACGCCCAACGGACAGTGGATTTTCTGTTCCAATTAAGTTTCTCCTTTAACGAGAAGAAATAAAATCTAGTGCCCAGCCAAGTAAAACAATTCCTACACGCACTAATGAAGACAAATGACTGACTAGTCCTACCCACCAATGAAACGGTCCAAAACATGGCGTTTCAAACACCCCAGTATGTAGCCGTACGTCAAGTAAAGGTGCAAAAAGCAACGCACCTTTGAGGAATTATGGTTTCCTGCATCTATCTGGTGCCACGCGCCTGACTGCGCATGTGTCCACTGCAAGAGTGGTTAGTTTTATCGCTACAATGGTGGTCCAAAGACAGTCTGTTAAAGGGAGAACCTTTGAACACTCCAGCAATCGTAGCCACTCACAATGGACACATCCTAACAGGGTGGGTAGCTCATTTTCTTCATGAAACGGCATACAGAATGTGAACAGACATTAATCAAGACTTGCCACACAACGTCTTCTCAAACTGGGGGTTCCCAGAAATAGACTATTCACTACTCTGAGAATGCACAATGTCTAGATTATGAATCCAGGTGGCCCCATAAAGGTTCCAAAAGATGACGCACTACTTAATTGGTCAGGGATATTTGCCTGACTTGCCACCTCCCCACCCTACGCTACCCCCTCCCCCAACACCTCTTCTCAACAAAATAGTCCAAAAGCTACACAAGTGTTGGGCAAGATTGTGTGCAGTACCTTTTGAGTGCACTACAAATACCCCGATCTCCTGGCAATAGGAACCCAACCTTTTGGTATAGGTCTGTACTACACAGGTTGGTAGCATGATTGAGCAGCCAGGCTTATCTCAAGAGGGGTCAGTGTGAGCAGTCGGTTTGTAACACCGAGTTTCTCAGTGACAGGTATTCAAATAAACACACTCCAGCTTTCTTGATTAAACAATTATTCATTTAAGTCAGTTATATAAGCCTTTTTCAGAAGGGAGCAAAACATTTAAAAGTTCTAATACACTTCAAAACACACTCGGTTTCTCTAAATCAGATTATACCCATTGGGGATGGCACACAGACACTTCCTACACCCTCAGGTGACTTAAATTGCTAGGATACTGTGGCCATTGATTTATCACTGGCACATTTAGAGCAATACTGAGTTTGGTGCAAAGGTTAGATGTGGGAATAAAACAAAGGCTAACAAATAATTCATAAACGGGTAAGTACTTTTAAAACCTTCCAGTGTCAAGTAAATTAACGCTTTCCTGGAGGAAAGGTAAAACACATTGGTAGGGAGAGTCTCTCACAAAGCCAGGACAGCCAAAGTAAGTTGAGCAAAGTCTAGGGGAGCTGAAGTTCTCCAGCATGGGGTCTGGCATGGATTCACATGCTCATGAATATTCCCTGTCAGGCTGGGAATCCTCGGTAAAGAAAAATCAATATCAGTTTCGTTTCTGATCTGTCTTTCGTAGTAGTAACCAATCACTGATCTCTGTCATACTGACCACAGCCAATGACTGCCATCTCCCTAAGCCCCGCCTCCGGCAGCCATCTTCAGATTTTTACCGCACGTTCAAGTGTTGGGATCCTCGTGCTATTGCTCTCGAGCTTTAGTGCTTTTTTCGCGCCTTTTCTTAGGAACATTTTCTCTTTTTCGGTCAAAAGAGCCTCAAGCTCCACCGTTTCTTTATCCGATCAACGGGGACCCTTGTCGGATTCTTCTACGCCCCTCGATGGTGAAGATTTCGTTGAGCCACGCTTTTGGAGGACTCCAGAAGTTTCTCAGGCCCATCTCGATCATGGCCCAGGAGAAGGGAAGCTCAACGGCCAGAAAGCTGTTCAGGGTCTGCCCTGGATGCCAGCTTCAGAATGTCTTTAAGGAGGACGAACACTCCCTTTGCCTCTAATGCCTGCATGAGGACAAGACGCAATTGGAGGACGACTGTGCATTTTGCGGTCCAACAGAAGGCCAAGCACCGCGAGTCCACTGGCACCAGGAGCGGCGAACGGTCGGGCTCTACGGGCACCAGGCAGGGGCGCATCCTCCCCGGCGCCATCAACCACGAGCCAACGCTCTGGCTCGGGTAAGAGGAAGGCCGAGCACCCGGCGAAGCTCCTGGAGAGACCCCGGTCGAGCTCGAAGGCCCCATCGGAGGGGGAGCGAGGCAGTGACCCTCCCCCCAAGAAGAAGGCGGTGAGCGCACCTAAGGTGGTGAAAGCCTTAATCCACCCGGCCAAGGCCTCTATCGAGACAGTCGCGGCGGCCCTGGCTCAGCCTGTGGAGGCTACACCAGTGGTGGCGACCTCGGGGCCCAGAGTCTCCCTGCCACCGCGGAGGGAGTCCTCTTTCATGCCCATCGACAGGACCCCTGTGAAACCTCCGACGGAGAAGAAAAAGGGGGGGGCAGGAGGTTGTCGTGGATTCGACCTCAACATCTGAGGAGGAGCTGATCGAAGTCTTAAGCCACGGCGTTGGCGTGGAAGAAGACCAGCCCGTCGGGAGGGACCCCGACGTAGTAGACGACTAGAACGTTGAGGGTGCCGACGGGGCTCCTGACCGCCCGTCGGACTCCCCTCAACCAGTGCCGTAAGACAACTCGGCGGCCATTTTGTTGCTTATACAGTCCTTATGCTCGGAGATAAGGACGAGATTGCCGTTACCACCAACGGAGGAACCTCTCCCGACGGGGGACCCGGAGCCAGGCCCTTCTGGGAGCCCTCCTCCTAAGAGAAGGATTCATCCACCTCCTTTTCAACCATCGCGCCCTGCTCAGCCCTCCTCCCCGTCCACGACCCGTGGGGATATACGGGGACTGACACGGCCGCGACGGGCACAGAAGACGAGGTTTACGACGAGGATCTCCCGTCGTCACCTCCTCCCCGGGCTTCCCCGCCCGACGAGATTGGATCGTTTCATGCCATGATCGCCAGGGCATCCAAGCTTTTCCAGCTCTGCCCGGAAGAGAAGAAGGAAGGTTTCCTTTATCAACGGCGCGAGACCAAGAGGAAGACGGTCCTCGCTGTACCTCTACTGGACGATATCTGGGATGAGGGTCTCGCCCTCCTCAAGAACCCATCCACAACGCCTGCGAGAAGGGATCGGTACGAGAAGAAGTACCGGGTCCCGGACGCGGCCCCCCTGTGCCTTCGGGCACAGCCGACCCGGGACTCGGTCGTCTCAGCGGCGGCCAGGAAGAAAGCGGGGGGGGGGGGCCTCAGCCTCTACGTCAACCTCCCCGCCGGACGCGGCGAGGGAAAGAAATTGGACACGATGGGACGCAGAGTCATCTCATCGGCAGCGACGACTATTAAGGTTGCCAACGCCTTGGCTATCGTAGCACGCTACGACAGGGAGTTATGGTACAAAATCGCCCCCCTGCTGGACTTCTTACCAGACGACAAGAGGGCGGAGGCCCTAGAGATCTTGCAGGAAGGAGAAGTGGCGTCGGACCACGCCATTACGATAGCGACGGACATCGCTGACACTGGATTTCGCCAGTTGGGCAACGGCGTGTGCCTTAGACGGCGTGGATGGCTCAAAGCAACTGACTTCCGTCAGGACATGCAGACCAGAGTCTTGGACATGCCGTTCGACGGGAGCAACCTGTTTGGGAAAACGGTGGACGATTCCCTACAAGCCATCAAGATGGACACGGAGACGGCCCGGGCTCTTGGTGTCCTCCAGCAATGACGGCCGCCCTTTCGGAGCGGTGGAGGCAAGCAGGGTGCCTCGGGTTCCGGCGGCGGATTTTCCACCTATCGTCAAGCGGCCCGTTCGTCACAGGAAGCCTACAGGGGACGAGGCAAGTCGGACGGACCCCGCCGTCGTCGCCAAGGAGGAAAAGGCGGAAAAGCCTCGTCGAAGCAGGACTGAACCGGCGGTGGGGTCGGGCCCCCACCGAAGCACCCCGGTGGGAGGCCGGCTGGCGAACTTCGTCAGCGTGTGGGAGTCCATCTCCACCGACCGTTGGGTGCTGGACGCCCTGGCCCAGGGTCACGTGCTCGAGATTCTAAAGTGCCCGCGCGTCCCCCCCCCCGTGGCCAGGAAGGAACATCCCGCCCCTCAACTTCTCTTGGAGGTAAAGGTGATGCTCAAGAAAGGCGCCATCAAGCTCGTCCCAAAGAGGCTTCGGGGCTCCGGAGTTTACTCAAGATACTTCCTCGTGAAGAAGCCGGGAGGATGGCGTCCTATCCTGGACCTACGACGACAGAACAAATTCATCAAGGCACAGAAGTTCCGGATGGTCACCCTCCAGCACGTCCTGGGTCAACTGGAGGAGGGCGATTGCCTGTCGTCGTTGGATTTGGAGGATGCCTACTTCCATATCCGCATCCTAAAGGGACACCGAAAGTTTCTCAGATTCGTGGTCCAAGGGCGTCACTACCAGTTCAGAGCCCTTCCCTTCGGATTGAGGTCGGCACCCAGGGTGTTCACCAAGTTCCTCGCACCGGTGGCGGCGCGGCTGCGCCTGGAGGGGATCCACGTCTACCCCTACCTGGATGACTGGCTCATCCGAGCAAAGACAAAGGAGCTCGCCGCGGAGCACACGGCGATGACCGTCCAACTACTCACGGACCTGGGATTCTCCATAAACTACGCCAAGTCCCACCTGGTGCTCGCTCAAGACGCACTGTTTCTGGGAGCAAAGCTCGACACAGTGGCGCTTCTGGCCTCTCCGTCGGAGGAAAGGACGAGGGCCATCTTGGGCAAGGTGCAGCGGATGCTGGTTGCGGCCAGGGTGAGGTCCATCAAGTCGCTCCTCGGAATGATGTCTTCTTGCATTTACCTCATCCGCCTGTGCAGGCTTCGGATGCGCCCGTTACAGGAGTTCCTGGACGCTCGCTGGATCCAGACGACGGGCAGCTTCGAGGACAGGATCACACTTGATGAGAGCTTCCGACTAGCGATCCGGTGGTGAGGCACCCGCGCGCATCTGACGGCAGGCATGGACTTCCAGACCCAGGGCCACCAGAAGACAGTGACCACGGATGCCTCCCTGGAAGGGTGGGGAGCGCACACCGAAAAAATGCACACGAGGGGCCTTTGGCTGCCGACGGAGAAGTCCCTCCATATCAACGTCCTGGAACTCCGTGCAGTGTTTTGGGCCCTCCGGTCCTTTCTTCTGTCCCTCAAGGGCAAGGTGGTGAGGGACTTCACCGACAACACCACCACCATGTTCTACATGAGGAAGCAGGGCGGTACCAGATCCCCAGCCCTGTCCAAGGAGGCTCAGGATATGTGGTATTGGGCCGTCACCCAAGGGCTGTTTCTGGTGCCGTTGCATCTGGCAGGGATAAAAAACACCATCGCCGACGCTCTCAGCAGAGAGTTGCGCTCGTGCCACGAGTGGGAACTACGACAGGATCTAGTGAACCGCCTCTTCCGACGGTGGGGCACACCCCAGATCGATCTGTTCGCGACGGCGACGAACTCCAAGTGCCGGAGGTTCGCCAGCAGGTTTCCCCAGCCGAGGAGCATGGGCGATGCTTTCTCATTCCCCTGGGAGGGCCTGTTCCTATATGCGTTCCCTCCATTGCCGCTGCTGATCCGGCTCATCAACCAGCTCAAGAGGTCACGGTGCAGGATGATCCTCGTCGCACCTACGTGGCCGACGCAGATATGGTTCCCGGACCTTCTGGACTTGTCTGTGTCCCCGTCAATCAAGCTGCCAGTGGACGCGGATCTTCTCTCCAGGGAAGGAGGCGCCATCCTCTATCATGACCCGAAGTCGTTGAACTTGCAGGCCTGGCTCCTGCAGCGTTAGTTTGGAGGTTACGACATACCGGCCGACTGCAGAGAGGTTCTTGCAAAGGCCAGGGCGTCCTCAACTCTTAAATGCTACGGACACAAATGGAAGAGGTTCTCTGTCTGGTGCCACGCACAGAGGATTAACCCTCTATGGATTACGGCTCCTCAAGTACTGCCGCACCTGCTGACGCTGGCCAAGGCGGGACTGGCGCACGCTTCCATCAAGATTCATCTTGCTGCGATCTCCCGATACACCAGAACCACGGGACGGACGTCTTTGTGGTCTCATCGTCTGGTGAAAGAATTCATGAAGGGACTGTTCAGATCGTTCCCGCCGGTGAAGGCCCTGGCCACGGCGTGGGAGCTCAACGTGGTGCTGACTAAGCTCATGGGACCTCCGTTCGAGCCTCTGCACTCAGCTCCGTTGAAGTTCTTGTCGTGGAAAACGTTTCTTGTGGCCATCACCTGCGCACGACGGGTGGGAGAGATCCAGGCCCTTTCCAGCAAGCCCCCGTACTTGATTTTTCACGACACGAGGGTAGTGCTCAGGACGCACCCTTCCTTCATGCCCAAGGTGCCGTCAGACTTCCACCTCAACGAACCCTTGGTGTTGCCTGTTTTCTTCCCGTCGCCTTCGTCGCCGGCTGAAAGGACTTTGCACTCGCTGGATGTGGCTAGAGCGCTGAAGTTCTACGTGGACCGCACAAAGAGTTTTCGGAAGACGTCACAACTTTTTGTGAACTTTGGACCTGTCAATCAGGGGAAGGCTCTCTCGAAGGCTTCCATTTCCAGATGGCTCTCCGGCTGTATCATGTACTGTCATCGGTTGGCAAACCGACCGCTGCCTGGCCGTCCGAGAGCCCATCCCACCAGAGCGATCGCAGCTACCACGGCGTTCCTATCTGGTGTGCCCTTGCTGGACATCTGCAGGGCTGCTACGTGGAGGTCGACGCACACCTTCACGAAATTCTACTGCGTCGATCGGGATTCCAGGGAGGAGTCCAGGATCGGCCAAGCAGTGCTGGGCAACCTGTTCGCCTAAGGTGAGCCTGGTGAGGAGGTAAGAATTGCTTAATGTTGAATTTTGTATGTAATGCTTAATGTTGAGCCTGTGCCACTTCCCGTGGTTGTGCATGTGTGTAATGCTATGTATTCTTTTATTCATGAGCATGTGAATCCATGCCAGACCCCATGCTGGAGAAGGAACAAGTTACTTACCTGTAACTGTTGTTCTCCAGCATGGGTCTGGCATGGATTCACATGCGAACCCTCCCGCCTACCCCTCTGCGGCTCTTCACTTGGTCATACTGCCACTTCTCGTGCTACCAAATCTGACGATGGCTGCCAGAGGCGGGGCTTAGGGAGATGGCAGTCATTGGCTGTGGTCAGTATGACGCAGAGATCAGTGATTGGTTACTACTACGAAAGACAGATCAGAAACGAAACTGATACTGATTTCTCTTTACCGAGGATTCCCAGCCTGACGACGGGGAATATTCATGAGCATCCATGCCAGACCCATGCTGGAGAACAACAGTTACAGGTAAGTAACTTGTTCCTTTCTTGCAATTAAGCCATAACTACTTGCCTACCTTACTTTGATTGGGCTTTTGGATAACCTCTTAGTGTCTTCTCTGTTTACCATAAATAGGATGACCTCCCAAACTTCTCCCACTAGTGCTGATTTTTAAAAAATCTATCTTGACAAGGGTCTCGGCTAAATAACAGGGAAAACTTGCCAGCAAAGCGGGGAGCGGCGGTTCCATATGGTAGGCACTCCTTTTGAGGCCCAACTCTGACCCATTCAGCAGGCTAACACAGCTACTCTTCAATAAGTATATGGTTCACAGGCTCAGGGAGGTCAAATGCCTGCGTGCCCTGCACCTCACCAGTCGAGACAGCTCACATAGCAGAGGTCAGGCACCTAGATGGGCAGCCACTGCTCCAAAATGGCACCCCAGTGGTGGTCCTCTCCCATGTTACGCTGGTAGGGTGTCTAATATCCTCATAATCTCACTAATGGGATGAGATTAGCTCAGACAAGTGCGTCTTCAGTACATTCGGGGGTACTGTGTGCAGCTGGTGACAAGACTGCACAATCTGCCACTAAGAAACAGAAGCCTGCCACATTCACACCTCACATTACTAAAAGAAGACATTCTAGCTCTCGTCTTGAAAGGGGCAATCTAACAAGTCCCTTCACAGCATGTAAACAGAGGACTTTACTCTGTTTGTCCTAGTGCTTAAATAGGACAAAACCAAAGGACCCATTTTAGAACCAAGGCCAGCAAAAAAAGTATCTAAAACACCAAAGGTTCACGATGACCACCCTACAAGAGGTAATTCCCTTGTTACAGAAAGCAGATTACATGACCAAATTGGTTATGAAAGATGCCTACTTTCATATTTCAATGTTCCCGGGCCATCGCAAAAAACACTGCTTCAGAATAGCTAAGACATTTTCATTTTAAGGTGCTCCCTTTTGGAATTGCATCAGCATCACTTGTGTTTACCAAAGTGCAGCGTAGATGCACTGTAAGGACTGTAAGCAAAGCTTATTCCAGTGTATCCTTGTCTAAACTACTGATTGATAACAGTGAAAAGTGCAAAATGGTGTCTGCAATGCAAACAAGACTGAGAATCTGCTCCATAGTCTGGGATTTTATATCAAGTAAAACTAATCAAGCCAAAACAAAACGTTTCTAGGCGTGGGATGTATTGAACTGTATTTTCCAAATTACAAAAGGATATAATGTATTAGACCTTTAAAATGCACACTGAGAAAGTTAAACATCCCATCAAGTATTGTCGCACAACAGATTAAAAACGGATGTATACATTCACCCTTAGGATAGATAGGAAAACCTTTGATTCAATATATGAAGTCTAACCCATAGATGGTTTGGGGCCTTGTGCCCAAAGGTCACCACTTCCAAACGTATACTTCATAGGTCGGTTTATTAGGAGATTGACAATGCCAATGTTTGTGATTAAGACGAAAAAAAATTAATTAAAGTTCAGGGAAGTAATATCACTCAATCCCGGTGACTGGTATAGACCTAGGAAAGGCATCCTTGACCAGTCCTCCACTGACCAAAGTCAGAAAAGTGATTTAGCGGCAGGACTTTTCACATCCAATGTAACCCTATGGCGGTTGCCGGGAGGAATGGAAACGGGTGTTACCTTACCCCCCGACTAAAATGCCTCTGTTAGACTGTTAGGCAAGAATGTATGCAGTACCCTTTGGGTGCACTACATTAACCTTGACCCTCTAGCAATAGGGACCCAACCTATGGTATAAGTCTGAACTACACAGGTCGGTAGGGTTACTGAGCAGCCAGGCCTATCTCAAGAGTGGTCAATGTGAGCAGTAATGTTGTGACAGGGTTTCACGGCAGCAGTTAATCAGCTAAACACCAACACTCAAGGTTTCTTGATAAAACAATTATTAATGTATGCAAGTCAGTTGTATAAGCCTTCTTCAGAAGGGAGCAATATATCTAACAATTAAAATACACTCCAAAACACGCTCTTCGTTTCTCTAAATCGGATGATATTGATTGGGGATGGCACACACACTTCCTACACCCTCGGGTGACTTAAATAGCTAGGACACTGTGGTCATTGATATATCACTGGTACATTTAGAGCAATACTGAGTTTGGTGTAAAAGATAGAATAGAGGAATAAAACAAAGGTTAACAAATAATTCATAAGTAGGCAGGTACTTTTTAAAACCTTCCAATGGAGAGCAAGTTAACCCTTTCCTGGGGGAAAGGTCAAAGCACTAAGTCGAGAGGTAAAGGGGAGCCTCTCGGGGAGCTAGGGCAGCCAATGTTGTTTGCACAATGTCAAGGGAAGCTGAATATCTTATTTGCAGGTAGGTAAAAAGTCTTGCACAATGTTTTTAGAAATGTTTGAAGAAAAAAGGACACTTGGAAGGGCCACAAGCTGGGAGGCTTGAGGGGCAAAGCTTTAGCAACTCGGCAAGGTAACCAAGACAGGTCTCAACTGAGAGCAAGTAAGGCTACACAACAAGAGGTAAGTTCTTAGACTTCACAGTAACCCTAGTTGGAAGAAATGGTTCCAGCTGGCTTCTGTTACTCTACAACTCTGCCAATCTTGTTTCTCTTGAGCCTTAGTCGTGGGGACAAGAGGGAGGACGTCTGGGTACTCCTGCTCTGCAATGGGAATGTAATCGGCAGCAATGCCAAACTTCAATTCAGCGGTCCTTCTGTGTTTCAGCTCTTCGCGTCTGACAGTAAATGGCAACACTGTGGTTCTCAGATACCACTTCTCTCATTTCCTCGCATCTGGGGTGCAGCACTCTGTTAAGGTGTCTCAGGCTTTGTCAGTCCTGCATCAGGGAAGTCTGGAGGCTCTAGGGCTCGGGTCCAACTTAAAAGCAACACACACAATCTGGTGTTCCTCTCCCTGTCACTTCGGTTCCAGCACCAGTGGAAATACATCCAGCTCTGAGAGGATGTCCAGATGGACTTTGGAGTAGATTGGTCCCACCAACTCAAAGGGAGGAGAAGTCGTCCTTGCAGGGCTTCTCTAGTTGAAATGAATTCGGAGCTTCAGCACAGCAGCAGGGTTTTACCGGGCAATCAAAAGGTTCAGAAGTTGCAGCAGGCGTCTCTTCCAAGTTCCTCTTTGGATTCCTTCGTCCAGTGGTCGACTCTGCCTTCCAAGCCAAACAGCCTCACCTTTTATGCAGGTTTCTCCCATTCAATCCAGACTAGCCATCAATCACACAGCAGGATGGCTGTCCTTGGTGGACAGCCACCCGGCCAAACACCTTTGTGAGTAAGTCAAAGAAAAAGGTTATTAGAACAGACCACAAATCTTCTTAAGCAGGCAAATGCTTTCAGATCCCCCAATAAGAGTCATTCAGTGGAACAGGCTAAGCAAAGTTAATGAACAAAAGTCTGTATGAGCTGGAGCACTTCTTTGCAGGTAAGTAGAAAAGTCTTTGCCCAATGTTTTAGAAGTGTTTGAAGAAAAATAAAAATAAATGTAGGGCCAAAAGCTGTTATACTTGTGAGTAGAAGAGGCAAGCAACTCTACAGCAAGAGGTAAGTTCTCCGAATTTTACAGTATCTTTGTATTGAAGAAAAAGTGCAGCAGATGACTTCTGTTCCTGGGCAGCTCTGCAGATCTCACTGTCCCTGGGCCTCGGTCGTGGGGACAAGAGGGAGGACTTCTGGGGACTCCTGCACTGCAATGGGACGGTCACCGCTCGCAACCAGCAATCGTCGAACAAGTGGATGTTCGGTGTTTCAGCTCCTCGCGTCTACCGCAAATAGCAACACTGCAGTTCCTGGCTGTTGAGGTGGACTTTCCTTGCTTCTGGGGTCCTGCACTCTGTTGGGGCTCAGGCTCGGTCAGTCCTGCTTCCTGGGAGTCCGGAGGACCTTCCTGGAGCTCTTGGCCAGCATAAAAGCAATGCAAACAATCTGGTGTTCCTCTCCCTGGCATTTCGGTTTCCAGCAGCAACTCTGTGGAAGTTCAACCAGCTAAGAGAATGTCCAGGTGGCTTACTTTGGAGTTGATTGGTCCCACCAACTCAAGGGGAGAAGTCGTCCTTGCAGGGGCTTCTCAGTCGATACGAATTTGGAGTTTCAGCACAGCAGCAGGGCTTCACCACGCAAACAATCGGTCCAGGAGTTGCAGCAGGCATCCTCTTCAAGTTCATCCTTTGTTCCTTCGTCTAGTGGTCGACTCTGCCTTGCAAGCCAAAAGCATCGCCTTTTATTCAGTTCTCTCCCATTAATTCCAGCCTAGTTGTCACCCAGCAGGGTGGCTGTCTTTGCCGGACAGTCAGCCGGCCAATCACTACAGAGTGCATTTGGGTTTCCTAGGAGACTACACACAGGTATTTTCGAGCACCTACCTCACTTCCTGCCCACCACAGACACCCTGGAGCCAGAGGCAGGCTTCACTCGTGAATCCCACCAAAGGCAAAGCAAACAAAGGGAACAAACCTGGTTTGGGGTGCAGAGTAAATCCCAAGAAGGACCTTTCCACAAAGAAATGGCGAAAAAAGACCAGAGCCATTTTGACAAAAATGGGACCCTTGTGTGTTCTGCCGTGGCTGCGAACGCAGTTAGCGGTAAAATCCCATAATTGCAGTAAAACTTAAACCACTGCCACCAGCCATTCATTGAGGAAAGGTTAACATTGAAATGTTAAATGTGACGCTAGACAAAGGGGATACTAGGTAACCCCTCCAGCACCCTATTGTAAGATAGTGTGTGATGGGTCTAGAAAGTTACATATGTAAGTAAAGTCAATTTCACTTTACTGCTCTGGAAAACAGTAGTTCATCCCAGAGAAGGTATTTCAATCTTGGGAAATCTGGAAGACTTACCTGTACCACTGCACTGAAGATGCAGTGCATATCAATGTAAAGATGATGCCTATGGAGTTTGTCCGACTCCAAAGTTAAAAAGAAACACCGGGTCAAAATCACAATAAAATACATGAGGCAGTGAGAAAAAGGGCTCACTCGGTCCAGGTTAGAAATTAAAAGTCCTGAAGTCCAGCAAAAGAGCTGGGGGTCTCTAAGGTAGAAGGGAATTGGCACATTTTTGAGAATTCTCCCTAATAGGGACACAATCTTCTGCACTTGGTCCGGTCGAGGAAGGCCCAGGAGTTGCAGCTGCAGAGGTCGCTGTCTGTTTTGGGCTATAGTTTTGGTCTTTCCTAGTGCACAGGAATCTGTTCCAGACAGTTTCTAGTAGAAGACCCAAATGAGCAAAGATGATGAATTCTGTGCCAAAAACCCCCTCAGGACACCTCGGTCACCACAGTCAACTTTCGACAGGTGAACTTTAGGCAGCGAATACAGGCACAGGCCCAGGACAAGCTTCCCTTGGATTGAGATGGCTGAAAATACAGGTGCCGATCTGCAAAGTTTGATGGTTCTGTTAAGAATAGCAACAGCTGCAGTGAGGTTGCACAGGAGAGAACTGGCCAGCGAACTGGTTGGGCCTGGGACACTTTCGACCGCTCCTAATGTATGGATCACCTTGCATGGCTTGAGATTGGTTGTTGTTGCAGCTTACGCTCCATCAGGGTGATTAGTCTAGTCCAGAAAGAAAAATTGTGGGCTACAAAACGGAACTGAGCAACGGACGCTGCGCGCGGACTTTATAGGCAGGATGACGTCAATACGGCGGCTGTCGAGGGACATCGACTCGGCGGACGCCGACGCGCAGCGCCCTCTAGTGAAAAATTTTCCGAGGCCAGCAAAGCTGGAAGGCGATATCTAAGATAAGGAATACGTCGGAGGAACATCCCATCGAAAGAACATTACAAGGTAAGAAGTAACTTGTTCATCTGCTCTCAGGATGCTGCAGTTGTCAGGTAAGGCCAGTAACAGAGTGTCCGGCCGCTGTCTGAAGCCACGTCTGTTATTCCTAAGAAGTCTAATTCTCCAGTATTATGTCAGCTATATCTATCGCATGGGCTACCGTTGATCTGGCATTTAGTAAGGCACCTTTGCTATAGGGGGTGGTAATATTGGAGGGGTTAGGACAACTCTTTCTTTGGTTACCTCTAATTTTGTATGTATCTTGTATTGGAATCTAGTTTATTGAGCACTGGGGGAGGACTGATTTAGCTAATGGTCTAGACTGTAAAGAGTAGAATGTGGCGAGTCTAGAGCCAAGCCTGCCATTCCTAACTCCGATAGAGCAAGGTTGGTTGGGTATTGGTTTAGTGGCATATCGATGAATCCATTGACTGGGAGTTAAGGTACCGTCCGAGCCAGTAGGGATGACAGTCTGTAATATGGTACTTTATTCCTAGATTTAATTCTGGTAGGAATTTAGTTGGTCTAATGGTTGTTTGAAGTGGGCTCTGCTTCTGGGATGGCACATACATTTTGTGGGTTTAATCCCAAGTAGTGGAGAGAAGGGAGTAGTCCTAGTAGTGAGCATAAACTCTGACTGAAGGAGATCGAACGCTATTGCATATTGGTTGGCAACAAATGAGGTAAACAGCAGGATTACTGTAAGCCGGCTGGAGGCGTGCATAGTATAGGAGAGTAGGCCAGCTGGCTATAGATAATAGGCAGTCAATGTCAGGGTAAATGGATACTGTGCCCTGGGCCCTAAAAATCCTGGTGTGTTCGAATCCCTGGTCAGATTGGCTGATTGTCAGAAGATATATACAGTATATAGCAAGCTTGGTCACAAACTAAGGGGTACTAGCAGACAATATTGGCCGTTCGCCTTATGAAGCTTTGATTATTCAATACATTTAGGACGCAAAATACTATAAGTGGCATAGTTGAATAAAAGTGGTTTAGACTTCGCAATAAATTTTAGACTTAAAATACAGAAGGCAACACAATAGTCATGGGCTAGCTGAGTGGTACTTGCGGTCAGTATTGACACTACAGCTTATGTTTGATTCTGCAATACAATCCTGCATCAATTATAGTGGGTAACACAATTGAGTCATATGTTAAGCGCGCTAGGGACCGTGCTGGAAAGGGCACAGAATTATGCACAGAAGAATGGGGCAGATGTATGTAGAGGTGACTCAGGGCGTAAGTCACAGTGCATATAGAAGGCAGTTTAGGTTCAGGTAGAGATCTGTGTCTACCAGGCTATTATCTTGCAAATATTAACTGATGCTCATTAGATGGAAAAGGATAGACGCAGTAGCGATATAGGGTAAGTAGTAATGAGTACCACAGCCGCGTATATACGAGAAGTACTAGTAATCGCCAAGCCAAGTAAAGTGCCCAAGTCAGATTACATAACAATGGGAGGGTAGGCAAAGTGTACGGATCATGTTATATTAATAGGTATAAAACAGTGTTTGCCAAAATCGCTCAAACACAGAGTGCTGGTCATTGTAAGCACAAATGGGTACAATGCAATGTTCACAGTAATCAAATCCCTCTAATATAAATGTCATATCCTATACAGGTCATGGTGCACATCAGTGGGAGCCATGCAATGTTCACAGTAGTTGCTGTAATGCGCCGGGTGTACGTGGCATATTAACCTCCATGGAGGAATGTGCAGCAGTTCTGTGGTCACAGATAAGGAAAAAGTGTGAAGGTTTATAGTTTGCAGGTCATAGTTCGAGAGGTTGTGCCAAGGTTAAGTGGTCCAAATTTGGTAAGCGAGACAGCAAAGGTGGAGCCCTATGGCAGTAGGCTTCTGATCTATGCTCAATGAACTCTGAATAAGAGCTTGTGGGCTAGAACCACGGCGCAAATGTTCAGTAGTGGCCTCTGGCGCTAAGGGGAGTTTGGAGAAAGGTAAGCCAGACGTTGGTGGGAACAGTTAAGTCGTATTGATCGGACACGCACCTCTAATGGGAATGGTGACAGCGGTCAGATCGAAATGTGGCAAGCGGCGTAGCAACTCGCTTGTTGACAGATGTTAGCGGGTGGTCACGGCACGGACAAGCACAGACAGGCCTCTGCCTTTTGTATCGGGCCTTGTGTGCGGAGGACCGGCTATCGCCTTCCAGTAGTTCCGGTCACCTGAAGAAGCATGTTGTAGCCAATCAGCATGGGCAACTCTTCAGGAACTGTTGCTTGGCAACAGGTCAACATCAGTCAGCGGCAGCCATCTTACAATGAAAACGCATGTATTTACACGATGTACGACGAAATGGGTAGATCAGCTGAAATCGTGTCACGGACTGTTTCAAATCAGTGGATAGCGGTGGAAAACTTGACTCCCTGCACGTTAAAGTGTTGGGAGTCCTAGCGTTTTGCTCTTCGAGCTGCTCCGCGTTTTTTTTCATTTTGTTATCGGAAAATTCTTTTTTCCGTCAATTGAGCCCATGTGCTCCATTGCTTATTAATCCAATTAACGGGGACCTGTTTTTCGGCATCTTACACCGCCCCTCAAGGGCAGAAATCGTTGAGTGTTCTTCTTGGAAGCTTCATGACGTTCTTCAGGCCTACACCGCGCCGGATCATGTCAAAGAAGGACAGAGCTTCCCTCTTCAAGCTGTGCAACTCTTGTGGTTTGCAGAATATTTATTCGGATGACAAGCATTCCCATTGCCTGTATAGTCTACACCCGGCACATAAAGAAGATTGTGAGATCTGCCGTGGTTTCTCCAAACGCACCATGAAGGATCGACACGTCCGGTTGGTGGCGTGGATGCAAGCCAGGGCCTCTACCGCAGGTGCTTCTCAGGGGCATGCCTCTTCCGTATCCACCCAACCCGAGTCTGCTTCTAAGTCCTTTGAGGGCTCTCCATCCATGGGGGCCCAATACAATGCCAAGCACCACAAGTCTGCTTCCGTCAGGGTCGCCGCTACCGCAGGTACTGCAACGGTCCAGGCACGTTCATAGTCTCCAGCAGCAGCAACTGATAGGGAAAATGACTGGGAGACCCTGCATCACTGGCACCAAGAGCCTCTCCACCGGAGGAGGCGAGATCTTTTCATTCCATGATTCCTCGAGCGTCAGAGCTCTTAGTTCACCCCGGAGGAAAAGGAAGGCTTCCTGTACCAACGCCGGGAGGCAGAGAGGAAGACTATCCTGTCGGTGCCGCTCCTGGACAGCGTTTGGGATGAGGGGCTAGCGTTACTAAAGAATCCTGCTTCAGCCCCTTTTTCTTCCCATCGTTGTCCAGGGGTACGGATGAAGAGGACGATGAACTAGACTACTTTTTCCTGGCAGCCGCCGACACCACCAAGTCAGGCGACGGTTGAGACCAGAGACACTTGAGAAGAAGTACCGCAGACTCCGGCACCCGGTACTTCTTCTCAAGCCGGTCTCTAGACCTCTAGGTCTCCAGACCGGCTTGAGAAGAAGTACCGGGTGCCGGAGTCTGCGCCCAAGTGTCTCTGGTCTCAACCGTCGCCTGACTTGGTGATGTCGGCGGCTGCCAGGAAAAAGTAGTCTTTCGTACCCCTGGACAATGAGGGGAAGAAATTGGATTCCATGGGTAGGAAGGTAATCTACTCAGCGGCGATGACAGTGAAAGCGGCCAACACCTTGGCGATCGTGGCCAGATACGACTGGGAGCTTTGGTTCAAGATGGCTCAATTCTTGGATTTCCTTCCTGATGACAAGCAGGTTGAGGCTTTGGAGATCCTCCAGGAAGGCGAGGTGGCTTCGGACCACACCATCACGGTGGCACTGGACATTGCGGACACAGGTTTCCGCCAGATGGGCAACAGGGGTTTGCCTTAGCAGTCGTGGCTGGCTCAAAGCCACCAACTTCAGGCAGGAGGTCCGGACGAGGGTCCTGGACATGCTGTTCGACAGACGACCTGTTCGGCAAGACTGTCCATGAATCCCTCCAGGCCATCAATGTCGACACAGACGGCCCGCGCCTTGGCACCCTGCAACAATACAGGGTGTCCTTTTGTTCCTCAGGAGGAAATTCTAGCAAGTCTTCGAAGGGTATCGGCGGGCCTCATCCTCTTACCACCAACCCTCCCGCTCTTCGACCCAGGAAGCCAAAAGGGGTTACGCCATGGTCTTCGGAGGTGGCCGCCGTCGGCAAGACTCCCAGGGCGGCGCCCCTACCGCCAAGCAGTACTGGACCGGCCAAGATGTTGGGCTCTCCCCGCAGCACCCCGGTGGGAGGCAGACTGGCTGGCCAATTTCGTCAGTGTGTGGGAGACTATCTCCACTGACCGATGGGTGCTGGACTCTCCTTGGAGTTTCAAAGAAAATGTCCCCGAATACCACTGGTGGCCCGACAGGAACAGCACATCCCTCAGATTGTTCTAAAGGGACTCCTGGGCTCTGGAGTTAACTCAAGGTACTTTCTCGTGAGAAAGAAGACCAGGAGATGGAGGTCCATTCTTGACCTAAAATGTCCAAACAAGTGCATAAAGTTCCAGAAGTTCAGGATGGCCAAGCTGCAGCACATGCTCGGCCAGCTGGAGGAGGGAGACTTTGTCGTTGTTTGATCTAGTGGACGCATACTTCCACGTTCCCATACACCAAGGACACTGCAAGTTTTTACACTTGGTTGTTCAAGGGAAGCATTACCATTTCAAGGATCTTCCTTTCGGATTGAAGTCAGTGCCCAGAGTCTTCACCAAGTGCCTGTCTACAGTGGCGGCCCATTTAGGACTGCAAGGGATCTAAGTGCACCCTTACCTGGACGACTGGGCCATCCGGGCCAGATCAAGGGACATCGCCATCGACCAACCAGCGAGTACCGTACGCCTGCTGACGGAACTGGGGTTCTCAGTGAATTTTGCAAAGTACTGATTGACTCGCAGGATGCGTCGTTCCTGGGATCCATGCTCGACAGTGTCCTGCCTGGCGTCAGCGTCTGAGGAGAGGATATCGGCCATCCGAGAAAGTGAAGCAGCTGTTGGCCCTGAGGGGCGCCACGGTGAGGACCATAAAGCCTCTACTCGACAGTATGTCATGCCAATACTTGATTCGGCTCTGCAGGTTGAGGATGTGCCCTCTGCAGAAGTTCCTTGACGCCCGTTCGTTCCAGGTGTCTGGAGTCTTCTGGGCCAGAATTGCGCTCGAGTAGGAGTTCCGTCAAGCGAGAAGGTGGTGGGGAGTGCACTTCAATATCGCAGGAGGCGCGGATTTCCAGAGCCCCCGTACCAGGAGACGTTTTCGACGGACACTTCCCTGGAAGGTTGGGGAGCTTACACCAGACGTCTTAACGCCAGACACCTGTGGCTGCCATAGGAAAAGGCGCTACACATCAACATACTGTAACTATGGGCAGTGTTTTGGGCACTCGGGTAATTTCTGCTGTCCCCAATGGTTGACGCACACCTTCGCGAAATTCTACTACGTTGACAGGGATTCCAGGGAGGAGTCCAGAGTCGGCCAAGTAGTGCTGAGCAACCTGTTCGCTTGAAGGTGAGCCTGGTGAGGAGGTAAGAGATTGCTTCTGTTGAGCCTTGCCACTTCCTGTGGTTGTGCATATATGTACTGCTATGTATTCTTTATTCATGAGCATGTGAATCCATGTCAGACCTCATGCTGGAGTAGGAACAAGTTTATTACCTGTAACTGTTGTCCTCTATTATGGATTTGCATGTGAACCCTCCCGCCTGCCCCTCTGCGGCTCTTCTCTTGGTCCTACTGCCACTTTACGTGCTACCAAATCTGAAGTCTGCTAGAGGAGGGGCTTAGGTAGAGTGCAGTCATTGGCTGGGGGCAGTATGACACAGAGCTCAGTGATTGGGTTTTAGGAGAAAGGCAGTTTAGAAATGAAGCCGGTTTTTCTTTTACTGAGGATTCCCAGCCTGACGGGGAATATTCATGAGCATGTGAATCCATGGAGAACAGTTATAGGTAAGTAACTTGTTCCTTCCCCTCACCCTTCCCCGGAGGGCCTTGTTATGCAGGCTGCCACAGTCTCATCGAGACCATCTTCCACTCCCAAGAGGGAAGCGAAAAAGGTTGATGCCTTAGCCAATAAAACATTCACTTCGGCCAGTATGGCTCTTAAGCCTAGGAATGTGGTAAGCAGTTTTGCCAAGTATTCCTTGGGCCTTTGGACAACGTTTGGGAATGCTGCGCAGTGTGTACCTGAAGGAGAAATGCCTGAGCGCTTCTTACAGCTAGTGGAGGATGGGAAGTTGGTGGCCAGGCAGTTGCTGCGAACGGGTGAAAGTGAACCCCAACTTACAGGAGCACCCCTTAAATATTTTGAGGTACCCCTGATCACGCTTGCACCAGAGTAAATCCATCCCTCTAGGGAGTTAAGGCCATGGGTCTATCTTGCAAGGATAACAACATTTAATCTTTACAAACATTAGGATTGGGGAAATGGCAGAGGACTCTGCCCTTCCGACCAGCATTCTTTCTTCCGTGGCTGGCTCCTGCAGACTAATGGCAAGCAGGCGCCTTTATATACTGGCAGAGCTCATCCAAAACTGTTGCTCTTCCTTTAAAGGGATGCTGCAGTCTCCAATGTTGCATGGCCAGGTTACAAGCTACTGCTTCTGCAGGAATACATTGTAGCTCTTGTTTAGCATCATTTTCTATTTTATAAACATTTATACAAAACACACCTTCCCGCCATACTCAACACTCCACTCAATATTCTTATATTTCATCTGGTCCGGTAATTGTCCAAAAAAACTTGTTTTCCTGGTACTCTGTATGTCGTGCATTGAATCTTTTAGTCTGCATGGGTTTTTGATTGACAAACAGGTGCTCAGCCACTTGGTGTGCTCTGCCAGCCTTGGCCGATACCAGGCAATGCCTGTAGTCTTTTTTTTTTTTTTTTTTTTTTTTTTTTTTTAGCACAGGCTGCATTCACTGTGTGCTTTGAGCAAAGCTAACTACAATTTAACAGTTTTACAAGTATATTCATCTAAATAGTTATTTGCACCTTATATTAAATCCTAACTATATCTTTATTTAGTGACCCTCCTCCCCCCCTGGACTCTTGTAGTGCTTAGAAAACAGTTAATAGAAGTCTTGCCTAATTCTGAAGCGCTTGGGAATGAAGAAAAGCACTAGGCTCCTTCCCGCCATGGGCCTGGATATCGCCGACTGTGTGGGCTGTTATATGGCGTCAGCAGTAACGCTGAGGCCTATTTAACCTTCTGGTTTCTCGCATAATGTCCAAGTTAAGCTTAGAGAAATTTAAAGAATCTAAAATCGCTGCTAAATCTTTAGGCCTAGCCGCACAGCTGGCTAAATCTGCATTCAGCTTCACCTCTAGGGCATGGGGCTATGGGTGGTATCTTTCTTATTGCAGGAGAGCGCAGCTCCCACTGGCCAGGCTAGGGCAGAAGCGTTTCTCGTGCTCCGGACCCGGTATTTCCTGGTACCCAAGAAGTGAGGAGGTCTCTGTCCCATTCTGGACTTCAGGGCCTTGAACAAGTTCCTGAGGAAAGACCAATTCGAGGGGATTGGGTCCTCCGACGTATTCCATATCTATGACATGTAATCACCACAGCTGTGCTGCTTCGGAAACTTTTCTGCGTCCTGCGTCGATGACGTTGAGGGCGTCGACAGGCTTTCTCGAGGCTCCGGCTCCAAGGAAGTTGTCGAAGCTGTCGATGCTCAGGTCGTCGAAGGACACGCTCGGAGCTCCGGCTTCGAGGACTGTGTCGACGCCACAGGCGCTGCATCTGACGTCGACGCCGATTTACTCAAAGCCGATCCTCTCGGCGCCGATGCTTGTTCTCTCGACGCCGATTCACTCGACTCCTTTGGAGGCCGGGGTGTCGGAGGTACCCCGTGGCACGGGGGAACCCCCTAGGAAGGCTTTTCTGCGTCCTGCGTCGATGACGTTGATGCGCCGTCGTCGAGGACCTCCTTCGACATCCGACATCATCCGATGTGATAAGTAGGACGCATGACGCCCGTAGCCTCAGTTCCGTTTTTTCCGCGAACGTGTTGCTTTGTGAATCTCGGTTGACGCCTCGACTCTTTGGAGTTCTGTTCTTCTCGGTTCTTCGAACCTGTTCGTTTTTGTGAGAAAATCCTTCGTGTGAAGATGTCTTCTACGTCGTCTTCGACCCCGTGTCCGGGCTTCAAGAAGTGCGGGGAGTGTGGGTCCAAGATGTCGGTGACGGACTTGCACGACGCCTGCCTCTGGTGCCTCGGGGAGGCCCGCGACACGGATGACTATCGACTGCCAGTCGCTCACGTCCAAAGCCTTACGTGAACGTAAGAAGAAGTTGTCGGTAGGTCGGGTGTCCAAGCCCCGGAAGTCGAAGTCTGCTGGGCTTTCGACGGATGATTCGAGAGGAGACTCTCTGCGTCATCGTGGGAAGTCTCGTGGGTCTCCTTCTAGGAGTCGGTCTCGCCACTCCTCGGCCTCTTCGAGGCATTCTCGGAAGTGCCGACAGCGGTCGTCTTCCAGGTCCTCTTCGGAGGACTCTGCCAGGCACGTCGCTTACCCCACCAGCCGTGCGACGCCAGAGGAATGGGCTTCCTTCAGGAAGAAAATGCTGGTGATTCTCGAGTCGCAGGGTACTAAGCCGTCTGCGCCCCCGAGTGGGGTCGGTCATGAGAGGTCGAGAGACACTGCTCGCAAAAGTGGTCGGCACGAGTCACGGGAGAGGTCCCGTTCGGACAAGGGGACTCGTTCTCGACGTACCCGTTCCAGGTCCCGGTCCTCGACACGTTCGAGACCGTGTGCACCTGTGATGTCTTCGAAGAAGACATCGACGTCTGAGGCGTCGAGGGCGTCGACAGGCTTTCTCGAGGCTCCGGCTCCAAGGAAGTCGTCGAAGCTGTCGATGCTCAGGTCGTCGAAGGGCACGCTCAAAGCTCCGGCTTTGAGGACTGTGTCGACGACACAGGCGCTGCATCTGACGTCGACGCCGATTTACTCAACGCCGATCCTCTCGGCGCCGATGCTTGTTCTCTCGATGCCGATTCACTCGACTCCTTTGGAGGCCGGGGTGTCGGAGGTACCCCGTGGCACGGGGGAACCCCCTAGGAAGGCTCTGGTTAAGAGCAAGCACTCTCGGGTGCCTTCTTTTCGCCACCTGGAATATATTTCAGAGGCGGATGAGGATTCTGATGGCCTGGTTCCTAGTCAGGTTCCAGATGAAATTGTCTGGGGCCATAGTCAGTTTGACGATTTGAGGCAGTCACTGCATGATGCCAGTGGACTGGACACCTCTCCGGAGGTGGAGTTTTGTAGGCTTGAGCCTGGCTCTCATGCCGATTCCTCGTACCGACGCCTTATTTCTAGGGTTTCCGAGTACTTGGGATGGTCTGCTCCCCCAGGGGAGTTTGTGCAGGATGATCTCACGGACATCCTTGATGTTGGTCCCCCAACTGACCAGGTACTGCCGTTCCATATGGCTTTACAGAGAAGGGTGGCGGCGGCTTGGACTGCTCCGGAGAGTCCCCCGGCGGTGGGCAGGTCCGTGTCGCGAAAATACCGTCCAGCCAGTAGCGACCCCTGCTACTTGACCAGGCACCCCACTCCGGGGAGTTTGGTGGTGCATTCGGCCCCGGCAAAGCAAGCGTCGTACCCTACCATCCCTCATGATAGGGACGACAAACATTTTGATGGCTGGGCGAAGAAAGTGTTTTCTTCTGGTGGTATGGCGCTTCAGGCGGCCAACTCCATTTGTGCCTTGTCTCATTTCACACACTCTGTGGAACTGTGTTGCGTTAGCGGCTGAACATATTCCCGAAGGGGACGAACGGGATGGTTTCCTTGCTATGGTCCAGGATGGTAAGGATGCCATGTGTGAGTCCGTTCAGTCGGGTTTGGACTTGGCTGAATGCGTCAGTAGGTCCATGGCGGCGAGCACCGTGATACGCGGGTTTGCGTGGTTGCGCAAGTCGGGGTTTGCTCCTGATGTGCAGTCCCAGCTCCTCAACATGCCCTTTGACGGTGAACACCTTTTTGGCAGCAAGGCTGACGAGAGCCTTGAGAGGTTGCAGACCTCAAAAGCTGCAGCGAAGTCGTTGGGCACTGCAGTTCGCCAACCTCCGCCTTTTCGTCCTAGGGGACAGCAATGGAGGGGTGGTTCCTTTCGCTATTACTCGTCCTTCAGTAAAGTGAGAGGAGCTGGCAGTCAAAGAGGCCAACGCAGGGGTACCAGAGGTGGACGACAGGGTACCCGTGGTGCCAAGGCCGCTCGGGCAGTTGCCTCTTTGCCCTCCGGTAACGCTGCAGCCGCTACCACTCAGTCATGAGGCCATGTCCCATGGTTTGCCGGTTGGAGGAAGGCTGGCGTAGCATCTTGTAGAGTGGCGTGCCATTACTTCAGATGTGTGGGTTCTGGAGATCATAACCCACGGCTACTGTCTTTCCTTTCGGCACAGGCCTCGCGACAATACACCGGGGAACCTCTCTTTGCAGAGTCCGGATCCGCTCCTTGCGCAGGAAATTCAAGCCCTGTTGGAGAAAGGCGCCATAGAACTGGTGCCTGTAGCGGAGAGGAACAAGGGATGGTATTCCCCTTATTTTTTGATTTTGAAGAAAGACGGGGGATTGAGACCTATCATGGACTTGCGCGGTTTGAACAAACTCCTCAGGAAGGACAAGTTCAAGATGGTTACTCTCTCTCAAGTCCTCCAGGCCCTTCAGCTTCAGGACTGGTTGGTGTCTCTCGACCTCAAGGATGCTTACTTCCATGTGACGATCCATCCCAAGCACAAGAAGTACCTGAGGTTCGCGGTTGGCGACTCTCAATTTCAGTTTCGGGTCCTGCCGTTCGGATTGACCTCCGCCCCAAGGGTTTTCACCAAGCTCATGGTGGTGGTGGCAGCGCATCTCAGGCAAGGGGGATTCACGTCTACTCCTACCTGGACAATTGGTTGATCAGGGGGAGCTCTCCCGAGCAAGTCCTGGATCATCTGTCCGTCACCTGCCACTCCCTTCACAGGCTGGGCTTCTCCCTCAATTTAAAGAAGTCCCATTTGACGCCAACACGGCGGCTCCAGTACATCGGAGCAGTGCTAGACACTTCCCTGGGGCAGTGTTTTCCTCCCCAGGTTAGGGCTCTTCACATTCAGCAGATGGTGCACAAGTTTCAGCATGCCCAGACGCTCCCAGCGTTCGAGTTCTTGAGGTTGCTCGGCCTCATGGCATCCTGCATTTTTCTGGTGCCAGAGGCTCGCCTGCGGATGAGATCTTTGCAGTGGGCACTCAAGATGCAATGGTCGCAGTCCTCCGGCAGGATGTTGGACCCGGTTGAGGTGCTGCCCTCGGTCGCCCGGGACCTTCTGTGGTGGGTGTCGAAGCCAACTTGATGAAGGGGGCTCCATTTTGGCTTCCCTGGCCGGAGGTGACGATCGTAACGGATGCATCCCTCACGGGATGAGGAGATCATGCCAACGGGCTGACAGTCAGCGGTCGTTGGTCTCTGTCGGAGTCCAGACTCCATATCAATCTGTTGGAGCTGAGGGCCGACAGGCTAGCTCTGAAGGCTTTTCTGCCGACTGTGCGAGGAAAGAATGTCCTGATCCTGACGAACAACACAGTGGTCATGCACTACCTCAACAAAAAGGGGGGGGGCAGGGTCACTTCCTCTGTGCAGGGAGACGATGCAGCTCGAGTTCTGGGCCATCCAGCAGGAAGTTTTGATCTCGGCAGTTCATCTGGCCGGAGACGAAAACGTGACGGCGGACGCTCTGAGCAGGCAGAGCACGATCTCTCACGAGTGGGAGTTGGCTCAGGAGATTCTCCTGGAGATCTTCGCCCTTTGGGGGACCCCTCAAGTGGATCTCTTCGCCTCCAGTGTCAACCGGAAGTGCGAAAGCTTCTGCTCGCGGGAATTTCCTTCAAAAGGAGCCTTAGGAGACGCGTTCGTGGTGGAGTGGTCATTCCTGCTGCTGTACGCGTTTCCTCCAGTCCCCGTCATCCCGCAAGTGCTGCAGAGGTTACGGAAGTTCGGTTCCCGGGTGATCCTCATTGCTCCGGCGTGGGCTCGGAGGACGTGGTACCCGGACCTTCTCGACTTGTCCATCTGCCCTCCACGTCGTCTTCCCTACCGAGACGATCTGCTCTCACGGGAGGGGGTCAGGTTCTCCATCCAGAGGTCAGATCTCTCAACCTTCACGCTTGGCTTCTGAAAGGTTGAGGTATAAGGATTGGGACCTCCCTGAAGACGTAATGGGGGTCTTGCTCTAGGCCCGGAGGCCAGCAACAAAGTCTCTGTACCGTTGGCGTAAGTTCTGCGACTGGTGCAGAGTTCAGAATGTGGATCCTTTTGCATGTGACATCCCCATGGTTCTGTCCTTTTTACTTTCTTTGGCCCACAGGGGCTTGCAAGTGGGTACCATTAAAGGTTACCTGGCGGCGCTGTCCATCTTTAAGCGCTCGTCTGAAGAGTGTTCCTACTTTAAAATCCCTTTAATTTCACAGTTTCTGAAAGGGCTCACTAATGTGTTCCCTCCGTCACCTTTCCTGGTGCCAGGTTGGGATTTAAACCTTGTTCTTAAGTTTCTTATGGGGGTCCATTTGAGCCTTTACATTCTTGCCCTTTGAGGCTGTTAACTCTGAAAACTGTGTTTTTAGTTGCGGTTACTTCCGCTCGCAGAGTGAGTGAGTTACAGGCACTTTCAGTTAAGCCACCCTTCACTGTATTTCACAAGGACAGGGTTGTCCTTAGAGTTCGTCCTTCTTTTCGTCCGAAGGTAGTGACGGAATTTCATTTGGCCCAGAAGGTTGTTCTTCCGGCATTCTATCCTCCTCCGCATCCTGGTAAGGAAGAGGAGAGGCTCCATAGGCTTGATCCTAGGAGAGCTTTAAGCTTTTATGTTTCACGCATGTCCCGGGTCAGAGTGGACGATCAACTCTTTATTGGTTAAGCTGGAAAGCGTTTGGGACAAGCTGTGACGAAACAGACTTTGTCTCGCTGGATTATTTTGGCCATCTTGGAGTGTTACGGCTTGGCGGGGTAAGGACCCGCTGGCTTGCGGGCCCATTCTACCAGGGGTATGGCTGCATCTACTGCCCTGCAGAGGGGTGTTCCTATTCGCAACATCTGTGATGCTGCCACCTGGGCTTCAGTACATACATTTGTACGTCACTATTCCCTCGATTCCATCCGAGGACAGGATTTGGCCTTTGGCAAGGCGGTCCTTTGCTCTATTTGATTGGCAATTCTAAATTTTGATTGTAAATTCTTTCCCTCCTCCTTGCTCTGGTACTGCTTTGGGAGTCTGTCATAGATATGGAATACATCGGAGGACCCAATCCCCTCAAAGAACAAGTTACTTTCTTACCTGGTAACGTTCTTTTGATGGGATGGTCAGACGACGTATTCCATATCGCTCCCTCCCTGCCTTCCCCGCTGCAGAATTTCTTTTGCGATTGCAGCTTACGTTCCGCAAGGCTTTGTGTCCGACTGGCAGTTGACTAATGTCACATGTTCTGGGGGAAAAAACTACAACTGAGGCTACGGGCGTCGTGCGTCCTACTTATCACATCGGATGACGTTGGACGTCGAAGGAGGTCCTCGACGACGGCCCATCGACGTCATTGACGCAGACGCCGAAAAAAGTTTCCGAAGCAGCACAGCTCTGGTGATTACATGTCATAGATATGGAATACGTCGTCGGACCATCCCATCGAAAGAATGTTACCAGGTAAGAAAGTAACTTGTTCTTCTGGATGGTGATGAGAGAAATTACCCATGCTCTCGAACTACAATCCTGGCTGGTATCAATAGACCTGCAGGACACTTATTTCCATGTGCTGATCAATCAGAAGCATAGGAAGTTCCTAAGGTTCACCATAGTGGACATGAACTATCAGTTCAAGGTGCTTTCCTTTGGTCTAACCTCTGCCCCAAGGGTTTTCACCAAGCTGTTGGCGGTAGTTGCGGCTCACCTAAGAAGATCTGGGGTCCATGTATTTACATATCTGGACGACTGGCTGATCCGAGGGAAATCTGCGGTACAGGTCTTGTCCCATTTAGAGGACACCTGCTTGCTGCTGCACTGCTGGGCCTTTCCCTGAACTAAATGACGCCAGTCCAGGGGCTCCAGTTCATCGGAGCAGTCCAAGACACCTGGGTTGGGAAAGCCTTCCCTCCCGAAGAGTCGTCTGCTTGACACAAATGGTGGTTTTGTTCCGTAGCTATGCCACTCTACCAGCGCCTCCTTCCTCTTTTGTCAGAGGCCAGGTTGTGCATGAGCTCACTGCAGTGGCTACTGAGGGGGTTCAGTGGTCACAGTTACTCGGTACTCTCGTGGATCGCCTCTTGGTTTCCGGATCAGTGGTCAACGACCTTTCCTGGTGGCTGAACAGCAACAGTCTCCTGGCAGGGGAACCCTTCTGGCCTCAGACCACAGTGGTCACAGATGCATCGCAAGGGTTGGGGCACTCACTGCAAGAATTTGCAGGTGAGCGGTCTTTGGCCAGCAGCGGAAGCCAGGTTGCACATCAACAAGCTTGAGTTGTGTACCATCAGGCTTGCCCTGAAGGCATTTGCTCCATCCCTGCAGGGGCAGCATGTCCTCATTCTGACAGATACCACTGTGGCAATGCACTATCTCAACAGTGTGGCGTGCTCTTCTAACCCAGTCAGAAGGTTGGATACGCCACCGATCCCGGAATCCCTCAACCTAAATGCATGGCTCGTGAGAGGATGAGGTATGATGGCTGGCACCTGTCTGCGGAAGTGCTTGATGTTTTCTGGCCTCACACAGACTGTCTAAAAGATATTTGTATGCATGCAGGTGGAGAAGATTTGAGGCATACTGCAGGGAATGTGAGATAGACCCCATCTCTTGCCCCACCCTTAGTGATTTAATATCCCGGTAATGGCACAATTCCTGAAGGGCCTTGTAAATAAGTTTCTGCCAACTCCCTTTGTTGTCCTGGATTGGGACTTTAATCTGGTACTGACATTTCTGATGGCGTCTCTGTTTTGGGGCTATGCCTACTTGTCCTTTAAGGCTTCTATCTTTGAAAACAGCCTTTTTGGTGGCTATTACATCAGCAAGGCGGGTGAGTGAGCTGCAGACCTTATGCTGTAAGCCACCTTTCCTGCATTTTTTCCAGGAGAAACACTCGCTCAGGGTAAGATCTGCCTTCCTGCCAAAGATGTCTTGAGTTCCACCTATCGCAATCCATCGACCTTCTGGTCTTCTAATCTCTCCCCCTGCTTAGAAGGATGCGGGGAGGATAGATTACTTCGCCTAGACCTAAAAGGGCACTACATTTTTATGTTGAGTGAACAGTTGACTTCCGAAGATCTGACCAGCTCGTTGTGGCTTATTTCTTAGCCCGCAAGGGCCTGCCCAGAACTAAGCAAACTTTATCCAGCCAGATCATTTTCTGTATAGCGGCCAGTCTGCCGGGAAGGAATTACAGGCAGGCATTGTGGCTCATTTGACTAGGAGTCTCGGCGTCAACGGCATTACCAAGGGGAGTCCCTGTTCAGGATATTTGTTGCGCTGCAACATGGTCAGCTCTTCATACCTTCGCTAAACACTATAGTCTAGATGTGGCTCGTACAGCTGATGCGTGTTTTGGCAGGGCAGTGCTGCAAACTTTTAGTGTGACTTTCTGCCCACCTCCTTCATCTTCTGCTTTGGGAGTCTATTGGATGAGGAATCTGCAGGAGAAAGGCAATCCATTGAAGGAGATATTACTTACTGTAATGTTTTTCTATGGATTCTTCTCCCGCAGATTCCTCATCTGCCCATCCATCCCCGCTCAAAGTCGGTGGTCGATGCGCATCTTCTCTTTCACGTTTAATTGGTAATGGTCCTCAGTGTCTGTTTTCCGTCTTCCTGCCATGTTTTGTCAAAAAAAGGATTTTCCTGACACTACTTGTTAGCAGTGGTCGCAGTGGGCGGGAGCGGTGCTTCTCTATTTTAAAAGTTTAGGAAGCAGTTGAAACTTGCACTTTCAGTGCAGTGCATTGGACGTTCCCATAAAAAGCAGGTGCATGTGTTTCAGGGTCTTGTATTGTGCATGTGAGGGGGTATGGTGATGGGGTTTGTGGGGAGTGGTGCAAGCCAGTAGGGAACATAGTTCCACTCCTTTTCGTACACTTAGACCACTGCTTGTTAGTCTGTCGCAAATTCTTCGTCCTTCGGAGGTTTATGGTTATTTCATTTTTTAAGGGCTCATAGGCCCGTTCTGTTTTCCTATGCAGTGTCATGTGCTTTGGGAGGGCGTGAGGGGGCTAACTGAGGTGTGGGGTGTAGTGATGAAGTATTTATAGGATGTCTGACGTCACGTCCGGAGCAGACGACCAGATGCCGAGCAAGACTGATACGCCTCAGAAGCAGCAGAGCTGGATGGAATATCTATCAGATGAGGAATTTGCGGGAGAAGAATGCATGTAATTTTTCCTTCTAATAAGTAATTGCTGTCTCTAAATGGTTTACCTGTGTGTATGGTCTTGTACCTCCCAGGTTATTCCTGACACTGACTAACCCCCAAAGTTTACTATACGTGTGGTTTTACTTGCCTAGAATTGCATACTTGGACACCAAGGTGCCCTCATGGACATCACATTGATGAGGAACTTTTATCGGACTATGATTCAGATAGTTTTTTTCCCATATTTTTTTACATGTGATCCTGTCTGCATTGTCCCATCTTTTGTGCGTTTGGTTTGCTGCTCAGTCATTACTGCAAATTCCTTTTAGTTTTTAAACAAATTAATTTTTTGCTTCTGTCCAAGCTGCATGGTTCATTTTGGCTTTCATCATGATGTCCTATTTTTGGTTTCTATTATTCAGTTTATCTCTTGTCCTGGTAAACACTATTTTTCTCCCTTTTTTTGGCTGCTGACATATCATTGTGGCCATCAATTTTGTATGTCATACTTAACAGGACGTTGGTTACTTTGTCCAGATGCTGTCATGTCGACGCTGCATTATATGCCGCCTCTCCCTGCCCTTCTGCCATTCTAGCTTGTTCATGGCATTAACTGTAGCCTTGCACCTTCCCTTGGCTTCGCCCCTTGTGCTTGCCATTCGACCTTTCTCTCCACCTGATACACCGTTTTAGACCACTTGGTCGCCACAGATGTTTTTTTTATAAAGTATTTTTTACTGTATTATAACAATCACAAAAAACAAAAACATATCAACATAAGGACTATCATGGTCATTCTTAATCAACAAAGGCAGTACACATATCAGTGGTCGAAAGTCTTTCCTAGTACATATATTGGCATGAAGTACATAGTACCCATTGCACGCTCCCCAGCATGTAGGAGGGAGTCTTGGGTCGCTGCTTCTTCCCATCTATCCCAAATTTTCGAGGCTTTGTTGCGACAGCCCCTTGCTAAGTAGATCCTATGCTCCATCGTGGCGCACACGTCCATATCCAGTTTCCATTGATCCAGTTTCCATTGATCCAGTGTCGGGGAGTCAGGGGCTCCCCATTTCTGCGCTATATTACGCTTAATCAGTCCCGTTGCCGTATGTAGGAGCAATCTCTCCCACTTGTTAGCCTTGATTTTGTTAGGTACCCCCAGGAGTAGGGCCTTTTGGTCCAGTGGTATGGTACGGGCCAGAACTCTGGAGAGCTCCCTACAGCATACATTCCAAAAGGTTTGTATCCGGGGACATGCCCACAAGATGTGAATGAAGGTTCCCTCCTCCTCCCTGCATCGGAGGCAATTTGGGTTTGGGGCCCATTTCCAGCCGTATAGGCGCGTCCTAGGGTAATATACCCGGTGCAGTATTTTCAGCTGCACCAGTCGGAGTCTAGAGGAGATGGCGATTTCTTGGAGATGCATGAGGACTTGTATCCAGTCCTCTGGATCTATTTCCCCCACATCCGCTTCCCATTTCGCCTTCAGCTCGTTCAATTCGGGGGTGGCAAAGGAGGATATGGCATTATATAGGATGGAATTGCATTTAGTGGGAATATACGCTGGCAGGATGTTACGCTCTATGGGGGTGTAGTCCGGTACCCTTGTGTCTGCTGTTAAGTGGGTTCTTAAGGCGTAGGCCAGTTGTATGTAATGATACCGTTCCGTGTTTGGGATCTGGAATTGTAATTGCAAATCGTCAAATGAGGTCAGTTTCCCATCTGTGAGCATATCCCCAACTCTCGTGACCCCTGCTTTCACCCATTTGGGCCATGGCTCAAATTTCCGGATTTCAGCTAGGTTATCATTTTGCCAAAGAGGTTGTGCGATAGTAACTTTATTTTCCCACCCAATGAATCGGTGTGCTTGTCTCCAGACCATAATGAGGTGTGTTGTGGTTGTGGGTGGGGGAGTTCTCGGAAGGGGTTGATAAAGGAGGGTCAGTGGGTCTGTGTTCTGTATAGTAGCTATCTCAGCGCGTATATGAGGTAGGTCTTGATTTCCGCGGAGAAGATCATTAACGACTGCCAGTTGTGATGCCCAATAATAAGTTTGGAGACGGGGACTCCCACGCCTCCCTCCCAGATCGATCTCTGGAGTGTGGTTAGCGCTATTCGTGGTTGACCTCCCCCCCCATATGAGGTCTCTGAGAAGTGTCTCCACTTGGTGAAACTCTGAGTCTGGGATTTTGAGTGGGGCATTCTGAAGGATGTAAAGGGATCTGGGAAGGGTCATCATTTTAAAGAGTGCCGCTCTACCCATAAGAGTCAGGGGGAGAGGTTTCAGTGTTAGACATCGATAATGAAGCGGTCTATGATCGGTCGGAGATTGTGTTCTATATAACTTGTCAAGTCCCCGGATATCCAGATTCCCAGATATCGGAAGCCCTGTCCAACTCGGTACGGGTACTCCGGGGGATGGCCTGCTCTCCGCCCTTTACAGGAAAGAAAACTGATTTATCCCAGTTGATTCTGAGTCCGCAAAATTTACCAAAGCGGATGAGCAGCTGTGTTACAATGGGGCAGGACCGAGGTGGGTCTCCAAGGTATATAAGGAGATCGTCTGCGTAGAGATATGTACGATCATCATAGCCCTCTGGCCATCTAAACCCCGTCCAGGCAGTATTTTGGCGAAGCCAAAGAGCAAGTGGTTCGATTGCAAGGAAAAACAGAAGGGGGGAGACCGGGCATCCCTGCTGCGTACCTCGGCCGAGAGGGAAGGATCGAGAGGACCATCCATTTACTTTCACCTGGATGTTAGTATAGAGTAACTGTACCCATCCCAGAAAGGCTTCTCCGAATCCCATACGGCGCATGATCTCCCAAAGGCTGTCCCATCGAATTTAATTGAATGCCTTTTCGAAATCGATTGCCAGCAGGGCCAAAGGTCCGACTATAATCGAAGCTCTCACCATTGCCAGATGGAGACGGCGTAGATTCATCCGGGTCGATTTGCAGGGCATAAATCCACATTGGTCCGGGTGGATGCGACCAGTTGTAATCGGTTTGCTAGGAGCTTAGCGAGGACCTTGGCCTCCCCGTTAATCAGTGATATAGGTCTGTAGGAAGCACATTTGTGTGGAGGTTTGTTAGGTTTGGGAATGACCACGATGGTCGTCTTACACAGATCTGGTGGGAGAGTCCCTTGTTCCCGGGCGGCAAGAAACATTCTATGCAGGGGGGCCGCCATTTTGTCTGCCCCTAGCTTTTTGCCAGGTTTCAACAGGGAATCCATTTGGGCCTGGCGTCTTTCCCGGTTGGAGCTGAGATGGCGCCTCTGAAATCTCGGCTTCTGATAAGGCGGCGTCCAAATGGTCCCTCTGCTGCACAGAGAGCGTCGACAACGTTCCCGCATCTAAGAGGGAGGGGTCTAGCGGAGAGGTTGGGGCTCGGTACAGGTCTGCGTAAAAAGTCGAGAAGGCCTCAGCAATCTCAGCGTCTGAGTGATAGCTGTTGCCGTGTGGTGTAACTATTTCCCGGACATGGCGCTGTCCTGCCACATATGTGTTTTTGTTCTGTGGCATATTTAAATGTGCAGAATTGGCAGCTATATTTGCATATGCTCCTTAATCCATTGGCAGCAATAGCACTTGCACTTTATGATGTGGATTTCTAAGCATTACAAGTTTCTTTTTCTTGCTGCTTGATATATTCACACTTGTGGATTTTGATGGCCAGTCATGCATTTTCACTTTGCATATTGGCAGTTAATAGCACTTGAAATTGATGTGTATTTAAGCATCAGCATTTTTGTCTGATTGAGGCACTTGCACTTTTTGCCATCGAGTTTTGTATGTAGGTTCTATTTGCTGCCTTTGTCATTTGCACTTTGTTGGCGTTTCAGGTTTTATTTCTCTAGATTCCCTCCCCACGCCCCTCCGTATACCTTGTTACCTTGTGTTACTATTTCTTGTTTTAGCAACCCATATTGACTGACATGCCTGATTTGGATGGGCTGGCATATTCACCATTTTGCTTGTGGATGTCCTATTGTCCAGTGCGGTCCTCCATTCTAATATGTCTGCCTGCATGGTCTGCTCAGGCTCTATTATCACTGCTGCCTTTAGGGTACAAAGATGTTTTAAAACACTGTAGCCATTCGAATCCTCGTGATAACAAGCACTTTTGAGTGCAAAACACGTTACCGATGAGATACTGTCCCGTTGTACACACATTTTGATGCCTTTTAACAATAAAGTCAACATGTTATTTATTCTTAGGCTTCTTTTGATATCTTTTAGCATCTCCAAACCTTGGAGTGTGGTCCCTTTGCTTCGGGCAGCGTTTTATCTATAAAAACATTATTTTTACATAACTCAAAGGGTGTGTTTCTTTAGGCCTATGTATGCTTCAAGTTCTTTGTACCTTCCTACAGGCCTCTCTCCCTCCTAGGATATGCTTGACTGCTCTGCTACACTACCCTTACCTTGAATGGTACAGACTTGTACTGGTAGTTGAAGCTCTATATTGCCGTGTTGAATAGTTTTGTAAAGTCCTTTTGCTTGGACTTTAAAAAAACTGTCCTCAAAGCAAATTTGCAAGATGTGGATTTCCGTGAAATTCTAGACCTCCCTCCCGTCAGGTAACCATAGGCACACCCACACATGGCTTTGTGAGCTCCTGCTTGGAACCATACGTCAAATTATGATCCTACATGGTCTCCACCGATTCCTACATATGGGCAAATAAGTATAGTTGGCAGAATACTGGATTTCACAACAACAGATACTTCATTTCGGAAGATTCCAGGAAGAAAAGCCTTCCTATCGTCCAAAATGGATACAACCACTACATTGCAGTACACTCACACCACACAGAACCAGTGCACCTTTTATGTTAGGCTATGATCTAGGGAGATTAGAGAGCACCCTGACAATAGTCTCCACCTTTGCTACTACAAACGCGCGCCTCATCTCGATTGAACGTACCCCAACCCTGAAACCACCAGCCACTCCCCCTGCCATCCACGGTGGGAACATCCCAGAAAATGTCATGTTTGTTGATTCATTTGTGGGAAAATGTGTGTAAACCAGTCATGGAAGAAAGTACAGAGGTACAGTTTAGTTATTTGCAGTCATGGAGGGCCAAATCCTGAACTTCCCAGGCACAGTGGTTGGAGGCTAGTTGATTTGTTAAGCTGAATATGTCCCTAATATGATTTTTTGCAGCCACTTCCTAGCACAAACCCTGTAGGCATTTAACAGGTACATGTAAATAAAAACACTTCTCCACAAATTCTATAGTGTACAGGTGTGTAGGTTAATGTAGGACCTATTATTTCTTATATATATATATATATATATATATATATATATATATAATGCTCTTTTGATCACAAAAGAACATACAATATATTTGATGGGAAGCAGTGAGATTCTTACAATGGGGTGCGTTTGAGGGACATTCTGACTAGGTTGTGGATGGGAGTAACTGGAAAAGTCATTGGGGACAATACATAAGTAGACCTAAAGGGCAACCAACATTGGACATTGTTAAGTACGGGTCGGCGGTACAGTCAGCTCTACTCGGGATGTGACCATGATGGGTAAAGTGCAAGAGTGGAGGTAGAGAAAGTGAGGGACAGAGGCCGGTTAGACCCAAGGGAAGAATGTCAGCTAAAAAGCAGATGAGGTAGGTTAAGAGGGTAACTCAGAGGCAAGGAGTAAGGCTTTTAGTTTGTTTTTTATCAAATCCATGTGCACTATTTCTCAGATGTCCGGGGGAAGAGAATTCCATGCAAGTGGAGCAAGTAGAAAGGGTGGGAATGAGAGAAAGTGCACAGGGAGGGTGAGGAGCCACACAGGTAGTTGAGGCAGAGCAGATGATATGAGATGGCTTGTAGAGTTGATTAAGGGAGATGGATACTGTGGTGCCTTACGTAGATAGATTTGGAACCACGAGAAGACATTTAATTCTGGCCCTGTTATGTATAGTCAGCCATCCAGCCTGGTTGACAAATATGAAAGTGAGGGAGGCCAAAGAGTCCTGGTAGCCAAGTTAATGATCTTGCTGAGAAAACAGAGCTTCAGGACTCGCTGCCTCCCATTATATATGACTACTATGCCTCCAGTGCCAAGGTGTACCACATCTACTTGTGGGAGAGTATTGGTCAGGCTTGCTTTATCAAGGTTGCAAACAATGGGTAAAGAAGATGTAACAATGCATGATGACAGCATTTTGTGCTCTACCTAGTAGACCTGTTTTGTGTTTCAGGAGATGGAGAGGCTTTAAAGGTATAGTTTGTACTTATTTAACTTTTTTGGTAAAATTGGTCTAATTCATATATTTGTTACTGCGTATCATTTAACACAACTAGTCCTGAAGCAATAGTTTAAATGGATGGTTGTTGCAGTCCTTTACTTATAATTCACCCCCCAGCTTTACATTGTGGATTGGGGCCTTTATTTTAAGTATCTAAAAAGAGCATTATGAAGTATAGCAATATGAGGTCAGCATGGATAGCCAAGAGGACTTTTGTAATATGAAGACATCTGTTTTCTGCTAATCTAAGGCCAATAAGAAAATATTGATTTCTTACTTTTAGTATGCTGGAAGGTGTTCACATTTCTGCCCTTCCATCACCGGTTCTTGAGTATGGGGTTGGTAAACGGAGTATGCTTATTGTTGGAGTTGTAAAGTGAGCTAAGCGAATTTCCCCCACCCCACACAATTTGCTACCACAAAGCTCATTTCTGGGGCCAATAGCTCCAGTTTTGAAAAGGGGATTGAGTGAAAAATTATTCTTGATGTAGCATGAAAGAGTTGGTTGTGGCAATGAAGAGTAAATATAGGCATGCTTTTGAAAGCCTGAAACGAAGAACGATGATGCAAAAGAAGGAAGCAGCGTTTCTGAATACCAGAAGGGGGAATCGATGCTGAATTGATAACACAACAATGAAAGCACTAGTGCATCTAAATGGGAGTCTAGTGTGATTTGGTTTACAATTATTTACTTTGTTGTGAGTACCTAACTGGGGGGAGCATTGGGCTCCCCAAACAGTAGTTAAACTTCTGTTAGGGTGATGTGCTTCACAATAGAAACAATGCATATAAATTGATCAGGTGTGTTGGCTACAATGTTTCCGGAGGCATACGCTTGCGCTCTTCTAACTCCTAGTTGCCAGCTAGTCAATGTTTTTTTGTTTTCATTTTCTCACATTAATTTTAGTTTTGTTTTTCAAAATTTTGTATGAAATTACAGGTAACAAAGGCAATTGCATGGCATGTTTCAAAACATTAAAGCTAAGGATATCGCTGCATACTGTGGACATTTTGTAACTTTTAAAATCTGAGAAACCAACTCCTCATCATTACTATAAACTAACTTTGCACTTATGCTTAACTCGGCACAAATTCTGAAAGGGGTGATCAGTCAAATAGCTTTTTGGCCCATTTTGAATAACTTTGGTAACCACTTATCTTTTTTTGTTGTCTTCCTGTTTTACTTTTCTTTTCTTAATCCAAAGCCTCGCTGGAGACTAGAACACATTTTTAAATGTGCTCCCTTGGTATCCCATATGGCGACGAGGGCTGGTGCAGTGCAAGTTTCGCAATTTACCCCTGGTTGGGATTTCTCACCAAGTTACAGTATTACAGGCTGGTGGCAACTCTCTTTTTTTAAAATATTTTTAGCATTTTATTTTTTAGTTTTGTTTTGGGGGGGGCGGGGACTGGTTGATTTCTAGAATCTGGCCTGGTGGACATGTTTTATGAGGGCACCCTAGTTATGGTGAACATGGACTTCTGAGAGCCAAAACTCAATAGGGTAGCAATGGGGGCAGTCAAGACTTAGTCTCAGGAGTGTGTGAGTAGGGGGCTCAATGATTCCACACACAATAGCACACATTCAATTTAGACAGTTATAAAAAGTTATTTATTTAAGCCTTTAGAACACACTAACACATTCAATTTGCAGTTATTACAGTCCCCAAATACTCTATAATACAAATATTTTCAATCACTATAAAGTTCACTTAATAGTCCTCATCCAATGACTTAATCAAGCAGTGCAGGTAAGTAAATTAGATGCAATAAATGATGGGAACCAACCACAAGTACAATATCCTAACCTTAGAAGTCCAAACCATAAGATGAATGGGACTTTGTGCCCAAAAGTCACAGGATCCAACGCCATGTTTCTCACATGTTTGAGTTTACAAAGAATGCGCTAAGCTTGTGGTGGTGATTAGTTTTAAACTAATTAATTAAGTTAAAAAAAAATGTACCCAAAGATGGGCAAGGTCTCTCCTTTATTACAGACCAAAGGCTAACCCCAGGGCAGGATACCCGAACCAAGTTTGACGACCAAATGTGAGTGGAGCGATGGGAGACAAAGGGACCCATGTTATCCTATGAAGGTGCGGCGGACCTGGGACGGAAGGGCTCAGTCACATGTTTATTTACCAACATGTGGGCTTGTTCTTCTGCCCTTTGTTCTGCGAGAGATGTGCCCAGTGGTTGTGGGTTTGAGGATTCTTCTGATCTGATGCAACTGCAAGATGCATTCATAGTCAGCGAACAATTGCAGAATTCAATGATGCAGACCTCTTCAGGACACTTCAGAGGATGGAGAAGTTAGTGACAATTAGTTTGCAGGCGACTACAGGTGTCCTTCCAGTCATGGCCTCCAAAGATCCTCCGGGATTGCTTCCATTGAAGTTAGCATGAATTCGAGGAATGGGGGCAGTTCTCATGAGGTAGCCCACGAGAGAACGGGTCAGTCCATGGACATTTCTGAAGGGCTGGATCACTGACTGCGTCGAGACTATTTGGCTTCACGAGTCAAAGGGCTAAGAAGCGCTCAGGGTCTTTGGTGGCGATCAGGCCGATAAGTAGGGCTTCACTGGGCCAGACACTGGATGGCATACTGAGCCACTTCAGACCGTTGAGGACTTCTGATCTTCGAGGGATTCTTGGCTCCAATGTAGATCTGAAAAATAGATGCAGAAGTCCTCCTCTATGCAGAATCTGATCTGAAAGCAAGTCCAAGCCCACAAGCAGTAAGGATCTACACCATTGAAACAGCCAGTAGTTGTCCAATCGGGGACAACTACTGGTTTCATATCTTCCCTAGTAGGAGACTTTCAAATGGATTGTGCCCTCCCACGTATTCCTTATCTTTGATATTTCCAATATCCCAGCTTTGCCGCTTCGGCAAAAAATGTTCAGCAGGGGACGCTGTGCGTCGATACTTGTTGATGTTGTCCCTCGGAGGCCTCCGTCTTGACGTCCACATCACCGTAGGTATGTCGCACGCGCAGCGCCTGTTGGCCTCAGTGCCGTTTTTCCACGCTTACAGCTTTGGATGCAGTTCGCCTCGTTCTAAACTGGAATAGCTCGAAAACGTCTTTGAAATGTCTTCTCATATCTCAAGTTCTGACGGGAAATGGGTTCGTCTTCGACATCACCCACTCCTCGATCCGGCTTCAAAAAATGCTGTGACTGCAGAGCAAAGATGTTCGTGACGGACCCTCACAGGATCTCACTGTGGTGCCTGGGGTCGACGCATCAGTCTTCGGAGTGCGAGGACTGTCTGTCTATGACGGCCAAAGCCCTGAGAGAGCCTAGGGGGAAGCTCGCGGCAGGTAAGGCCCAAACATCACCTTCTACTCTGTCAAAACGAAAAAACTCAGACAAGTTGAGGACAGTTTCTCCTTGTTGATAAAAGTCCAAACGTTCCCATTCATGAAGTGGTTCACACAATTTGTCGACTTCGAGACACGGAAAGAGATGGTGCCACAGATCGGCATCTTCCACGTCTTCTAGTTCACCGGAACGGGTAGCTTGCCCCACTAAATCCAGTTTACCGGCCCAGTGGAAGGAGTTTAGACTCTTAATATTAAAGGTATTCGAGAATGCCGCCTTGCCCTCCCCCCCTCGAATACACCTAAGGGCGATAAAGGACCTCGCAAGCACAAAAGCCATTCATCCTTGGACCCGGCAGCCAAGTCTCCTCGAGAGCGACACCATCCCTCGAGTCGAGAAAGTCACCTCGAAGACTAAACTGTCGACGTTATCGACGCTGAGGGACTTCATAGAGACGGGACCGAAAAGTGCAACATCAATTCCGATAACTGTGGAGATGACCTAGACGTCTTGAGTGTTGACCTCCTCAACGCCACGTGTCGAAGCCATCAATGCCATAGCCGTAGCCATCGACGCATCCGTCAGTCATCAATGTCCACAATATAGGGACCTGTAACAACAAATATGCCAACTGACGTTGAGAAGACTTATACCCCTTTACCACGTTCAGAATTCTTCAAATACCGGTCTTCCATTTATGAAGATGCAGAGGAATCCTCTCATGAAAAGCCTTTTGGGTTACAATATGGCACACATCAGTGCCTGAGGACCTGGTATCAGAGGACTCGCGTATAAAGAACCTACAAGAATGCCTTCAAGTGGAATTGACACCTCACCTGAGGCTGAATTTGGAAAAGCAGACCCTGGTGACCACGCCGAGGTAACAAATAGGCAGCTAATGTCAAGGGTCATGGAATACACTGGGTGGTCAAGACCTACACCTGTTTTTGAACAGGATAATTTTACGGATATTTGGACAGAGGGTCACAGGAGGACCCTATTGTCCCTGTTCATCAAGCCTTACAAAGGCGAGTGGCTTCTAACTGGGAGGCTCCAGAGGTTAGTCAAGCTGTAAATAAAAAGCTGGTGGCTAAGTAGAGTTTCTAGCTCTGACCCTTTTTACTTCTTCAATCACCCAACATCAGAAAGTCTGGTAGTTCAGGCAGCCGCCTCCACAAGTAGGCAAAATGCCTATCCTGCAATACCTCAGGATAGAGACGACAAACTTTATGACGCCATGGGCCACAAGTTTTTTTCGCCCAGCAGTATGGCCTTGAAGTCGGCCAATGCTATGTTCATGCTAGCGAGGTTCTCACACACCCTTTGGGTGTGCATTACTATGGCGGCTGACCATATCCCCGAAGGGGAGGAGCGAGACGGTTTCCTTAACATTATCAAAGATGGGAAAGACGCAATGTGCGAATCCCTCCATACTGGCCTCGACTCTGTTGATGGTATCAGCCGAGCTATGGCGGCTAGTACAGTGATGCGCTGATTTGCCTGGTTACGAAAGTCCGGATTTCCCCCAGACGTACAATCCAGACTTCTCAACATGCCCTTTGACGGCATGCATTTATTTGGAAACAAAGCTGATGAGTTTGGAGAAGCTGTAAACTTCCAAGCGGTGGCCAAATTCCTTGGAGCTGTAATAAGAGAAACTTCAAACCGCCCCACAGGTATGCCTTGGAAGGGTAGGTCCTTTTGCCATTACTCCACATTTGGAAGAGGGAGAGGACGGCCCGCTCAAAGAGTACAAAGACGATTCCCCTGCGGTGGACAGGGACGAAGTACTAAGACCGCAACAGCAGTGGCTACCTTATCTTCAGCCGCTGCGTCAGCCGCTCCAAAACCTCTCTGAGCTCTTCGTTCACAAGACTGGAGTAGGCAGAATTTTGTCACAGCATCGGACAGAATGGCAGGCTTTTACTTCAGATGCTTAGGCATTGGAAACAGTTGCCCAAGGTTACTGCCTACCTTTCCTGAAAAACCTGTCATCCACCGGGGAACAACTCTTTGATGGTTCCAGATCTGCTCCTTATGCAGGAGATTTTAACCCTGCTAGAGAAAGGTGCTATAGAACCAGTACCTGTAGCCGAGAGATTGGTACCTTATTTTCGAATGGATTGTGTCCTCCAATGTATTCCATCCAGCTTTAGCTGCTTTCGGAAAAAAAAATTGGCAGTGGGGGCCGTGTGTCGATGTCGAGTCTATGGTCCCTCGAAGGCCTCGTCGAGGGTGACGTCATCGGGTATACAAGTAGCATGTGCGGTGCCCGTTGGCCTCAGTTCCGTTTCTCCGCGGTGCATGTAGCTTCAGAGATTCGGCGCGCCTCGAGTTCTGTGACGCAGTAAATACCGAAGAATATTTGATATGTCCTCGTCATCGACTACGAACCCGCGATCGGGTTTCAAAAAGTGTAAATCTTGTGGTTCGAAAATGTCCATCACGGACCCGCACTGAGAATGCCTGTGGTCTCATGGAAGGCCACGACATGGAGGCCTGTACGAAGTGTCGGGCGATGACGGGGAAGGCCTTGCGAGAGAGGATGGGAAAACTGCAGTTGGGTCGTAAATCCGACCGGAAAGCCTCTTTTGTCGAATTGTGGTCCCGTGAGGAGAAGTCTCCTCGACGTGAAAGGCATCGGTCAAGGTCCCGAAGCGATTCCCATCGCTCTTTGACGAAAAAATCCAAGAAAAAATGCCACAGGTCCCCTTCCACCTAGTCCTCGGACGAATCCCCAAAAAGTATGAAATGCCCCACAAAACATTCTTCCTCCAAAGAGTGGGAAGCACTCAGGGTGAAAATGATGGAGGTGTTTGAGAAAGCAAAGCCTTGCTCCGCGCCTTCTTCGGAAGCCGGCCGGGAGCGTTATCGCCCCAACACTCGCGCGCCCTCGCACCCAGGTAATCGAAGGAGGATCAGGAACTTTCCAGGACGACGAGCGAAAAAGACTGCTCAAGGTCACCGACACTGTTTGAACCCGACGCACATCGAAGGGCAAATCTTCGAAGAGCGCCTCGACGCCCTGACCACTATTTCGTCCACGCCATCGACGCCTTTGTCGACGTCGAACCCAGAGCCCTTGGCACCAAAGGTTCCAAAGGCTCCAGTTCAGCCAACTCGGCCAGAAAAAGAAGGCTGCAAAGGCTGTAATGCCTTCAGGTTCCACAAATACACCTCTCACCTCTCCCAGAAAAGGTTTTTAAACCTCTTCCAAGGAAGGCATTTTTCAAATCCCTGACTTCAATATTTGAGGAACAGGAGAGATCTGATGAGGAGAATGTTCCTTTTGGACTGGAATATGGTACCCCAAATGTCTCAGAATGCCTGATTTATGAAGAAAGCAGGATGAGGCACCTGGTGGAATCCTTACATAATGCAAGTGGCATTGATATGCTTTAAACAGATTTTGGCAGGCCAGAACCAGGGTAGCATGCCAGTCCCTCATACCGTCAACTAATGACAAAAGTGGTTGATTATTTAGGATGGGCTAGACCACGAACCCAATTCATCCAGGATGATTTGACCGATATATTGGATCATGGCCCCATCGAAGATCCAATCCTACCCTTCCATGTAGCCTTGCAAAATAGGGTGGCCAAAAATTGGGAGACTCCGGATTCTATTAATCCAGTGAATAAATCCCTTACTTCAAAATACCGCCCTTCCAGTAGCGACCCCGGCTATCTGTCTAAACACCCCACTCCTGACAGTGTGGAGGTCCAGGCAGCCACAGCTTCAAATAAAATGGCGTACTCTTCTATCCCTCCAGATAGGGACAACAAGTGCGTGGATGTTTGGGCACGCAAGGTATTTTTAGCTGGGACTATGGCATTAAAATCAACCAACTCCACATGTGTCCTGGCAAAGTTTTCGTACCCTCTGTGGGAGTGCATTGCAATGGCGGCGGGGCACATACCAGAAGAGGACGAAAGGGAAGTATTCCTAGCCATTGTTGGTGATGGAAAGGAGGCCATGCAGGAATCCCTTCAATCTGGATTGGACACTGTAGATAGTGTGAGCAGGTCCATGGGTAGTAGCACGGTAATGCGCAGATTTGCGTGGTTACGGAAGTTGGGTTTCGCACCAGACGTGCAGAACCATATTCTGAACTTGCCCTTTGACGGGTCTCACCTTTTTGGCAGCAAGGCTGACTAGAGCTTTGAGAGGTTGCAGTCCTCAAAAGCAGTTGCCAAGTCTTTAGGAGCTGCTATTAGGCAACCTCAGCCTTTTCGTGCACCAGGACAATCTTGGAGGGGACGATCCTATCATTACTACTTCTCATATGGAAAGGCAAGAGGAATGGCCAGTCAAAGGGACCAGAGAGAGGCCACTTGCGGTGGATGAGGAAAACGTGCAAAGCCAACTCCAGCTGCAGCCTCTTTGCCATCAGCGGCTGTAGCAATCGCCACAAAACCGCTTTGAAGACTTGCATCACAAGACACCATTGGGAGGCAGGCTGTCACAGCATCGCTGCAAGAATGGCGAGCCATTACTTCAGATGTTTGGGCTCTAGAAATAATAGCCCAAGGTTACTGCCTTCCTTTTCTAACGCAACCTCAAAGCAATCCACCAGGGAGACACCTTTTTGAAGTTTTCAGACCCGCTCCTGCAGCAGGAAGTGCTAAGCCTGCTGGAGAAAGGTGCTATAGAACCAGTACCTGTAGCGGAGCGGAACAAGGGATGGTATTCCCCTTTTTGATCCCCAAAAAGGACGGAGGACTGAGACCCTTCTTGGATTTAAGAGGCTTGAACAAGCTCCTTAGTAAGGACAAGTTCAAGATGGTTACTCTTTCTCAGATCCTTCAGGCTCTGCAACTTCAGGATTGGTTGGTGTCATTGGACCTCCAGGATGCTTATTTTCATGTGCCAATTCATCTGAAGCACAGAAAATACCTGAGGTTTGTAGTTGGCGACTCACACTATCAGTTTCGAGTCCTCCCATTCGTTTTGACCTCCGCCCTGATGGTCTTCACCAAGTTAATGGTAGTAGTAGCAGCGCACCTCAGGAAAAGGGGGATTCACGTCTACCCCTACCTGGACGATTGGTTGACCAGGACACGTTCTGCCGAACAAGCACTGGATCATCTGAAAGTCACCTGCCACTTTCTCCACAGACTGGGCTTCTCCCTCAATTTCAAGAAGTCACAAATGTCGCCTTCCCAACAGCTCCAGTACATATGGGCTGTATTAGACACATCCTTGGGAAAGAGCTCGCCTCCCAAGTCTAGGGCTCAAGACATTCTTCAGATGGTTTCCAAATTCCAAAATGCCCAAAGTCTCCAGGCCTAAGACTTTTTAAGGTTGATGGGCTTCATGGCATCCTGCATCTTCCTAGTGCCAGAGGCACGCCTGAGGATGAGATCCTTACAATGGGATCTAAAGACTCAATGGTCCCAGTTCTCAGGTCAAATGACAGATTTTCTTCAGATTCCGAACAGGGTTCGGCAAGATCTTCTGTGGTGGACTTGCACAGAGAATATCCTAAAAGGAGCAGTTTGGCAACCATGTCCGGAGATTACAAAAGTAACGGACGCCTCACTCATGGGGAGCTAATGTCAACGCACTGACAATCAGCGGTCGTTGGTCTCCATCGGAGTCCAAAGTACACATCAACCTTTTAGAGCTGAGAGCAATCAGACTAGCGCTGAAGTCTTTTGTAGCATCTGTCGGAGGAAAAAATGTCCTGACAATGACAGACAACACAGTGGCTATGCATTATCTAAACAAAAGAGGTGGTGTAGGGTCACTACCTCTGTGCAGAGAGGCAATGTCGCTCTGGTATTGGGCAATTCAAGAAGGAATCTCCCTAATTCATCTAGCCGCGGAGAATAATATGACGGCGGACGCTCTGAGCAGGCAGAGCACGGTGTCCCACGAGTGGGAACTGGCTCAGGAAGTCATTCAAGAGATGTTTGACCTTTGGGGAACCCCTCAAGTAGACCTATTTGCGACCGGAAGTGCGAAAGGTATTGCTCGAGGAAATTTCACCCGAGAGGAGCCCTAAGGGACGAATTCGTGGTGGCGTGGAACATCCCACAATGATACGCATTCCCTCCAATTCCAGTCATTCCTCAGGTCATCAGGAGACTGACGGTTTGGAAACCGCATGATCCTAATTGCCCCGGATTGGGCCAGGAGAACGTGGTACCCGGACCTTCTAAAGATGTCCATCTGTCCCCCGTTACGTCTTCCTCAGAGAGAGGACCTTCCCTCACAAATGGAAGGCCAGGTTCTCCATCCAGAGGTGAAGATTCTCAAACTTCACGCTTGGTATCTGTAAGGCTGAGATAAAAGGATTGGGACCTTCCAGATGACGTCATGGAGGTGTTGCTTTCGGCAAGAAGACCAGCAACAAAAGCTTTGTACCGTTGCCGTTGGAAAAGGTTTTGCAACTGGTGAAGAGAAAAGAATGTTGATCCTTTTCCATGTTCTATTCCGGAAGTACTGTCCTTCCTCTTGTCCCTAGCAGATGGAGGTCTAAATGTTGGGACCATTAAAGTTCATCTTGCAGCGCTTTCCATTTTCAAGCGCTTGTCGAAAGAATACTCCTATTTCAAAATTCCTTTGGTGAATCCTTTTAAGAATTGTACTACTAATGTGTTTCCTCCTTACCCTTTCCAAGTACCAATTTGGGATCTTAATCTGGTTCTAAAATTCTTAATGTGTACCCCTTTTGAATCCTTGCACACTTGTCCGTTAAGATTACTAACCTGGAAAACTGCTTTCCTAGTTAATTTAACATCTGCAAGAAGAGTGAGCGAATTGCAGGCACTGTCTTCTGGGCCACCCTATACTGTGTTCCATAGGAACAGTGTTAGTAAGGGTTAAACCCTAATTTTTACCTAAAGTTGTGTCCGATTTTCATTTAAGTCAAAAAATTGTTCTACCCGCATTCTATCCTCCACCTCATCCTAGTAAGGCAGGGGAAAGATTGCACAGATTGGATCCGAGAAGAGCTCTAAGCTTTTACATTTCTAGGCTTTCCAAACTTAGAGTGGATAATCAACATTTCATTGGCTACGCCGGAAGGAAATTGGGTCAATTGGTGTCAAAACAAACCATATCACGTTGGATTGTGCTTTGCATTTCAGAATGCTACAGATTAGTGGAGAAAGACCCACCAGAAGGCTTAAGAGCCCATTCCACCAGAGTCATTGCCTCTTCGACAGCCCTTCAAAGAGGTGTTCCCATAAAATCCATTTGTAAAGCAGCAACTTGGTCATCGCTGCATACTTTTTCAAAATTCTATAGTCCGGATGCTTCCCAGTCTAAGGAGCTGAATTTTGGTAAAGCAGTACTATATTTAGCCTTTTAAGGGTATCCAAAATCTACTCCCTCCTCCAGAGAATTGCCCATACTGCTTTTGGAGTCTATCTAAGATGAGGAATACATTGGAGGACACAATCCATTCGAAGAACCAGTTACTTACCAACCTCTCCAGAGGTGGAATTTTGTAGGCCTGGGCCTGGCACTCATGCCGACTCCTCGTACCGGCGCCTTATGTCTAGGGTCACCGAGTACTTGGGGTGGTCTTCTCCCCCAGGGGATTTTCTTCAGGATGGCCTTATGGATATCCTCGACCAAGGTCCACCAACTGACCCGGTACTGCCGTGGGCAAGCCTATGCGAAAATACTGATCAGCCAGTAGTGACCCCTGCTACTTGACCAAGCACCCCACTCCACCGTAGGAGTGCCAGAGATGGAAAACCAGGTACTTGAGGTGCCAAGGCCGCTCAGGCAGTTGCCTCTTTGCCCTCGGGCAACGCCGTAGCCGCTTCAGCTCAGTCATGAGGCCATGGTTCGCCGGTTTGGGGAAGGCTGGCGCAGCATCTTGTAGAGTGGCGTGCCATTACTTCAGATGTTTGGGTTCTGGAGATCATAGCCCACAGCTACTGTCTTCCTTTCCGGCAGAGGCCTCACGACAATCCACCAGGGAATCTCTTTGAAGAGTCCGGATCCGCTCCTTGCACAGGAAATTCAATCTCTGCTGGAGAAAGGCGCCATAGAACTGGTGCCTTTAGCAGAGAGGAACAAGGGATAGTATTCCCCTTATTTTTTTGATTTCCAAGAAAGACTGGGGATTGAGACCCATCATGGACTTGCGCGGCTTGAGCAAACTCCTCAGGAAGGACAAGTTCAAGATGGTTACTCTCAAGTCCCCCAGGCCCTTCAACTTCAGGACTGGTTGGTGTCTCTCGACCTCAAGGACACTTATTTTCATGTGCTGATCCATCCAAAGCACAAGAAGTACCTGAGGTTCGCGATTGGCGACTCGCACTTTCGATTTCGGGTCCTGCCGTTCTGATTGACCTCCGCCCCGAGGGTCTTCACCAAGCTCATGGTAGTGGTGGCAGCGCATTTCAGGAAAGGGGGGATTCAAGTCTACCCCTACCTGGATGATTGGTTGATCAGGGGGAGCTCTCCCGAGCAAGTCCTGGATCATCTCTCCGTCACCTGCCACTCCCTCCACAAGCTGGGCTTCTCCCTCAACTTAAAGAAGTCCCATTTGACACCAACTCAGAGGGTCCACTACATCGGAGCAGTGCTCGACGCGTCCCTAGGGCAGTGTTTTCCTCCCCAGGTGAGGGCTCCTCACATTCAGCAGATGGTGCACAAGTTTCAGCTTGCCCAGAGTCTCCCAGCGTTCGAGTTCTTGAGAGGCCAGGTTGCGGATGAGATCTTTGCAATGGGCACTCAAGCTCCAGTGGTTTCAGTCCTCCGGCAGGATGTCGGACCCTGTTCAGGTGCCGTCCTCGGTCGCCCAGGACCTTCTGTGGTGGGCCGTCGAAGGCAATCTGATGAAGGGGGCTCCTTTTTTGGCTACCCTGGCCAGAGGTGACGGACGCATCCCTTACGGGATGGGGAGCTCATGCCAACGAGTTGCCAGTCAGCGGTCGTTGGTCTCCGTCTGAGTCCAGACTCCATATCAATCTGTTGGAGCTGAGGGCCGTCAGGCTAGCCCTGAAGGCTTTTCTGCCGACACTGTGAGGAAAGAATGTCCTGATGCTGACAGACAGCACATTGGCCAGTCACTACCTCAACAAAAAGGAGGGGGCAGTGTCACTTCCTCTGTGCAGGGAGGCGATGCAGCTCTGGTTCTGGGCAATCCAGCAGGAAATTTCGATCTCGGCAGTGCATCTGGCCGGAGACGAAAACGAGATGGCGGACGCTCTGAGCAGGCAGAGCGCGATCTCTCACGAGTGGGAGTTGGCTCAGGAGATTCTCCTGGAGATCTTCGCCCTTTGGGGGACCCCTCAAGTGGATCTCTTCGCCTCCAGTGTCAACCGGAAGTGCGAAAGGTTCTGCTCACAGGAATTTCCTCCAAAAGGAGCCTTAGGAGACGCGTTTGTGGTGGAGTGATCTTTCCCACTGCTGTACGCGTTTCCTCCAGTCCCCGTCATCCCGCAAGTGCTGCGGAGGTTACCAATGTTCGGTTCCTGGATGATCCTCATTGCTCTGGCGTGGGCCCGGAGGACGTGGTACCCGGACCTTCTCGACTTGTCCATCTGCCCTCCTCGTCGTCTTCCCTACCAAGACGATCTGCTCTCACAGGAGGGGCGTCCGGTTCTCCATCCAGAGGTAAGATCCCTCAACCTTCACGCTTGGTTTCTGGAAGGTTGAGGTATAAGGATTGGCGACGTGATGGAGGTGTTGCTTTTAGCCAGAAGGCCCGCAACTAAGTCCCTGTACCGTTGCTGTTGGCTAAAGTTCTGCTACTGGTGCAGGGTTAAGAATGTGGATCCTTTTGCGTGTAACATTCATGTGGTTCTGTCTTTTTTGCTTTCTTTAGCCCACAGGGGCTTGCAAGTGGGTACGGTTTAAGGTTACATGGCGGCGCTGTCCATATTTAAGCGCTCGTCTGAAGAGTGTTCTTATTTTAAAATTCCTTGAATTTCTCATTTTCAAAAAGGGCTCACTAATGTGTTCCCTCCGTCACCTTTCCAGGTGCCCGGTTGGGATTTGAACCTTGTCCTCAAGTTTCTGATGGGTGCTCCGTTTGAGCCGTTGCATTCTTGCCCTTTGAGACTGTTAACTCTTAAAACTGTATTTTTGATTGCGGTCACTTCCGCTCGTAGAGTGAGTTACAGGCACTTTCAGTTAAGCCACCCTTCACTGTATTTCATAACAGGGTTGTCCTTAGAGTTCGTCCTTCCTTTCTTCCGAAGGTGGTGTCGGAATTTCATTTAGGCCAGAAGGTTGTTCTTCCAGCATTTCATCCTCCACATCCTGGTAAGGAAGAGGAGAAGCTCCATAGGCACGATCCTAGGAGAGCTTTAAGCTTTTATATTTCACGCATGTCCCGGGTCATAGTGGACGATTAACTCTTCATTGGTTACGCTGGAAAGTGTTTGGGACAAGCTGTGACTAAGCAGACTGTCTCGCTGGATTATTCTGGCTATTGCTGAGTGTTACCGCTTGGCGGGTAAGGACCCATCGGTCGGCTTGCGGTCCCATTCTACCAGGGGTATGGCTGCCTCTACTGCCCTACAGAGGGGTGTTGCTATTTGTAACATCTGTGACGCAGCAACTTGGGCTTCGTACTTTTGTACGTCACTACTCTCTCGATTCCATCCGTGGGCAGGATCTGGCCTTTGGCAAGGTGGTCCTTTGCTCCGCAATTTGACTGGGCATTCTAAATTTCTGTTTTCTAAATTCTTATCCCACCTCCTTGCATTGGTACTGCTTTGGGAGTCTGTCAGAGATATGGAATACGTCGGTGGACCCAATCCCCTCGAAGAACAAGTTACTCTTACCTGGTCATGTTCTTTCGATGGGATGGTCCGACGACGTATTCCATATCGCTCCCTCCCTGCTTTCCCCGCTACAGAATTTCTTATGAGATTGCAGCTTACGTTTCCGCAAGGCTTTTTGTGGTCAGACTGGCAGAAGACTGGTGCCACACGTTCTAGGGAAAAAACTACAACTGAGGCACGGGCGTTGTGGGTCCTACTTATAACATCCAGTGACGTCGGCAGTCGGAGGAGGTCCTCGAGGGCAGCGTATTGACGTCATTGACGCAGACGCCTAAAGATTTTCCGAAGCAGCACAGCTGTGGTGATTACTGTCAGAGATATGGAATACGTTGTTGGACCATCCCATCGAAAGAACGTTACCAGGTAAGAGAGTAACTTGTTCTTATTAAAGGTACTAACTACTGTTTTCCCTCCGGTACCTTTCGAAGTCCCACCGTGGGATCTCAACTTGGTGTTACATATTTTGACGGGAGCTCCTTTTGAGTCTTTACACTCTTGTCCCTTAAGATTGCGAACTCGGAAACCCGTCTTTTTAGTGGCAATTACATCAGCCCGAAGGGTGAGTGAGCTACAGGCTTTATCCTGCAAGCCTCCTCATACCGTCTTTTATAAAGACAGAGTGGCACTGAAGGTGAAGCCTAATTTTCTCTCCCAAATTGTCTTGAGTTTCCTACTACTCAGACGATGACGTTGCCTTCTTTTTATCCTCCTCCACATCCTGGAAAGGAAGAGGAAAGACTTCACAGGATTGACCCTAGGCATGCACTGAGCTTTTACATCTCCAGATTGGCAAAATTGGGACAAGATGACCAGTTATTTGTGGGCTATTCAGGTCACAAACTTGGACTGGCCATTACCAAGCGAACAATATCCAGTTGGATTATTCGAACAATATCAGAATGCTACAAACTGGCAGGTAAAGATCCTGCAGAATACCTAAGAGCTCATTCAACCAGGGGCATTGCCACTTCATCTGCCTTGCAGAGAGAGTTCTGATAAAGGATATATGTGCAGCTGCCAAATGGTCGTCTGTGCACACCTTTACGAAACATTAGTTTAGACTCCTCCTCGGGCCAATATTCCGCTTTTGGAAAAGCAAACGGAACTGAGGACAACGGGCGCTGCACGTGCTACATATACTGGCCATGACGTTGAGACGGAGGCCTCCGAGGGACAACGAGACAAGCATCGATGCACAGTGACCTCTACTGAAAATTAAATTCTGAAGGAGCAAATCTGGCATATTGGAAATATCAAAGAAGGAATAAGTGGGAGGAACATCCAGTCGAAAGAATGTTGCCATGGGTAAGTAACTAACTTGTTCTTATGGCACCAGTGATGTGGACTGAAACAGTCCCAGCCCTTTTTGGGGCACACAAAGCCTCAGTAGCCCACAAAAGCGGCAGCTTCTTGGGGCAAGTGCATGACCATATATTTATTTATTTAATATACTCACAGCCTATTGGTATATTATACATCCTCTTAAAACATCCATATTGCAATCCATTTAAAATGGTGTATGAGCATTAAAAGCGTAGTTATACATATCAGTCTAAAATTCAATTTGATAGTTCATATAAAATATCTCTACATTTCAAATACAATTTTACCATAAAAAATTGAAAAGTTGTCGTCGCCTTCCATGAATCTTGGCCATATAATACATATCTACTGAATTTATTACATTATTATATGATTTAACATAGTTTCCGATCAGGTTTTAACTCTTACAATGGACTAATATGTGTTCCAATGTTTCCAACACATCTCCACAGAGGCGACAAATCTGTTCACGTCCTATTAGTCCAATTGTTGCACCCTTGACCTCTAAAACATCACTAACATTCCATTTTAATAATAGATATTGTCTAATAACACTATTATTCGGATAAGCTGAAATATATTTCGGCTTAAGTAGACACGCTATTTTATAGTGAATAAAAGATCTGCTGTTAGTATTAGAAGCTAGATGCACAAGGTTATACTCATAGCTATAAACACTTAATTTCTGTTGTAACCATTGTTTGCATACTCTCGCTTGAATGGCATCTTCTCTACGTGCAAAACCTTCAAACCATTTAGTATGTAACATCAATCTGTGCCCATGCTCTTTCTTCTGTCAAGACTCACGTAAGCATGGAGATAGTTAACCATTATGGTTCCATTATCTAGGCACACCAGTTTTTCAGAGAACATGGCCACTTTGAAAATGAATCCGATCTGAATGATACTACATCAGATTTTAAGTCTGAGATATTCTACAGATAAAGGTAATCCTTTATAAGGACTTTACTGACCTGAGAAGGCAGGAAGATGGCCAAACTCCAATATGGCCAAAGAACAAGTGACAATCTTGTGGCATGCCCATTTTAGGGCACAAGCCACGTGTAGTAGCCATACATGTTAAATGCGGATGTGCACACTAAAAATAATGCACAAACGGTAACAATGTAACTTCTGCTACCAACTTGTCTTTAAGCATGTATAAAAATAGCTAAAAATCCCATGAATAAAAAACCAGGATGATACCAAAGTATTTACATTGCATTGCACTGTAAGTTGCTGTATACAATGTTAAAAATACAAGAATTCAAAAGGGAAATAAGATTTCCAGTGCTGATACTCTGATGGACTGATCAAACACATGAACACAAGCCAAGAGAACAGAACCATAAGGCTTACGTCCCTTCAAAAGGACAGGACACGATAAAAAAGAATGGGGTTCCATAGGAGACTATGGAGGGAAAGTTGCAAAAATACAATTTATTAGCACTCCTGTTGGTACTCATGTTCAGAGGAGAATTGCCTAGTATTTCGGAGCTGCACTGCCCCTGGGCAGGACAAAGACTGATATGCAGGGACATTTCTTCTCTGTGAAAGGGACAGTGAGCTAAAGACTTGGTAGAGTCTCTCCCAGGGGTTAGTCACCCGAGAACAGGTCATTGGGCTGTGTTCGTGCTGGTAGAGAGATTCCAGACCCCTCCGCCCCCCTTGTTTTGCATATATAACATATATGCACAGTCATCATTAGTAAAAAATAGATTTGCATGTTATTTACCAGTGCAGTGCAGGTGAGTAGTTGGATGCAAGGAGAATAGGCAAAACCAACACAAAAATAGCTTCCCTTAATCTAAAGTCCAGCCTTGAGATGGTATTGGGGCTTGTGCTCCAAAGTCGTACGTTCCGATGTATAGCTTGTTCAGGTAAGGTCTTTGAAAAATTATGCTGTGGGATAGCGTGGTGATTTTAGAAAGTTGAAGTATTTAGTGAAGTTCAGCTAAGTACTCCACTTAATCCTATTAACTAGGTTAACCCTAGGAAAGGATCCTAAACCCAGATCCCACCACCAAAAGGTCAGGTCAATGAATTGGGTTCAGGACTTTACCTTTACAATGTTACTTTATGGAAGACTGGGGGGTTAGAAGGACAAACGGGTATGTTCACTTCTCCAGCTTTGGTTCTGGCATGGATTCACATGCTCATGAATATTCCCCGTCGTCGGGCTGGGCATCCTCGGTAAAGAGAAAATTAGTTTGTTTCGTTTCTGAACTGTCTTTCTACTAGTAACCAATCACTGGTCTCTGGGTCATACTGCCCCCAGCCTATGACTGTCCTCTATCTAAGCCCCTGCTCTGGCAGCCATTTTCAGATTTTTACCGCACGTTCAAGTGTTTGTAGTCCCCGTGCTGTAGCTCTCGAGCTTTTACTGCATTTTGCATTTTTTCGAAGAGTTTACTCTTATATTTTTGGTCAATCGAGCCTCAAGCTCCACCGATTCTACTTCCGATCAACGGGGACCCGTTTTCGGAATTTTCAACGCCCCTCAAGGCCATCTTTTTGTCAAGTTTCCACTTCTCAAAGGATTCCAGAAGATCTTTGAGGCCTACCCTGCGTGGACATGGCCCAGGACAAAGGAAGCATGACACCTGTTGGATCCAAGCTGTTCAGGAGCTGCCCTCGATGCGGACTACAGAACGTCTTTTAGGAGGATGGGCACTCTCGGTGCCTCTACTGCCTTCACAACGACAAATCGCACGTGGAGAAGGACTGTGCGTTTTGTAAGAACATGTCCGAACGGACAAAGAAGGATCGTCTTACTCGGCTTACCAACTGGCTTGAGGGGAAGAGCCCAGCAGCAGGTAAGAGGAAGAAGTCAGAGTGGTCTTCTAAGACCTTTGAGGGTGCTCCAGTGATGGGGGGCCCAACAAAAGGCAAAACACTGCAAGTCCGCGGGCACCGGGAGCGCCGATCGGTCGGGTCCCTCGGCTGCCAAGCAGAGCGCATTATCACCAACGCATCAACCACAAGCCAACTCTCTGGCTAAGTGAAGAGAGAGTCAGAGAACCCGGGTAAGTTTCCGGAGAAGCCCCAGTCGATCTCGACGGAGACAGCCGAGCGAGGCGGTGACCACCCCCTCCCCCCACCCCGCATGGTGAAGGCCTCAGGCACATCCAAGATCGTGAAGGCCCTGATTCACCCGGCTACGGCCTCTCTTGAAGGGGTCGTGGCGGCCCTGGCGAAACCTACGGAGGCTTCCCCAGTGGAGACTGCTCCAGGGGCTAGAGTTTCCCTGCAACCCCGGAGGGAATCTTCGATTCTGCCTATCAAGAAACCCCAGCAGGAGAAGGAGGTGGGGGCACGGTAGCCATAACGGACACAGATACCACCTCGGACACAGATACCACCTCTGAGGATGAGTTGGCTAGTGTCCAAAGGATCCTGGACCGGAAGTTCGACGAATCCAGGGCCCACGGGATCCCGATGAGGCAGACGAAGAGAGCAACGGGGGAGCCGGCGAGGAAGATAGGGCCACGGAGGGCCCCTGCCCCGGCCCCAGCTGTCGGCCCAGTTGCAGCCGGTAACCATACCAGGGGACAATTCAGGAACTATCTAGATGGCTATACAGTCCCTGTGTACGGAGATGAGGACAAGGATGCCCTTACCCCCCACCGATGACCCAGTGGAGCCTGGACCGTCGGGGAGCCCACCTAACAAGCGGAGACAATTCCATCCTCCTACCCCTTCCATCCTTCACCCCCATTCCCTCCTCCAAGGGATGTCACGGGAACAGCGACGACGGACGACGACGGTGGTAACGACGGGATGGACCTCCCGTCACCATCTCCCCCGCCCCTCCCCCCCAAACCCTCTCCCCCCGGTCTCCCCTGACGAAATTGGCTCCTTCCACGCCATGATCGCCAGGGTATCTGAGCTCTTCCAGCTCTGCCCCGAAGAACAGAAGGAGGGCTTCCTCTACCAACGACGGGAGGCCAAGAGGAAGACTGTCCTCTCAGTCCCGTTACTGGACGACATCTGGGACGAGGGGCTGGCACTCCTGAAGAACCCGGCCACGGCTCCCGCTAAGAGACCGGTACGAGAAGTACCGGGTCCCAGACCCTGCCCGTATGTGCCTCAGAGCACAGCCGTCCCCGGATTCAGTGGTCTCCGCGGCAGCCAAAAAGAAATCGGCGGGAGCGAAAGCCTCAACTTCTACATTAACCCCCACCCCCCGAATGGCGAGGGGAAGAAGCAGGACGCCATGGGACGACGGGTCAGCTCGTCGGCGGCGATGACTATTAAAGCGGCCAACGCCCTCGCGATCGTGGCACGATTGACAGGGAGCTGTGGTTCAAGTTCGCTCCGCTGCTGGACTTCCTCCCGGACGACAAGAGGGCTGAAGTCCTGGAAATCCTATAGGAAGGCGAGTTGCCTTTGGACCACGCAGTAATGGTGGCCATGGACATTGCCGACACCGGGTTTCGCCAGATGGGCAACAGCGTTTGCCTTCGCCGGCGTGGTTGGCTCAAGGCCACCGATTTCCGCCAGGACGTGCAGACCAGGGTTCTGGACATGCCCTTCGACGGGAATAACCTTTTTGGCAAGACAGTGGACGAATCACTGCAGGCCATCAATGCGGACACCGAGACGGCTCGGGCCTTGGGCGTTCTTCAACGACGACGGCTGTCCTTTAGGAACTCCGGAGGCAAGCAAGGTGCCTCCAAAGGATTTGGCGGTGGTTCCTCGTACGGCAAAGCGGGCCGCTCCTCGTCGCACGAGGCCTACAGAGGACGCGGCAAGACCGGAGGATCCCGTCGGCGCCAAGGAGGCCAAGACGGCAAGGCCGCGACGAAACGGGATTGAACCGGCTGTGGCATCGGGGCCCCCCCCTGGTGGGAGGCCGGCCGGCGAAATTCATCAGCATGTGGGAGTCCATCTCCACAGACCGTTGGGTGCTGGATGCCCTGGCCCACGGGCACATTCTGGAATTTCAAAAAAGGTGTCCCTGTATTCCACCCATGGCCAGGAAGGAAAACCACGTCCCTCAACTGCTGCTGGAGGTACGAGCGATGCTAAGAAAGGGAGCCATCAAACTTGTCCCAAAGAGGCTCCGGGGCTCCGGAGTGTGTACTCGGTACTTCCTAGTCTGGAAGAAGACCGACGGCTGGCGACCCATCCTGGACCTTTGTCATCTAAACAAGTACATAAAGTCCCAGAAATTCTGGATGGTCACCCTCTAGCACGTGCTGTGACAGCTGGAGGAAGGCGACTTCCTATCGTCGCTGGACTTGGAGGATGCCTGCTTCCACATCCCCATTCTAAAAGGACATCAAAAATTCCTATGATTTGTGGTCCAAGGGTGACAATTATCAGTTCAAGGCCCTTCCCTTCGGATTGAAGTCGGCACTGAGGGTGTTCACCAAGTGCCTAGCACCAGTGGCGGCGTGGCTGCACCTGCAGGGGATCCACGCCTACCCCTACCTGGATGATTGGCTCATCCGAGCAAAGTCAAGGGAACTCCATCGATCACACAGCGAAGACCGTCCAACTGCTTACAAATCTGGGATTCTCTATCAACTTTACGAAATCTCACTTGGTACTGTCACAAGACACCTTGTTCCTTGGAGCCAAACTCGACACAGTGGCGCAATTGGCTTCTCCATTGGAGGAAAGGACGAAGGCCATCCTGGGCAAGGTACAACGGCTGTTGACCATACACGTGGCCAGGGTGAGATCCATTAAGTCCCTACTCGGAATGATGTCCTCGTGCATCTACCTCATGCGCCTATTCACGCTACGGATGCGACCACTGCAGGACTTCCTCGACGCCTGTTGGATGCAGGCGGCAGGCAGCTTCGAAGACAGGATCTCACTCAACGAGACTTTCCGCAAAGCGATCTGGTGGTGGGGCACCCGCACGCATTGAACGGCGGGCATGGACTTTTAGACCCTGGCAAATCAGGAGACCGTGAGTATGGACGCCTCCCTGGAGGGATGGGGGGGGCGCACACCGGAGATCTCCACGCAAGAGGCCTTTGGCTCCCGGAGGAGAGGTCACTACACATCAATGGCCTGGAGCTCTGAGCAGTGTTCTGGGCCCTGAGGTCGGTCGTTCTGTCCCTCAAGGGCAAAGTGGTAAGGGTCTTCACCACCACAATGTTCTACATCCGGAAGCAGGGGGCCACCAGATCCCCAGCCAAGGAAGCGCAGGATCTGTGGCACTGGGCTGTCCCCCAATGGATGTTCCTGGTACCCTTCGATCTGGCAGGAATAAACACCATCGGCGACTCACTCAGCAGGGAGCTGCGCTCGTGCCACGAGTGGGAACTGCGGCAGGATCAAGTGGATCTCCTATTCAGACGATGGGGCAATCCCCAGATCGACCTATTTGCGACGGCATCGAACGCAAATTGCCGGAGGTACGCCAGCAGGTTTCCCCAGCCGGGGAGCATGGGCGATGCCTTCTCGTTCCCCTGGGACGGCCTATTCCTGTATGCGTTCCCCCGTTGCTACTGCGACTCTTCAGTCAACTCGGACGGTCCCAGTGCAGGATGATCCTCGTCGCACCGGCATGGCCGAGGCAGATCTGGTTCCTGGACCTTCTGGACTTGTCAGTGTCTCCCCCACCCCCGGTCAAACTACCGACGGACGCAGATCTTCTCACCAGGGAAGGAGGCGCCATCCTCCATCACGACCCAGGATCGCTGAACCTGCAGGCCTGGCTCCTGCAGCACTAGAGTTCGGAGGGTACGATATCCCGGCGCACTGTGAGGAGGTGCTTGCAAAGGCCAGGGCATCCTCAACGCTGTCTGGTGCCGTGCACAGAAGATGAACCCTCTGCAGATTACGGCCCCTCAAGTGCTGCCGTACTTGCTATCTCTGGCCAAGGCGGGGCTGGCGCATGCCTCCATCAAGATCCATCTGTCGGCTATCTCCCGCTAAACCAGAACTCTGGGGCGGGCATCTCTATGGTCTCATCGCTTGGTGAAGGAGTTCATGAAAGGACTGTTCCGATCGTTCCAGCCAGTGAAGGCTCTGGCCCCGGCATGGGAGCTCAACGTGGTGCGGACCGAGCTCATGGGGCCGCCATTCGAGCCTCTGCATTCGGCACCGTTGACGTTCCTGTCGTGGAAGACAGCGTTTCTTGTGGCCATCACCTCCGCACGACGAGTGGGAGAGATCCAGGCCTTTCCTGTAAACCTCCATACCTGACATTCCACGAGACAAGGGTGGTGCTGACGACGCACCCCTCCTTCATGCCCAAGGTGCCGTCGGACTTCCATCTCAACGAGCCCTTGGTGTTACCTGTTTTCTTCCCATCGCCGGTTAAGAGAACCTTACACAGTCGCTGGACGTGGCTAGAGCACTGAAGTTCTACGTGGACCGCACAAATAGATTTTGGAAGACATCACAGCTGTTTGTGAACTTTGGACCTGTGAACCAAGGGAAGGCCCTCTCGAAGGCTTCCATTTCCAGATGGCTCTCCGGCTGCATCATGCACTGTCACCGGTTGGCAAACCGACCGTTGCCCGGCCGTCCGAGAGCCCATTCAACCAAAGCGATCGCTGCTACCACTGTGTTCCTGTCTGGTGTGCCCCAGCTGGACATCTGCAGGGCTGCTACGTGGAGGTCGACGCACACCTTTACGAGATTCTATTGTGTTGACCGGGATTCAAGGGAGGAATCCAGAGTCGGCCAGGCAGTGCTGCGCAACCTGATTGCCTGAAGGTGAGCCTGGTGAGGAGTTAAGAGATGCTTAATATTGAGCCTTGCCACCTGCCGTGGTTGTGCATGTGTGTACTGCTAGTTATTCTTATATTCATGAGCATGTGAATCCATGCCAGACCCCATGCTGGTGAAGGAACAAGTTACTTACAGGTAAGTAACTTGTTCCTTCTCCAGCATGGGGTCTGGCATGGATTCACATGCAAACCCTCCCGCCTACCCCTCTGTGGCTCTTCTCTTGGTCCTACTGCCACTTTACGTGCTACCAAATCTGAAGATGGTTGCCAGAGGAGTGGCTTATGTAGAGGGCAGTCATTGGCTGTGGGCAGTATGACCCAGAGACCATTGATTGGTTACTAGTAGAAACACAGTTCAGAAACGAAACAAACTGATTTTTTCTTTACCGAGGATTCCCGGCCTGACTGAATATTCATGAGCATGTGATTCCATGCCAGACCCATGCTGGAGAACAACAGTTACAGGTAAGTAACTCTCTGTGACTGCACTGAAGGTGCTGTCACAATACAAAAAGTAGATGCCTATGGAGTTTGTCAGACTCCAGAAAGAAAGGAAACGCATAATCCAAATAAGGTCAAAATACATGAGGGAGTGAGAAAAAAGGCTCACTCACTCCAGGGTTAAAATTAAAAAGTCCTAAAGTCCAGCAAAAGAGCTGGTGGTCTTTAAGGTTGAAGGCAATTAGCACAGAAATATGAATTCTCCCGAACACCAGAGAAGGCTGGAAGAAGTCCAAGCAACAAACAAACCAAGCAACAAACGAAGAATCTTGTGGTACGACCAGATGATTTTCTAGCCACCTTTTGGTAGCCATTTGCTGTGAATGCAAAAAGTGAATAGGAAAACTCCACAAGCATTTACTTAAAGTCCACTTGGGGGAAGACTTCATAAAACTGTCTTGGCATACATGCTCTCAACTCTTGGTAAAAGTCTGTAATACTGATGGCACCTTGGTAGAGTGGCACAGTAGTCTGGCTTATCAAAGAAGGAAGATGTGATCTGTAAGTAAGAACGCTTAACCCAGTAAATGCAATCGTCCAAAGAAACACCTGCACACAAAATGTACAAGGAAGGTAGATAAATACTTTGTTCACTTAAGAATTCCTGTGTGTGTTAGTTAATACGTTTCAAAGGCCATTGCTTCAATGGTAGTTGATCGCGGTACAATTGTCAGTTTGTGACTGACAGTTGTACCATATTACCGGTACTACTGCGCACTCTCTTTAAGACAAAGATATACAGTAATTGTATTTAGTTAGCACAAGCACATAAGATAGTGTCCTTTAGGATGAAAAAGGTTGGTTAATCATACAGCAACAGAGCTTAATGTTCTAGACACATTTTTCCGACGAATGCTTTAAAAGTCCAATCCCAAACTATGCGAAAGTTTGTGTAGTAGTGGATTCAAAGTCTTACGAAGGAGCACAATAGCAAGTGTTCCTCAGGATACTTTTAGTTTCTTTATAAAAGTTACTTGTAGAAATAACACATCTAGCTGGACCCTGAAAAAGGACTCTGTAAACGGACACAAGCTGGTAGCTTGGGTCAGAGGTAGAGTGGAAAGTTTGGACACCTAGTCAAACACTCCAGTCACTCTGGAGCGACTTCTCGGTAGGCTTTAAGTTTCACCCCACAGTACCTTAGATTAGAAGACATGCTTGTAGCTGAGAGAGAGAGAATCCTTAGCATGGATTTCTTGATTCTCATTGGGTGGTCTGTGGTTTTGGCACCTTTTTCTCAGCACTAACAAAGGACGGTATTCGCACGGTCAATCTTCGATTCTGGAGTCCTGCACTCTGGTGAGGGGAACGTAAGTGGAGTCTGATCGTGCATCAGGATGTTAACCTGGAGCTCAGCAAGGACTTGGACGGATTCGGCCTCGCAAGGAAGTTGCACTGCAAGTGGGTCCGATTTCTCCTGGTATTCCCGGTCTGCAGCTCTTGAATGGCACAATGCCTCACGAGATGGCTCCATTTGTAGATCGTCTCAGGGCTGGTTGATCCCACCAGCAAAGGGAAAGAGTCCTCTTCGGAGCTCCTTTGTAGAGTAGAAAACTGGTCAGGACAGCTTTGGTCGCTTCAGTGATGAGGGGCATCTGCAGGCATCTCTGGTCGTCTTCAGCTTTGGTTAATTCCATTCCAGTGGTCGCCTTGCCTTTCACTTCAAGAACCTAATCTTTTATTCAGTTTTCACACACACTTCTCTGCAAACGCTCAACTTTTTACAGAAAAGGGCAGGTGACTGTCCTATCGGGCCAGCCAACCCGCCAGTGGGAACTGGTTCCATTCAGGCACTCAGGCAGACAAAGAGCCGGGGAGGGAATAACTCCTCACCCACTTCCTGCCTGCCCTGAGACATTGGAGACTAGGCAGGAACACCCAATGGTTCCTGCCAAAGGCAAAACACACACAACTCCCCCTCCCATAATGGTAGGTCTAACCAAGAACAACCACGATAGAAATGGCGAGAAAAGAAAGGAGTCACCATGTTGTGCACAACCAAGACTGTGAATGCAGTCTGCAGTACAAAATAGTACAATAGTTGGTAGAACACATCCACTGCCATCATCCATAACTATAGGGTTTTCTATGTGACTAAAAAGTTACAGGAGCAGAGAGAAGGGGCATACTGGGTAACCCCATAGCACTCCACATAAGGTTGTGTATGCTGATCTCTCATGGTATAACGTTTAAGAAAGGATACAAAGTATCCCTCTATCTTTAAGAACTGTAGTTAGCAAGGATAAAGAAAGTTTCAAAGGACAACCCAGAGGGTTGGCAGCAGCACTGCACATAGGGTGCTGTGTGCTGCAAAGGTTAAACACTGATGCCTTTAAAGAGAAATGGAGGAAAGCATACTCCATAGTAAAGGTAATAAATAGAGAACATAGTTCCGAAAGTAAGAGCAAATAAGAATGGATGAAGGGGGAGAAAGGCACCCCTCATTCACGATGGAAAGAAAAAGGTCCAGATGTCCAGAAAGGTGCTTGGGGTCTCACTAGGAGAGGGCATGAAGCATACAAATGATAAATCGCCCAACAGTAAAATCACACAAACGGGAAGAATCACACAGCTGCTACTAGCTTGTCCTAAACCCATTTTCATAGTAATCAAAAAGCATTCTATATAAAGTGTTCTAATGCTTGTTAATCTGCTTAGAATCACATGGTGTGCATATAGTCCGACATCTAGTGGTAACCGCAGAGTATTGCATCTAGTCTTTCGAGAATCGAAAGGGGACGTCGACATGGGCGTGCCTGTAACACTATCATTGATGTGTAGTGTACCCATAATCCCTCACGCATTGAGGTCCCTCAGATTGTTTTTTTCCGCCCAGCTATCTGGTTGCCCTAATGCGGAGGTCTTCGTAAAACATTGCGTTATTGTTATTTCTCGACCTTGAGTAGTTTATTCTCATTGTCACTCCCTTTGACGGCTGGTTCCTGTGCCACTGCCGAATACTGCTGACGGAATTTCGACGGCTGTTGATCCGGTTGGCTCTGCCGACCACGTGGCTAGGCCTTCTGGCCGGCCTGTACAGTAGGGAAAGTGGGGTCGGGGTGATCATATTCTTTTCAAGAATGCCTTTTCTTTGCCCCTCTTTGTTCCCTTGGGTTTGTCGTCGCTATCATGATCCTGCACCATGGACAAGACTCCATTTAGATTTTGTCCATCCTGTAAGGCAAAATATCTGCGGAAAGACCAGCACCGTCGGTGCAATAATGGTTCCCCCCTCACCCCCCCAACCACAACGAGGCATCCTGTGCAGCCTGTAAACTCCTACAGCACAAGACTATTAAGGAGCGCCGTTTGAAGCGGTGGGTGGCCTATGGTATGTAGCAGGCCGAAAGTAATTTCCCCGCCGCTACAGCCGCTAAGTGTGATGAAGGGATTAGCGATGACCAAAGCTCCACTTGGGTAGCCATTGACCTTACGGCAGAGTTCTCTCGATCCGCAGTGTCCGTCCCCGGCCCAGATGGACACGACATGATTCCTGCTTTGGGGACAATACATCCCAGCGACATAGACTCACACGATTCCCACAGTAAGCGCACAACCCACAACCCACGGTTCTGCTTCGGCGGTCCAGTCGAAGCGCTCCAAACCGCCAATGGGCACATCGCATACTTCGGTGGTGCCTGCTGATAATTATGATCGGCAGCTCACCTTGCAACCCCGCGACAGCGGCATGGGTCCTGGCAGTCCAAAAGTAAGTGCGCTAACACCAAATCACACGCGGCCATCGAGACGCTTCAGAAGAAACCTCTGATACCACTTAAGGCCCTGGTGGCGCCGAAATCCACTGCGCAGCCACCGACTCAACCGTCACACCTCTGTGTAACCCTGAGTATCAGCGATTAGTATCGTGAGGATCGGTTTGATGGGTTGTATACGAATTGATCGTTTTACAACTGCTCGAATGACAATTGACCTTTTCACAATTGACCGAATTGTGAAGGTCAATTGTACCATATATGTGGGGGGAAACCCCCCACAAACCCCCACCCAACGCCAAACCCCCCAAAATATATATATATATATATATATATATATATATATATATCAATTGTGAAAAGGTCAATTGTGACCCTTTAAATTCGGTCAATTGTTTATTCGAACAATTGTAAACGACCAATTTGGGTAATACCGTTTGACGGTTAAACTAAAGGAACAGTCGAAACAGACATCGAAACAGAACGATGTAAAGACTCCTCTAGAGACGCATCAACGCCCGGAGCCTCAAAGAGTACTCTGAGAGCCTTTCGCCTTTATCCAAGACTTTAGAAGGAAAATCTTGACGTTCTGGAGAGGAAAATCGTGAAGAAGATCCCTTTCCTCCCCTGGACTCCTGGTTCATCATTATGGTCCAGGGAGGGGTGCATGAACAGACTGGAAAAGTTTGTTGAATTCTCAGAGAGGTTTGCTCCCAAGAGGCCTTGTGAGGAGCTTCCTTATACACCTATGGCTAAGTTTCAGAAGACCTTTGAGGATCCTCATGTAGAGAATGTTTTTGACCTTACTGATGACGAGGTGCCTATCAAATCGCCATACAGGAGGTTGTGCAGGATTCAGATTTTGTAGCGGACATACTGAAGGAAAAGCCACCTGCCAGTCGGGCCATTCACTTACTGAACTCTATCAAGAGACGCCTGGCTCCTTCATTGTTAACACCTGCCCAAACCAGGGCGGTTAATCCCAGGGTAGAGAAGTTGTTTTGCCTTTCTCCTACCGGCCCCCTTTACATTAAAGGGCATGCCACTCCGGATTCCCTGGTAGTTACGACTTCGAGAAAGAGGGCAGGTGTCCCTGTGTCTACAGGTGAGGCACCACCTGATAAGGGAGGCAGAAAGTTGTATGCGTTGCGAAAAAGGGTTGCAACTGTTGCTGCATTCTCCACCTGAATATCCAACACCACCACCACTCTTGGCTAGCTACTCGGATGTACAGTGGAACCTTCTGCAAGAGGGCCTTCAAGAGGTCCCTGAACCAATGCGGGCTAGACTGTTTGCGATTGTATCGGAAGGCGAGCAAGTCAACCACAACATTCTTAAAAACACTTTGGACACTGCTGAAACAACGGGAAGGACCTTGGCCTTGGGTACACTATTAAAACGGCACGCCTGGTTGAGGAACTCAGGTTTTAATCCTGAAACCCTATCAGCCTTAATAAGCAAGCCGTTTGAGGAGATCAACTTGGACGAAGCACTTGAGACCGCTAAGAAGGAACATGAGACTCTCCACCTTAAACCAGATTACACAAAGGCCTTCACAACAGAGAGGGGGCGGTTCTCATTCCTTTCGTGGGCAATCTCGCTCCACTCATAACCAATATGGTTCTGAAAACTGGTCTTCAGGACAAGGATCCAATACCACCACCACGTATCCACCTAGAGGACAACATCGTGGAAAGGGTAGAGGCTGGAATTCCACCTCCAGAGGCGGCTCCCTGGCCTCAGGTCAGAAGTGACCGTCAGCCAGGGTACCCTCCCAACCCTCCCCGGTCGGGGGACGTTTAACATCGTTCCTTCATGCATGGGAGGGGATAACAGACCAGTGGGTGCTCAAGAGAGTCGCCCACGGGTACTGCATGGAATTTTTCCGACCACCTCAATTCAGACCGTCAAAATCAAGACGCCTGCCGCCGGAACACCTACCTATCCTGCTGCAAGAGGTCGAGATCCTGCAGGAAAAGGGCGCCATAGAAGTCGTCCCTCTTCTACAGGTAAACAAGGGTATTTATTCAGTGTACTTCCTTGTACCCAAAAAGGATCTCACCATGCGCCCTGTGCTAGACTTGTGCCCAGTGACCAAATTTGTCAAACCTCAAAAGTTTAGTATGGTCACGTTGCAGAGGGGGATTACATGGCAACACTGGATATGAAAGATGCATACTTTCATATTTCAATGTTGCCGGCTGTTACTCACCTGGTCTCTGCGGAGGCGTTTGGGCACAGTCGCAGCCCTCCCAGGGATGAAACTTCTCCTCTGTGGCTCAAGGGGAACTGCAGTGATGAGCAGCGTGGTTCCTGTGTGAATATAAAGTGGGATTGTGAGGATATGCAGGCTGTGGTTCTAATCCCTTGCTCCCCTGGGGTTGGGCTATTCTGGAAGGCTCGCCTGCTGAATGTTAATGATGAGCTCTCCGTCCTGCTGCTTCTGGCAGGGGTGCTTGCCGAAGGGGACAGAGTTTCTTCACTTTTACCATGCTGTGGAAGTCCAGGCCAGCTGCGACTCATCCACTTCTCCAGCTGGTAAGTGTTTCCCTTGTTTCCACTTGCGTGCTCGTCTTCCGACGATCACAATTGAATTGGTAAAGTTCGTTCTTAATTTAAAGTCCGATTTACATGTGATGTCTCTTTCTCTGCTCTCTTCCTTTGCAGGTGTTGTAGCGGTTCTGGCGGTAGCTGCAGCTATCAAAATGCAGCCAGCGGTACGGAGGAGCAGAGCAGCGAAGGTCCGGCAGATGGTAAGCAATCTTTATGGGTGCGAGTTTGATTTTGAGCGAGGTGCGACCCTGGGTCTGGTGCTCTTAATTATTCTAACCTTGTCTTATCTTCTGTCTCGTTTCAGGTCTTCGGTTGCAGGAGCCGGAGTGCGGATGCTGCAGCGTTAGATTCTGAATCCACCAAGAAGATGGGATGCTATCAGGCCGGTGAACACCAGAGTCCAGGTAAGGTTGCAGCCGCTGCAGGTTCTTGCGAGGTAAGTTAGCTGGGTCAGGCGGCAGTGAGCGTCACGTTGCATGGAGGTGCAAAGTAACACGAAGCTCTTGTGAGGAACTGGTGGATTTATATAGTCTAGTTCTTGGCCACGCCCATTGATTCTGGTTTTCCTACCACACCCTGCCCCACCTAGATACTACACGTGCTTTTCATTCTCCACCCCCTGCCTCTCTTGGATTCTGCACGTGCCTTCCAGTTCGTAAATAGACATGCCCGAACAGTGTGCAAGTGTAGAATTCCAGTGAATATAAATAAAGCACTCCTGCATTAAATAAACATTTCAGCTTGCATTCATTCATGAGCCTGGCGCCAAAGGCGCCAGGACATAGTCCAGCCGGGCCCCCTGTGTCTAAATGTCCCAAAGGGACAAGGAGATAAGTTACCCCTTGCCCCATCACCAGATGGCGTGGTTTCAGCGTTGTTGGGCCTGTGGCCATGACACCAGCACACAGAAAATACCTAAGGTTCATGATAAAGGACAAGCACTATCAGTTCAACGTATTCCCCTTCGGCATTGCCTCAGCGCCAAGGGTGTTTATGAAGGTACTGCCAGTGGCAGCATCGCACCTGTGCAGAGATTCCATTCCGGTTTTCCCTTACCTCGACGACTGGCTCATAACAGGGATTCCTATGGAACATGCCTGTTGAACACTCAAAAGACGACCCCTTATTCAGCCTGGGATTCTCCATCAATGAGAAGAAATCCAGCCTAGACCCCAGTTCAGTCAAACAGTTCCTAGGGGCTCTAATTCGGTCAGAAGACTGCATCGTCCTCCCCTCCAGCGAGATGGTTCAAAACATGCTGTTTCAGATCCCTCAGTATGTAGCTGGTTGAGAGGTGACGGTACGCAAAGCCATGCCACTCTTGAGCATGATAGCATCCTGCATTTACTTAGTTCCTCGTGCGCGTCTGCGCATGCATCCCATGCAAGATTGGCTGAACAGCCAGTGATGTCAGGCCAGTGGACAATGGGAAGATCTGCTAGTTGTCTCGCCAGCCCTACCTCGCTCTCTGCAGTGATGGTCGAGGGGAAAACCTCTTGAAGGGAAAGGTCTTTACCACCCCCGCAGTAGAAGCCACACTCATGACAGGCGCATCTCTCACAGGGTTGGGGGCTCACCTGCTTCAGCAGACTGCGCACGGCGTGTGGTCAGCAGATGAGCATCCAAGCACATAAATCTGTTGGTGCTGTTAGCAATATTCAAAGCACTGAAAGCCTTTCAGACACCATTAAAGGCAAAGACAGTCCTGATCCTCACAGACAACACCACCGCCATGTACAACTTGCAAGGGGGGCACACACACTCTCCAGGGCTATCCAAGCTGTCCCAGAACATTTGGAAATGGGCTCCCAAATACAGGATGTTCCTGTTGTCCCAACATGTTCCAGGGGAACTCAATCTTCTAGCGGACGTGCTCAGCAGAGACTTCCCACTGCCCGTAGAGTATGAGTGGCGACTACACAAAAACATCATCGCCAACGTTTTCGCACAATGGGTTTGCCCAGAGATCGACTTGTTTGCATCTCTGGAGAACTCAATGCCAAGACTACGCCCAGAATCGATCCAAGGGGATTGGTCTCTGGATAGCATGGTCAGGGAAACTTGTTTACCCTTTTTCCCCGAATCCCCTACTCAACAAGATTGGTTCCTGGTGCATCTTGTGCACAGTCACCATGATATTGGTGGCCCCCATGTGGGCCCGCCAGCCCTGGTTCTCATCTGATGGAGGTGTCCCTATCTTCTCCAATGGAAGCGCTTTATCTGGTGCAATTCCAAGGGTATCAATTCCATTGACTGCTCTCCTATTCATAGTATTGTACCTGACTCACCTACTAGATTCAGGCCTGGTTTTTAATTCCCTGAAGGTTTATGTGGCTGCTACACTACACTACGTCACAACAGAAGGTGTTGTGGTGGAAAATACAAGTTAAGGGCTTTCATGGAAGGGGTTAAAATGATCCCCCCCCCCCCCATTTCTAACCCGGCTCCCAGATGAGACCTGAATGTGGTATTTACTCAATGCATAAAGCCACTCTCATGGATCTTACCTATAAGAAAGCCTTCCTAGTGGTTATCACTTCAAGGAGAGTTAGTGAACTACAGGCCCTTTCAGTTCTAGACCCTTTCATTACAGTTCAGTGATAAGGTGGTTCTTCGCACTCGCCCTCGATTTGCGGAGAAAGTGACCTAAAATATTTACACAGCAAGGAAAAATACTCTATCCCTATGGTCTACAACAATAATCCACATTAATTTGAACCCACTCCCTGGACAAAGTTTATAATTGTTAGGGAGAATTTTAATTTCGAGGGGATTGGGTCCTCCGACGTATTCCATATCTATGACCGGTAATATCCACAGCTGTGCTGCTTCGGAAAATCTTCGGCGTCTGCGTCGATGACGTTGATGCGCCGTCCCTGAGGACCTCCTCCGACAGCCGACGTCACCCGATGTAATAAGTAGGATGCACGACGCCTGTAGCCTCAGTTCCGTTTTTTCCATGAACGTGTTCGCTTAGTGAATCTCGGTACGCCTCGACACTCTTTGGAGTTTGCTGTATTCCTCTCGGTTTGTTGAACCTGTTCGGTTTTTGTGAAAACCTGTTCGTGATGATGTCCACTTCGTCTTCAACCCCGTGTCCGGGCTTCAAGAAATGCGGGGACTGTGGGTCCAAGATGTCGTTCACGGACTCGCACGACACTGCCTCTGGTGCCTCGGGGAGGCCCACAATATGGACGACTGTCCTTACGGACGCAAGGCCTTGCGGGAGCGCAAGAAGCTGTCAGTGGGTCGGGTGTCTAAGCCCCGGAAGTCGAGGTCTAGGGGGCTTTCGACAGATGACTCGAGAGGCGTCCCTCCGCATCATCCTCGGAAGTCCAGTGGGTCTCCTTCCAGGAGTTGGTCTCGCCACTCCTCCGCCTCTTCGAGGCATTCCCGGAAGCGCTGGCATCGGTCGCCTTCCCCGTCCTCTTCCGAGGAGTCCGCCCGTCGGCGGGTCGCTTATCCCACCTTGCAAGCGACACCGGAGGAATGGGCTTCCTTCGGGAAGCAGATGTTAGCGATTCTTGAATCGCAGGGCACCGGTTCGTCTGTGCCTCCGAGTGGGGCCGGTCGGCACCTGTCGAGAAACGCTGCTCGTACGCCTTCGGGCTCGGGTGGTCGGCACGGCTCGCGGGAATGGTCCCGCTCGGACAAGGGTAGCCGTTCTCGCTTGCCCGTTCCAGGTCCGGTCCTCGACACGCTCGAGACCGCGTGATTCTGTGCCGTCTTTGAGGAAGACCTCGACGCCTGTGGCGCTGAGGTCGTCGACGATTTTTCTCGAGGCTCCGCCTCTGAGTGGGTCATCGACGCTGTCGGCGCCTAGGTCGTCGAGAGACACGCTCGGAGCTCTGGCTTCGAGGCCTGTGTCAACGGCGTCCATGCTGGCGGCGCTGCAGCTAACGTCGACGCTGATTCTCTCGACACCGGCGCCGAATCGTTCGCCGCCGAATTGTTCGGCGCCCTCGACGCCTTTCGAGGCGGTGGTGTCGGAGGGGCCCCGTGGCACAGGGTTAGCCCCTAGAAAGGCTCTGACTAAGGTCAGGCATAGCTTTGGTCCCCAGATGTCTTCCTCTCACTGCCTGGAGTACATTTCAGAGGGTGATGAAGACTCTGATGAAGGCTTGGTTCTGGTTCCGGTACCAGATGAGCTTCTCTCAGGCCATAGCCAGTTTGATGACCTGAGGCAGTCACTGCATGATGTCAGTGGACTGGACACCTCTCCGGAGGTGGAGTTTTGTAGGCCGCAGCCTGGCACTCATGCCGATTCTTCGTACCGGCGCCTTATGTCTCGGGTCACCGAGTACTTGGGATGGTCGGCTCCCCCAGGGGAGTTTGTTCAGGATGATCTCACGGACATCCTTGATCTTGGTTCCCCCACTGACCTGGTACTGCCATTTCATATGGCTCTGCAGAGAAGGGTGGCGGCGGCTTGGACTGCTCCGGAGAGTCTTCCGGCAGTGGGCAAGTCTTTGCTGCGAAAATACCGTCCAGCCAATAGCGACCCCTGCTACTTGTCCAGGCACCCCACTCCGGAGAGTTTGGTGGTGCAGGCGGCTACGGCCCCGGAAAAGCAGGCGTCGTATCCTACCATCCCTCCGGATAGGGACGACAAACGTTTTGACAGCTGGGCGAAGAAAGTGTTTTTTTTAGGGGGTATGGCGCTTCAGGCGGCCAACTCCATATGTGCCTTGTCTTGTTTTCCACACACTCTGTGGAACTGTGTTGCATTAGTGGCTGAACATATTCCCGAAGGGGACGAACGGGATGGTTTCCTTGCTATGGTTCAGGATGGCATGTGTGAGGCCGTTCAGTCTGGTTTAGACATGGCAGATTGTGTCAGCCGGTCCATGGCGGCGAGCACCGTAATACGCAGGTTTGCCTGGTTGCGGAAGTCTGGGTTCGCTCCTGATGTGCAGTCCCGGCTCCTCAACATGCCCTTTGACGGTGAACATGTTTTTGGCAGCAAGGCTGACGAGAGCCTTGAGAGGTTGCAGACCTCCAAAGCTGCAGCGAAGTCGTTGGGCGCTGCAGTTCGACAACCTATGCCTTTTCGTCCTAGGGGACAACAATGGAGGGGAGGTTCCTTTCGCTATTACTCGTCCTTCAGTAAAGCAAGAGGAGCTGTCGGTCAAAGAGGCCACCGTAAGAGTGCCAGAGGTGGAAAACAAGGTACTCGAGGTGCCAAGGCCGCTCGGGCAGTTGCCTCTTTGCCCTCAGGCAATGCTGCAGCCGCTACCACTCAATCATGAGGCCAGGTCCCATGGTTTGCTGGTTGGGGGAAGGCTGGCGCAGCATCTTGTAGAGTGGCGTGCCATTACTTCAGATGTGTGGGTTCTGGAGATCATAACCCACGGCTACTGTCTTCCTTTTCGGCAGAGGCCTCACGACAATCCACCTGGGAACCTCTTTGAAGAGTCCGGATCCGCTCCTTGCGCAGGAAATTAAAGCACTGCTGGAGAAAGGCGCCATAGAACTGGTGCCTGTAGCGGAGAGGAACAAGGGATGGTATTCCCCTTATTTTTTGATTTCGAAGAAAGACGGGGGATTAAGACCTATCATGGACTTGTGCGGTTTGAACGAACTCCTCAGGAAGGACAAGTTCAAGATGGTTACTCTCAAGTCCTCCAGGCCCTCAACTTCAGGATTAGTTGGTGTCTCTCGACCTCAAGGACGCTTCCTTCGATGTGCCGATCCATCCCAAGCACAAGAAGTACCTGAGGTTTGCGGTTGGCGACTCGCACTTTCAGTTTCGGGTCCTGCCGTTCGGATTGACCTCCGCCCCGAGAGTTTTCAACAAGCTCATGGGGGTGGTGCCAGCGCATCTCAGGAAAGGGTGGATTCACGTCTACCCCTACCTGGACGATTGGTTGATCAGGGGGAGCTCTCCCGAGCAAGTCCTGGATCATCTGTCCGTCACCTCCCTTCACAAGCTGGGCTTCTCCCTCAATTTAAAGAAGTTCCATTTGATGCCAACACAGCGGCTCCAGTACATCGGAGCAGTGCTTGACACATCCCTGGGGCTGTGTTTTCCTCCCCAGGTGAGGGCGCTTCACATGCAGCAGATGGTGCACAAGTTTCAGCTTGTCCAGACTCTCCCAGCATCTGAGTTCTTGAGACTGCTCGGCCTCATGGCATCCTGCATTCTTCTGGTGCCAGAGGCCAGGTTGCGGATGAGATCTTTGCAATGGGCACTCCAGCACCAGTGGTCTGTCTTCCGGCAGGTTGTCGGACCCTGTTCAGTTGCCGCCCTTGGTCGCCCAGGACCTTCTGTGGTGGGCCGTCGAAGGCAATCTGATGAAGGGGGCCCCATTTTGGCTGCCCTGGCCATAGGTGACGATCGTGACGGACGCATCCCTCACGGGATGGGGAGCTCATGCCAATGAGTTGACAGTCAGCGGTCGTTGGTCTCCGTCGGAGTCCAGACGCCATATCAATCTGTTGGAGCTGAGTGCCGTCAGGCTAGCCCTGAAGGCATTTCTGCCGACTGTGCGATGAAAGAGTGTCCTGATTCTAACAGACAACACGGTGGCCATGCACTACCTCAACAAAAGGGGGGGGGGGCAGGGTCACTTCCTCTGTGCAGGGAGGCAATGCAGCTCGAGTTCTGGGCCATACAGCAGGAAGTTTCGATCTCGGCTGTTCATCTGGCCGGAGACGACAACGAGACGACGGACGCTCTGAGCAGGCAGAGCGCGATCTCTCACGAGTGGGAGCAGGCTCAGGAGATTCTCCTGGAGATCCTCGCCCTTTGGGGGCCCCCTCAAGTGGGTCTCTTCGCCTCCAGTGTCAACCGGAAGTGCAAAAGGTTTTGCTTGGTGGAATTTCCTCCAAAAGGAACCTTAGGAGACGCGTTCGTGGTGCAGTGGTCATTCCCACTGCTGTACGCGTTTCTTCCAGTCCCCGGCATCCCTCAAGTACTGCACATGTTACGGAGGTTCGGTTCCCGGATGATCCTCATTGCTCCGGCGTGGGCCCGGAGGACGTGGTACCCGGACCTTCTCGACTTGGCCATCTGCCCTCTACGTCGTCTTCCCTACCGAGACGATCTGCTCTCACGGGAGGGGGTTCAGGTTCTCCATCCAGAGGTCAGATCCCTCAACCTTCACGCTTGGCTTCTGAAAGGTTGAGGTATAAGGATTGGGACCTCCCTGAAGACGTGATGGAGGTGTTGCTCCTAGGCCAGGCTGCCGGCAACAAAGTCTCTGTACCGTTGCCGTTGGAGAAAGTTCTGCGACTGGTGCAGAGTTAACAATGTGGATCATTTTGAGTGTGACATTCCCATGGTTCTGTCTTTTTTGCTTTCATTGGCCCACAGGGGCTCGCAAGTGGGGACCATTAAAGGTTACCTGGCGGTGCTGTCCATATTTAAGCGCTTGTCTGAAGAATGTTACTATTTTAAGATTCCTTTAATTTCTCAGTTTTTGAAAGGGCTCACTAATGTGTTCCCTCTGTCACCTTTTCTGGTGCCAGGTTGGGATTTGAACCCCGTTCTTAAGTTTCTTACGGGTGCTCCGTTTGAGCCTTTGCATTCTTGCCCTTTGAGACTGTTAACTCTGGAAACTGTGTTTTTGGTTGCGTTTACTTCTGCTCGCAGAGTGAGTGAGTTACAGGCACTTTCAGTTAAGCCACCCTTCACTGTGTTTCATAAGGACAGGGTTGTCCTTGGAGTTCGTCCTTCCTTTCTTCCGAAGGTGGTTTCGGAATTTAATTTGAGCCAGAAGGTTGTTCTTCCGGCGTTCTATCCTCCTCCACATCCTGGTAAGGAAGAGGAGAGGCTCCATAGGCTTGATCCTAGGAGAGCGTTGAGCTTCTATATTTCGCGCATGTCCCGGGCCAGAGTGGACGATCAACTTTTCATTGGTTACGCTAGAAAGCGTTTGGGACAAGCTGTGACGAAACAAGACTGTCTTGTTGGATTATTGTAGCTATCTCCGAGTGTTACTGCTTGGCGGGTAAGGACTCTCCGGCTGGCTTGCGGGCCCATTGTACCAGGGGAGTGGCTGCGTCTACTGTCCTGCAGGGGGGTGTTCCTATTCATTACATCTGTGATGCAGCCACCTGGGCTTCAGTACATACTTTTGTACGTCACTACTCCCTCGATTCCATCCGAGGGCAGGATCTGGCCTTTGGCAAGACAGTCCTTTATTCCGCAATTCGATTGGGCATGCTAAATTTGTGTTCCAAATTCTTTTCCCACCTCCTTGCTTGGTACTGCTTTGGGAGTCTGTCATAGATATGGAATACGTCGGAGGACCCAATCCCCTCGAAGAACAAGTTACTTTCTTACCTGGTAACGTTCTTTCGATGGGATGGTCCGACGACTTATTCCATATCGCTCCCTCCCTACCTTCCCCGCTGCAGAATTTCTTTTGCGATTGCAGCTTACGTTCCGCAAGGCATTGTGTGTCTGACTGGCAGAAAACTGGTGTGTCACGTTCTGGGGGAAAAAACTACAACTGAGGCTACGGGCGTCGTGCGTCCTACTTATCACATCGGCTGACGTCGGCTGTCGGAGGAGATCCTCGGACGGCGCATCGACGTCATCGACGCAGGACGCAGACGCCAAAGATATTCCGAAGCAGCACAGCTGTGGACATTACCCGTCATAGATATGGAATACGTCGTCGGACCATCCCATCGAAAAGAACGTTACCAGGTAAGAAAGTAACTTGTTCTTCTGTGCCAATTCCCTTTAACCTTGGAGACCCCCAGCTCTTTAGCTGGACTTGTGGCTTATTTAATTTTTGCTCCTGAGTAAGTGGGACATTTTTCTCACTCGTGTTTTCCTGACTAAGATTTTCTGTGTTTCTCAGTTTTAGAATCTGCTAAACTCCAAAAGCATCTGCTTTTTGCATTGACACACAGCACCTTTTGTGCACTGCCACTGAGAAGTCCCTTGGACTTCTCTTAATGTTTAACTACAATTTCTTAGGTGAACAACTGTTCCCATAAATAGTAAGAGGACCCCTGTCTGTCTTACCTTTTTATATTATGGGTCAAGCACACCCCACCCGATGTGGGGTGCTCGGGGTTTAAATAGTAACTCCTTTAACCCATTCCTCGTGTAACATTTTGTTACACTAACTAGAATGGCTGGTGGCAGTGGTTTCTTTTTTACTTCCTAGTGACATGTATCTGCAGGCTGATAACTCAGCTGCAGTGCTGCACCCAAGGGTGACCGTTTTCCCAAAATGGCCCTTGACTTCTTTTTTCGCCATTTCTCGTCTGTTTCTTCTGGGCTTTTACTCTATTGTTTGAATCAGGCTTGAGTCTTTTGTGTGATTTTGTCTTTGGCAGGTTTCAGCCCTGAAGCCCGCCCAGGCTCCTGTGTGTGTGTGTGTGGGGAGAGGCAGGAAGTGAGGGTCCTGAAACCTCCCTGTCATTTGACGCTTAAGTGTGCCTGAGTGAAACCAGTTACAATTGGCCAGATGGCTGTCCTTTAGGGCAGCTATGCTGTTGTGTGATTGACGGCCTAGGGAACTTGCATAAAAAGCGAGGTTTTTGGGACTGGAGGTAGAGTTGACCACTGGAGGACAACATCTGAAGAAGACCTAAGACGCCAGCAGCACCCTGTACGGCCCCGAAGTGCCCGGTGAAGCCCTGTAGCTTTGCTGAACCTGTTATTGAATCGTCTGGGAAGACCCATATGGGACAACGTCCTGCCTCAGGCTGGTGGGACAAACTAGCCTCAAGACAAACTCTATTTTGGCACAACCCCTGACTTGATGAGACTTTACAAGGCTGCAGAATCCCAATAGCCGGGATCCCTCGACTATCTGTGAGTGCATTGTCTTCCAAAGTGCGAATTGGGCCAAATCTTCCTGGGAATCCAGTGGACCCTACAGAAGCAAGAAATCCGCCTCCAGAGTCCCCTCACCAGAGTCCTGGGCCGAGAGATCAAGGAACTTCTAACCAGAGCTTTTCGTTCTTCTTTGGCGCAGAGAAAAAGGTGCCAAAACCACAAAGAGCCGCTGAATCAAAGGAAATCCATTGCTGGCGAGTCCCTCTCTCTCGAATGCTGCTGCAGGAGCCTGCCGGATGTCCTCCCTTTTGTCACCACGACCAAATACCAGGATGCTACACTGCAACCAGAAGTGATCCAGCTGGAACAACTTCTTCAATCCAAAGGTATTGTGAGGCTTGGGGTACATTATCCTTTTGCCATTTGGGGTGTTTCCTACCTTTGGGAGTGCTATTTACCCCTACTCAGTTGACCTCAACTCTTGTATTGACCTTTTAGCTAGTACTTACTCAAGGTGACTCCTCTAGAATTTCGTTTTGAACACTGACTATTTAAGAAAATGTTTCTAAGACGAAGATCATCAGAACTTTTGACAGTTCTTGTTCACTTACAGGTTTTTATTGTTGAACACTTTTAATGCCGGGATAAAAGACTGCCTGCACCCCTTTGAGACAATCTAACTTTATAGACTAACATTCTGTTTTGGTCTAACCCCAATCTTTCCCTCCTTTATAACTCAATACTGCAAAGGTGATACAAAATAAGTGTTGTACTGACCTAAAATGACATCAACCTTGGTGCTGCAAAATTTTTAACACATGAAAAATTACTCTCCTGCTTTAGTTTTCACTTTTTTAATTTAATCCTAATTTGGGATTAATGTTACAGCTAATTACTGCTTTTTAAAGAATGCTTTTACTATCTTTGTCTATAATTAAATATGTATTTGTAACTTTAAGTGTGTACTTGGGATACCTGTATTTACTGATGTCATTGTATATCTCTACGAGCTCACATTACCTAATACCAAGAGGACAAGGGTTGTGTAGTCTCCAACAGGGTTACATCAATTCTTGCCTAACAGTAGTCGGTTCTAACTGGATGGCAGCTTGCTGTCTTGGAGGACAGTCACCACCAGGTGATTGACAGCTCCATGACTGAATGGGATCCCGCATAAAAGGGAAGTATTTTGGCAGGCAGAGTGAACCAGTGGAACAAGGAATCCGTAGCAGAAGACTAGCAGAAATGCCAGCTGCACCTTCCAGGACCGCTAAAGCACTGGTGAAGCCTTGCAGCTGTGTTGACCCCGTTTTCACATTGACCGGGAAGACCCGCCAAGGACGGTTTCTTCCCTTAGGCTGGTGGGACTGACTAGCCTCAAAACCTTCATTTTGGGCCGTTGCCTGACTTTCTGTGACTTTCCTGAGCTGCCGAAGCCCAATACCCGGGGCACCTGGACCATCAAGTGCATAGTCTTCTGAAGATTGACTCTGGCTGATACTTTGTGGTCCTCCAGAGGCAGGAATTATGCACCAAAATACCCCTCACCAGAGCTAAGGACCGAATAATCAAGGAGAATCCGACTGGTGATATTCTTTTTTCTTGGTCTGAAGTGTTAGGCAAGATTGTATGCAGTACCCTGTGGGAGACTGCATCATCCTTACCCTCTTGGCAATAGTTAACCAACCTTTGTTATAAGAATGTACTGCACAAGTTGTTAGAGTGATTGAGCAGCTAGGCTTATCTCGAGAGGGGTCAATGTGAGATGTAGGGTTGCAACATAGTTTCACAGTGACAAGTAGCCAAATGAACCCTTACACTCCATTCTTGATTAAACGATTATTTATTAAACAGTTTGAATAAGCCTTCTTTAGAGGGGATAAATATGTAACACTTAAAATATACTTCAAAAATACACACTCAGTTTCAATAAATCAGAAACCCATTTGGGATGGCACACAGACACTTCCTACATCCTGAGTTGACTTAAATAACTAGGACATTGATATATCACGGGTACATTAAGAGCAATTCTGAGTTTGGTGTGAAAAGAAAAAGGTTAGGGAATGAAACGATGGTTACACATATTCTTAAGCAGGTAAATACTTTTGAACCCCCCCATGCAATGTAGATTAACCCTTTCCCAGCTATAAAAGTGAAGAATGTATGACTTTTCGGAAGGACAGTTAAAGCACAAAGTCAGAGGTTAGTCTTTTGGGGAGCCAGGACAGCCAATGTCACTTGAGCAAAGTCTAGGGGAGCTGAAGCACTTCTTGAAGGTAAGTGAAAAGTCTTGAACAGTGTTTTAGAAATCTTTGTAGAAAATGAAATCACTGTTCAATCGCAAGCTGAGAGGCTTGGCTTGTGAAGGGCAAAGCTGTATGCAACTCTGCAAAAGGCAGCCGGTTCAAGTCTCAACTGAGAGCTGACAAGGCTACGCGACAAGAGGCACAGTACCTTAGGTCTGAATAAATTGGTTCCAGCTGGCTGCTGTTCCTGTTGTAGGTCCCGCGTATCCTGTTATTCCTGGGCTTCAGTCGTGGGGACAAGAGGGAGGACGTCTGGGGACTCCTGCACTACGGTTCGGTTGGCGGCAGCAATGGGCAAACTTCAGATCAGCAGCACTTCGCGGTTCCAGCTTCTTGCGAATAGCACCACCGCGGTTCTCGGATACCTTATGGGCTTTCCTCGCATCTGGGGTCCAGCACTCTGTTGACGTTTCTCAGGCTTAGTCAGTCCTCCCTCATGGGAGTCCCCAGGAGCTTTCTGGAGCTTGGGTCCGAATTAAAGACGATGCACTCGATTCTGGTGTTCCCCTCCCTGGCAATCGGTTCCTGCAGCAGCAATGGAAGTACAGCCAGCTCCGAGATGATTTCCAGATGAGTTCATCTTGGGGTTGATTGATCCCACCAACCCAAGTGGAGAAGTAGTCCTTTGCAGGGCTTCTCTAGTCGAGGCGAATTAGGAGCTTCAGCACTGCAGCAGGGCTTCACCGGGCAAACCAACGGTCCAGGAGTTGCAGCAAGCGTCTCTTCCAAGTTCATTTTCAGATTCCTTCGTCCAGTGGTCCACTGCCTTCTGTCTAAAATACCTGGCCTTTTATACAGGTCTCTCCCATTCATTCGCAGCCTGACTGTCACTCACAGTAGGGTGGTTGTCCTCCAAGGACTGCCAGCCGGCCAACCAACTTTGGGTGCATTCCTGTAACAAAGGGGATTAAGCACAGGGAGTTTCGGGCACCTCCCTCACTTACTGCCCTGCTAGACATGCTGAAGCCAGAGGCGGGCTTCACCCGTGAATCCTGGCAAAGACAAAACAAAGGGACCAAATCTGGTTTGGCGCATAGAGTAAATCTCAAGAAGGACTTTTCCAACAAGAAATGGCGAAAAAAGAGTAGGGCCATTTTGACAAAATTGGCACCCATGGGTGCTTTACTGCAGCTACAATTGCAGCCCACGGTAGAAACACACAATGGTAGGAAAAAATAAACCACTGCCACCAGCCATTAATTGTAGAAAGGGTAACATACACATTTTACATGAGAAACTAGACAAAGGGGATACCAAGTAACCCCTCCAGCACCCTATTGTGTGCTGGGTCTAGAAAGTTACAAATGCAAGTAAAGTCAATTTCACTTCACTGCTCTTGGAAACAGTAGTTTATCCAAGAGAAGGTATTTAAACCTTTGGGAAATATGAAAGACTTCCCTGTGCCACTGCACTGAAGGTGCTGTGTGTCACAATGTAAAAAGATGATGCCTATGGAGTTTGTCAGACTCCAAAACCAAAAGAAACAGTTAAAATCCAATTAAAAATACATGAGTGGGAATAAGTTCTCACTCTCTCCAAGATAAAAATTATAAGTCCTAAAGTCCATCAAATGAGCTGGGATCTCTAAAGTAGAAGGGAATTGGCACATTTCTGAGAATGATCCCTAACACTAAGAAAAAGGTGCCAAAACCACACAGAGCCACTGGAGTGAGCTGAATCAATTGCTGCCAACCCCATCTCCCGAGTGCTGCCGTAGAAGCCCGCCAGAGGTTCCCCCACCCCCTTCCATCGCCACGACCAAGGAGCAGGAATCTGGGACTGCAACAATGCACCTAGAAGGATGCCAGCTACAATTTCTACTTCACTTTCAAGGTACTGTGGGGCTTTTGTTGTACTTGCCTTGTGTCATTTTCGGTGCTTCTTTGCTTAGAAGTGCTGTTTTGTTCAACTGAGAGTTGATCTCAACTTCCTTTGTGCAGGCTTTGTAGCTTGTGCACTATCAGGTAGGCTTCCCTTGAGCTCCTGTGTTTCTTCAAGAACCACTGACTAGTTAACTAACTTTTCCTCTGAAGATCTTCATCAGAACTGGAACTGTCCATTTGACTTTGGCTGTCCTGGTTTACTAAAGGTCCATCTTCTTTATCTTACTGCCTTTGGCAGTGCTGGTTGCTCCCTTGGTTTTGACTGTGAGCACTGTTATTTCTAGGAAACAGACTGCCTATATCCCTCTGGAGAGTACTTGTTATCCACTGTTGATAAAGTGTGTTCTGCCTAACTTTGAAACTTTCCCTCCCAACTCAGTTTTGTAAAGGAGATATATAGAAGTGCTGATACTGACCTTAATTGACATCACTCTGTGCTTTATATGAAAAGCATATAAAAAGTTACTCAACTGCATCATTGTTTCTTATATAACTTCATTCAATTTCAAATTGAATGTTAGTTGCTGCATTTTAGATTTGCTTGTGTATATATGTTTCTGAGATTTGTGGAATCTTCTTAGATTACATGCTATGCATAGGCCCACATCTAGTGGGAGTATTAGTTTTCGAAACTGAAAAAGGGATGTCGACAGGGCGTGCCAGTAATATCTCTAGTGTGACATCTACTTGTACCCATGGTGCTTCACACGTCGAGTTCCCTCAGGTTGTTTCTTTTCCGCCATCATTGTAGGACGCTGAAAGCAGAGTTCCTTCTGGCCATTGCCATTTTATTAATCTTAATTGGAGCTAGTTACTCTTACTGTCCTTTTCTTAGCCGGTCCCCCTACAATACCTTTGGCGATGGCTTCAAGGACTACCTTAGTCTACTGCAGAACTCTCCTGGATGAACTTTATCAGACGGCCTCGGAAGGCTGCTTCGGGCCTTGGCCCTCACAGTAGAGGGAGTGGGGGATGGTTTACATTTCTTAGTTCCCTAAAAGAATGCATATTTCCACTTTATTCGCAAAGCTGCCTTTCCCCTACAAGATGGAAAATAAACCAAATAAAATTGTCCTACTTGTAATCGAAAATTTCCTTTTTAGTACTTGTAACCAGGTGTGCAACCTTTGCCTTCCAAGGGACCATAACGAGGGCCACTGCAAATCTTGCAAGACTTTATAGGACCATAAGACAGAGCACTGGGCCCACTATGCCATGCAGGCTGGAGTCGCCATGGATGTGGAGGATGCTGCCAGTATCGACAGCTACTGCCCGGCCCCATCAGGCAGGCGGCAGCTGTGTTACTGGGACGACACACGGCGGCACTGGCACTCACAAACATACCCACACTAAACACACAACCCATCGCCACAAGTCGACTTCCACACTGACCGAAAGGCCGCACACAGTGTCCACGGGGAGGTCCATTTCCCTGTCCAATGGGCAATCGTGCTAGCGTTTGCCTCACGACCAGTCCTGAAAATCTAAGGAAAAATTAGGTTCTGACACTGTGTCCAAAACTACTTAATCCACGCACGCCGACGACCGAAAGACGCATCGACGGCCTGTGCGTTTGCCGATAACAGTCAAGACACGTCGAAGGCCCCTACGAAATCCCCTCAGACTTAAAAAATGTCTAAACTCATTAAAATAAACATGTCACAGACACCCTACTTAAAGGTCGGGCTTTGGAACACAAGTCCAAAGACCACAAGTCGTCTAAGCAAAAGGGGACGACCCAGAGGGAGGGAACCATTTCAGGGGCCATGAAGCACAAGAGACACCCGGCACATGAGCCAACTCCCACTATTCCTACCCCAGCTGTTGTTCCACCACCTGCTGTCCCAAGCTCTTCCCAGTGGTCTGCTGAGGAAAGTCATGAGATGCATGTCCTCATTGGCCAATTTCTTCGACAGCCACTCAGAGGTTTTAGAGACTCTGTGGACCACGCCGCCAGCTAGTGGGGCCGCACCTATTCAACTCCCCTGCCAAGAGCTCGTACAGACACCTTACAGGCAGCCACCCCTCTGCAGGACCCGGGGCTTTATGAATCCACTGAGAGCTTCCAGGACACATACACGGACACTGATGATCGGGGGAAATGGGAGACTGTGACCAGTTTTATGATGACGAAGAAGTTTACGTCATGCAGTCGTCGGATCATACAGACACCAGTGGCAGACTCACCGGTCGACAACCAAATCCAGTATAATGATATGCTCCTAAAGGCAGCTGAGCATTTCCAAATAGAAACACAGGCGTCCCAAATAGACAAAGACGTTGTCTAAAACATCTTAGATTGAAAATCCACTACCCAATTTATCCCTATCCCCCAGTCTGTTCAGAGGCGAATACAACCCTCTTTGATAACCCCTAACTTAACACAAACCGTAAACCAGCGTATTGAAAGGGTCTTCCGACCAGCTCCCTCTTACCCACTCTGTATCAGGGTCAGTTAAAGCCAGACTCATTGTTTGTCACCACCACAAGGAAAAGAGCTGGAACACCTGTGACCTCATCAGACACCCCCCGACAAGGAAAGTAAAATGATCTGTACTTTCGGCAGAAAAGTCACTACCTCTGCAGCTACCAGGCGAGGGTTGCCAATAATACCACTTTGCTGGCCAGTTACAACTGCCACAAATGGGATGAAGTGGCCGAATTAATGGCCTCAGCCCCAGAGCCCCTTAAAGACCAACTCTCTCTCTCGCCGTGTCAGAAGGGAAAGCTGTTGGTAACTGCATTCTAAAGAATAATTTGGATGCAGCTGATAACACAGGTAGGATAATTGCTGAAGGCATGACTATTAAACGCCACGCATGGCTACACCAGTCTGGCTTTAAACTGGAGACACAAGCTAGTCTTCTCAGCATGCCGTTAGAAACAAATGTCTCGTTTGGCAAAGCAGTAGAGGATGCACGCAAAAGTGCTAAGGAAGAATACGACACCTTAATGTCACTGTGCCAGCTTACCAATAAAGCCCCCTGTCAGAGAGGGGAGTATAATTTTCATTGCTTTAGGCGACCAAATTCATAAAGGGGGTCTGGGCACAACCGGGGTCAGAGCTCATCCTGGGACACACCACAGGGCAAGTCCTCACAAGGCTTCCAAAGAGGCCAGAGAAGATCTTGCGGCAGGGGCAGGTCCTCTTCCAGCGGCGGCTCCAACCCCCCAAAACAATTACTACCCGCTACAGGTTCCCTCCCATGCCACTGCAGTAGGAAGACGAATAACGCACTTCAACAACGTAAGTGAGGGAATAACCTCAGACAAGTGGGTGTTTTCAACCGTAGCGGGCAATTGCATAGAGCTACTTCAACGACCCGCCTACCATCCCCCGAGACAGAGACCCACCTCAAATGAAGAGCAACGCATATTACTGGAAGAGGAGGCACCGCTGCTATTAAAGGACGCCGTCAAAATCAACCCGGTGAACCAGGTAAACAAGGGTGTATATTCAAAGTACTTCCTTGTGCCAAAAAAAGATCTCAAAATGCACATGTATTAGATCTGCGTCCTGCAAACACTTCTGTCCAGCCTCAGAAATTCCGCATGACAACGCTACAATAAGTAATCCCACTGCTAAAGCAGGGGAACTATATGGCAACCTTGGATATGAAAGATGCTCATTTTCATATTTCAATGATCCCAGCGCACAGAAAATTCTTGCTTTTCGAGATCGCAACCCAGCACTAACAATTCAAGGTGCTACCCTTTCCCATTGCATCTGCTCCAAGGGTATTCACCAAGGTACTGGTGGCGCACCTGCGCAGGGAATCAATCCCAGTGTACCATTACCTGGACGACTGACTGATCACAGGGGAAACCCCCATATTTGTAATCCAAACACCCAAAGAACGTTCAACCTTTTCTAATTGGGTTTCTCGATCAACGAGAAAGTCAAGCCTTGTACCAAACAGTTCTTTGGAACGGTCATAAATACAGAGGAAGGTATAGTCTTCCCATGAAAGGAAAGAGCACAAAACATACTGCTGAAAATACCTCCGTATGGTGCCGGCCGCCGATAACCGTGCGCAAAGTAATGCGCTTGCTTGGGATGACAAAACGGTGGTCTCAGGCAAGCGGTCAGTGGGACGATCTAGTGGTTGTTTTCGCCAACACTAATTCAACCTCTTCGCTGGTGGACAAAGGAGAATCTGTTGAATGGAAAACCCTTCCACGACCCGGCGGTGCAAGCTATCATTACAACAGACTCGTCTGTTTCCGGGTGTGGGGGGATCCATCACCTTCATCTCGCAGCGCATGATATGTGGACTTCAATCACGGCACAAAACCACATAAACCTGCTGGAGCTTGCATCGGTGCTCAAATCGCTTCAAGCCTAAGAAGCAAATCTGACCAATCAGTACAAATTCTCACAATTAGCACCACTACAAAGTTCAAAATAAGCAAGCAGGGGGGCACACATTCTCCAAATCTGTCCAAACAAGCGCAGAAAATACGGAAATGGGCACTCTGGGATATTCCTAACTTCCCAACATGTTCCAGGGGAATTCAACACTCTGGCAGACTCTCCAAGCAGAGATCCACTACCAGAAGAGCACGAGTGGCAGCTCGACAGAAATGTTGTAGATCACATTTTTACACAATGGGGCTACCCCTCACTAGACTTGTTCGCAGCAAGAGAAAATGTCCAGACTTTGCATCCAGTTTTCCCCAATCCGACTCAGAGGAACGCCCTGTAGATGAGTTTCAGGGAAATTTGCCTACGCTCCCCCCAACTCCACTAATGAGCAAAATGGTGAACAAGATTCACAAGGAACAAATTACGTTAATCCTAGTTGCTCCTATGTGGGCAAGACATCCTTGGTATCCACATCTGCGCAAACTGGCGATGTGCGACCCGATCAAGCTCTCGTGCCCATTCAACTTGCTCTCCCAACATAGGAGGACAACATTACACCCTCAACCTCACTTTATGAACTTGACAGCTTGGCTCCTGAAGTCATGGAGTTTGGACATCTAAATCTACCTCAAAGGTGTATGGAAATCATCAAGGAGGCACGTAAACCAAACACCAGACATTGTTATTTTGACAAGTGGGGAAGATTTGTAATTTGGTGTCAGTCAAAACAAACCCAATAGAATGTACTCCATCACACATTCTTCATTACATGTTTCACTTGTTAGACTCGGTATTAGTATTTAACTCAATAAAGGTTCACCTAGCGTCTCTGTTCGCATACACCATCTCTCAGAGTAAAGGGTCATGGTGGAAAATCCCTGTCATTAAGGCATTCATGTTGGTAGTACAGAGACTCCACCCTCCTTTTTCAAACCCGCCGGCAGGATGGGATCTGAATGTAGTACTTGCAAAACTCATGAGCCTATGCATATGTCAAGTCTTAAACACCTCAGGTATAAAATGGCTTTCTTGGTGGTTATCACCTCCATAAGGAGAGTCAGTAAGCTTCAAGCTTTGGCAGTGCAAAACCCTTTGTGATCCACAAAGAGAAATTGGCATTAAGAACACACCCTAGGTTTTCACCCAAGTTCATTTCCAAGTTCCATGTCAATCAGGCCGTCGAACTTCCGGCTTTCTTTGAAAATCCAACAAGCTCAGCTGAGAATAAAACTCCATACATTAGATGTAAGGAGGGCAGTCCTCTACTATGTAGACAAAACCAGGCCGCTAAGAAAAACAGACCAACTGCTTCTCCGTAGCACCAGGCAGAGGAGACTGCATTTTCAAAATCACAATCTCCAGATGGATAGTCGATTGCATGCAACTCTGCTAATCTCTTTCAAGCAAAACACTGCCTTTTACACCAAGAGCTCACTCCACTAGAGGTACAGGAGCTATTTTGGCTTTTATCGCAAATGTCCCACTGGATGCCATTTGCAAATCAGCTACATGGAGCTGAGTACATACTTTCGCTCAGCAATACTGCATTGACCCTCACTCTAAAGCAGATTCTCAGGTGGGACAAGCGGTGCTGCTAAAACATCCATTTGCTGCTGTACCTTCTCACAACCCACCACCTTCTCCAAACGCTGCTCGCTAATCTATGCATGGCATGTGATCTAAGCAGATTCCACAAGCCTCAGAAGGGTTACATTACTCACCGTAATTGTATTTCTGATGCTGGTATCTGCTTAGATTCACATGCACCCACCCTTCCTCCCGTTGGAGTAGAAGGTGCATAGATGTTTTCTGGGTTTTTATCTTTCATATAATCTGCTTTACTACACCTGTACTCGCGCTACACTTCATGCAACCTCATGTCAGAAACAAAAACAATCTGATGGACCTCGACGCATGAAGCACCATGGGTACAGTAGATGTCACACTAGGGATAGTATTACTGGCACGCCCTGTCGACGTCCCTTTTCGAGTTTCCAAAACGACTGTAATACTCCGCAACTTCCACTAGATGTCGGCCTATTCATAGCATGTGATCTAAGGAGATACAAGCATCAGAAATACGATTACGATGATATATCACTTACCACTGATTACTTTATAACAAAAGCCATGTTAAGCAAGTGTTATTTGTCTATGATTAAACAGCAGTTAAGACAGTAGCTCACAGGTGTGGCAGTAACAAGCCAATCACTACCATTTGAAGGACACGTTTGGGTGACTGGAAAATTGAAGAGGAAGTGTGGGAGAGATGGAAAGGAGTGAATAGGGCTTTTCGCAGATCTGTTTGAGACTCTTATGTTCTGCTTTCACCCTTGACATCTAGGAAACGGACAAGAATAGGTTGGAGATGTCTGGAGAGTAAAAGCCAGATAGGGAAGGACTACTGATGGGAGAGGAAGAGTTCCCTGGGGAAGTGAGACAATGGACAAGAAGAGCCCAAAGAAGGCGCTGGGGATGGAGAAGAGAGCGGACAGAAGTATTTCCATTTACTAAGTAGTCGTTTTTTCGCTATGCCTTGCACCTTGTCGAAGACCACTCTTGATAGTCCAGCTTCCCATCAAAAGAAATACATTTTTTAAGATCACCTTCTGCCCCGCATCCATTGCTAAGGATCAATTAAAAAAACCTAGTACAGCGGATTATAATACCTTTGCGCTGTAGCCACCTTGCAGAAGTTGCCAAACCTTGCCCTAGGGAATCTTTATTTCTTGTGCTGGCTAAACTCATCTATTCTGCCACGGTTAAGTGTGGTATCTATTTTATGAAACACTGCCTTGTGCAAATGTCTACTTTTGATCATTTCATATTGTCTTGTAAGCTAGCACTTTTTCTTAGACCAGCATACATGAATACACTGTGTTCTCTTATGCTGCTTTCCCTTTTCCCAAATCGTTGGGAATTCCCTGTATGCCCCAATGATCCCCCTGCCCTCAATCAAGCATCTTTAGCAGCCACATCTCCATACGTTTTTTGATTATTGTTTACGGCACAGTGAAAGGTTTAGCTTGGTGCCCCCCTTATATTGGGGCATTTGCTTTTGTTTATACTCTCATCTTTCTAAAGGGGGGGGGGGGCTGACTGCAATTTCTTTCCAGTACAATTTTTCAAAGGTTTCGTCAGGCTTTATCCGCCCTGCTCCAAAATGATGCTGGCAGGTGCTGATACATTGCTTTTGGTGCTGTAAACATTTCTCAGTAGTTGAAGCCCACAATCTGTTGGCCATCTAGGGAGTTGTCCAGCATTGGGATTTTCAATTTATTTTACATGCTTTCAATACTTTTCACAGTTTAAATTGGTCGGACCCATGTCGGTCTTCAGCGTTCGATTACTTCTCTTTCTGCATATTCAGTGCTGAACCACCTTAACCATTTAAAAAAAAAAGTTTTTGATTCTGTGCAATAAATGTTCCAAACAAGGTACATATGTGTGCGCTTTGCATCAGCATGTTTTGGAAATTGTCAACAGTTACGGGTACTTGGGTTTCCCTATAAAATAGTCCCCTGTTAAATCCTTTTAGGAAGAACACATTTTCTCCAATGTGTTCTTTGTTAAATGTTGGAACAGGCGGATGGAATGTTATTGCGCTCCATCTAGGGGTTCCTCAATCAGTCCCTGTAGAAGCTGCTAGAAGTGAGTTAGTTGTTCATTCAATTAGATCACGTTGGTTAATCCAGCAGTGCAGATTGTACAACCAGCTAGCAGCTTGTTCTCCTGAAGGTCAGACCTTAACGGGAATATTAGCAACGGGGTTGAGGCCTCTGTATATGACTGGCTTTCGTATTGTTTTCAGGAACTGTTGTCTACCATTTTGATATCCTCTACAATGTGGATAAAACGCAGTCCCTACCCAACGCTGGGCTGATCTTTAAAAAAAATAGTCCCTGTTAGGCAAGATTGTGTGCAGTACCCTTTGAGTGCACTACAGCAACCTCGACCTCCTGGCAACAGTATCCCAACCTTTGGTATAACTCTGTACTTCTAGGTACTGTAGGTTGGTAGTGTGGCTGAGCAGCCAGGCTTATCGCAAGAGGGGTCAATGTGAGCAGTATGGTTGTAACACAATGACAGTTATTCAAATAAACACTTACACTCAAGGTTTCTTGATTAAACAATCATTAATTTAATTCCGTTATATAGGCCTCCTTCAGAATGGAGCAAAACATGTAACTAGCAACCCCCTTACTTTCTCTAAATCAGATGATACCCATTTGGGATGGCACACAGACGCTTCCTACACCTCTAGGTGACTTAAATAGCTAGGACACTGTGGACATTGATTTATCACTGGTACATTTAGAGCAATACTGAGTTTGGTGCAAAGGTTGGATATGGGAATAAAACAAAGGTTAACAAATAATTCATAAACAGGTAAGTACTTTTTGAACCTTTCAATGTCAAGTACATGTAACCCTTTCTTGGGGGAAAAGGTAAAGGCACAGAGTCAAAGTTAAGAAGAGTCTCTCGGAGCAAGGACAGCCAATGTTAGTTGGACAAAGTCTAGGGAAGCTGAAGATCTTTGTGGAAATAAGATTCACTTGAAGGGCCACATGCGTGGATGCTTGTGAGGGGCAAAGGTGCAAGCAACTCTGCAAGGTTAACCAAGACCAATCTCAACTGAGAGCAAGTAAGGCTACACCACAAGAGGTAAGTTCTCTTAGACTTTACAGTACCTTTGGTTAGAAGAAATGCTTCCAGCTGGCTTCTGTTCCTGTACAGCTCTGCAGATCCTGGTGTTCCTGGGTCTCAGTTAAGCGGACAAGAGGGAAGACGTCTGGGGACTCCTGCACTGCAATGGGAAGGGTTGCAGCAGCGAAGGGCAAACTTGAATTCAGCGGCACTTTGGCGTTTCAGCTCCTTGCGTCTGACAACAAATAGCAACATTGCGGTTCTCGGATACCACTTCAGACTTTCCTCGCATCTGGTGTCCAGCACTCTGTGGTGGCTCAGGCTTGGTCAGTCCTGCTTCAGGGAAGTCCGGAGGATCTTCCTGGCGCTCGGGTCTGACTTAAAAGCCATCCACTTGGTTTGGTGTTCCTCTCCCTGGCAATTCGGTTCCAGCAGCAGTGGAAGTACAGCCAGCTTCGAGAGGATGTCCAAACGAGTTCAGTTTGGAGTTGATTGGTCCCACCAATTGAAGGGGAGAAGTTGTCCTTGCAGGGCTTCTCTACTCGAAAATGAATTCGAGCTTCAGCACAGCAGCACGGCTTCACCGGGCAAACCAACGGTCCAGGAGTTGCAGCATTCCTCTCTTCCAAGTTCTTGTTCGGATTCCTTCGTCCAGTTTGTTTGTTTTATTTGGCAATGCGCACCAAACCCTCAGGTAGCTGAGCGCAACAGATACAAGGATACTTGAAGCTTAGTTACAACATGTAAATAGGTACAGTAATTAGATTTGTGAGTGCAATGGGTACAGAGTAACATACAAAACAAGTGCCGTGGTCAATTCAACAGTATGGTACTTTAGATAAAAGAATAGTCGAATAGTCAAGTGCACATATGGGTACAGCAAAACACTTAGGTATTAGTTGTCATTTGCTCGAAGACAGTTTAACATATTGCATCTGAATCTAGAGTATGGATGTTCAGCTCTGGGGGCTTGGGGGAGTGCATTCCAGGCTAGAGCCGCTTTAACTGGGATGCTGGCTCTGCCAGATTTGGTTAGTTTAAATCTGGGAATTTCTAAACAGTGGGAGTTAGATCATCTGGTATTGCAGGTCGAAGTTTTTCTAATCATTCTGTCTGAGAGATATGGGGGTACAGCATTGTTCAGGCATTTGAAGGTGAGGGAAACAGTTTTGAAAAGGATCCTGTCGCTGATTTTTAGCCAGTGCTGGTCTCTTCTGATGTTGATGTGCTCTCTAGTGGGTATGTTCAGAGCTGCTCTTAGGGCATTATTTTGTAGTGTTTGCATTTTATCTAAGATGTATTTGTTGGCTCCTATATATAGGGTGCTGCAGTAGTCTAGTTTGGACATGATTAGTGCATTGGCGAGCTTTGGAAAGGAAGGGTCTGCAAGCCCTGATTAGTTTGCAGGCATAGGCAGTTGATGATGCCATTGCGTTGACTTGTCATTTTTAGTGATAGGATGTTTCCTAAACTCCACCCTATTGTTTTTACCTCGGTTACTGATTTGATTGCATTGCCGTCAATATTGATTGCAGCGTAGCTGGGGATACGTTTTTTTAGGTTCGCCTCAGAGCCCAATATCAAGATCTCAGTTTTGTCATCATTCAGGCAGAGGCCATGTGATGCCATCCATGCCTGAATGGGGAAGTAGTTCTTGTTTGCCAAAGTCAAGTCTTCGTCAAAATTGCCCGAAAGGGGTATGAGGATCTGGGTATTGACTGCATAATTAGTGTAGGTGACACCCATTCTATCCAATTTGTCGAAGAGTGGCTTGGTAAAGATGTTATACATTGTCGGTGAGACGCATGATCCCTGTGGAATGCCACAGGTAGTTTGGATTGGGTCTTCGAATGCTGAGGGGAGAACACTCATCGTACGGTTAGCTAGGAAGGATTGGACCCAGGCTATAGCATCACTCGAGAAATGGGCAGCTGATGCTAGGTGTTTGCATAACACTGCGTGATCTACCAGGTCCAGTGCCGCTGATAGGTCGAGGAGGAGTAGCATAGCTGTTTTACCTTTGTCCTTCAGCTTGCCGATTTGAGTCTTTAAATCAATTACTGCCATTTCCGTACCGTGTTGGTGTCTGAATCCGGATTGGCGGGAGCCTAGTAAGTGGTTGGCTTCAAGATGGTTCTGAATTTGGAGATGGGCTACTCTGTCAATTATTTTAAGGAGGAAAGGGACCGTAGTAATTGGTATGTAGTTAGTCGGGATAGAAGGGTCTAGGGTCTGTTTCTTCAATAATGATAGCCCCTAGATTCTTTGAGATTGTTTGGGACTGTACTGGTCTTGAAGGAGGCATTAATTAGTTTAGAGAAAAATGGCGCTAGATCTCTAGCTGCGTCCTTAATTATTTGTGCCGGGCAACTGTCACCCTGACAATTTGAGGGCTTCAGGGATAGTATGACTTTCGGTTTCTAGTATAGAGATTTTTGTGAATCTGAAAGGTGTGTTGGTGCTCGGTATTACCGTAGGTAGGGTGGGTTGCATCTCAGTGGAGAGCAGGGATGCTTTTTTGTTGGCTATTTTAGTCTGAAGAGTTGCTATTCTGTTGGATAGAGCATTCTGGATGCTAGTGCACCGTTGCTTGTCTTTAGGGAAATTGTGGGTGGAATGGGGGGGTTTCCATTTCACAGAGGATGCTGAATAGCTCCTTAGTGTTGGAGTTGGCCTTTGAGATTCTATCATAGAACGTATTCCTTTTGATGAGGATTATTTCTTTTTTATACATATTGGCAAAGTTGATTAATTGGACTTTGTTCTCGTCTGTAGGGGAGTGTCGCCATATAGCTTGGAGTTTTCTTTTTTGAAGTTGTAGTTCTTTAAGCTGGGGGTTGAACCAGGTATTAAGGTGGGTCTTCTGTTTACTTTTACGTAGTTTGACTGGTGCAATGTCAAGGGCCTTGGTCATGGTGTTATTGAAGGTCTCTACTAGTGAGTAAGGGTCAGAATTGTTGGTGAGAGAGATGAGGGCAGGGAGGAGGTGAGGAAGTCATTTTTCAGCTGTAATGCCTTTTTCGCTTCTGGTCGGGAGGGGTTGGTACCATATCTATAATTTTCAGCTTTTGGGGCTCTATTGTGGAAGAGAAGCCAATTAGGTGGTGGTCAGTCTATGGTTGCGGTGTTATTTTAATGATAGTGCAGTTTAAGTTGGCAACCCAATCTAGTGTTCTCCCTTTGGTGTGAGTGGGAACGAGAACTTTTGGGGTGAGGCCATGTTCAGCCAAGATAGCTTCCACTGATTGGGCGTGTTTGTCCTCCGGGTCATTGAAGCCCAAATTGAGGTCTCCTAAGAGTAGAGCTGTGTAGAGTCCTTCGTCGTGTTGGTGAGGAGACTCGATAAGTCCTCCTCAAAGGGGCCTATTGGTCCTGGAGGGCTATATAACAAGAAGATAATTAGCGTACGGTTGTTGGATATAGGTAATTTGGCTGAGAGTATTTCACAAGACAAGAGTTGGGGTGGTTTGGTTAGCCTTACTGCCAGATTTGTTTTAGCTATTATAGCTAGGCCCCCTTCTCTGGCATTGGGTCTGTCTACTCTATGTATTTAGTAGTTATCTGGAATAGCTAGCATGAGGGCAGGGCGTTCCTCATCATGAGCCAGGATTCAGTTACTGCCATGATGTCTAAATCAGTGGATAATATATCTGCAATTTCAGTAGTATGTGCCATAAGAGATCTTGCGTTAATAAGAGCTCCTGAGATAGTTGTCGTGTTATTCTGCCCTTAGGAAGAGGAGAGTCTGTTTTTGGGATGATTGGTTCTCATATGGGTATGAAGAGAGGGGGTGGGGGGGGTGTTGCAGTTCTGTTTTTGCAGGGCTTCTAGAGCTGGTGTGGAAGGTTCCTGATCTATGGCGGTGGTGTTATGATTGAGGTGGGGGTTTTGGAACCGGTTTCTTTTCGTTTTAGGCTCGTGAAGACTGGGTAGTCTTGCTCGCAGTCTGTAGTTTCTGTACTGTATAGGGCGGGGTATGAGATTGATGCAGGCCATTATCGTGAGGGTGCAAAGAAGTGACAGTCGTGTGTTGGTCAACTGGGACTTTCTGGTGTGCATAGCTCCGTCTGGCTGCTATATTTTGGTACTCAGCAGGGAAGTGTGTAGTGCAAATTAAAAAAGGCTAGTACGACATGGGCAGGGCAGATGCTAAGCAAATGGGCTAGACACGCTTTAGAGAGGCGGTTGCAATCAAATAGGCTGGTCTCGCATATAGAGGTGGTTACAAAATCTTAAATAGGCTAGTCCCACATGGGCAAAGCAGATAAAGGCAAGATAGTCTAGTTCCATATCAATGGGGTTGTTACAAATCAAAAATAGGCTAGTCCCACTGTAGCATAGTTGCAATGAAATAGGCTTGTCCCACTTATATGGGGCAGTTACATATTAGAAATAGCCTAGTCCCACATTAGGGGGTGGATAAATATAGTAAGCTAATCTGGGCAGACAGGTGCACAAGAAAGTGTGCTGGCATTTGCAGGTAAATTAGTTCAATCTATGTATCATAGTACAGGTGCTACCGGATCAGAGCAAGCAGGCTGATGTTAATGTACGCACAGGCACGTACCCATGTTGTAACAGGGAAGCACATTAATCTGGTAAGCTAGTGGAAAGGTGTTGCGGCAGTAACATGGAGTAAGCACATTTAAGATACAAAAGAGCAGTTAAACAGTTAGGCTAGTTCGAAATAGCTACATGTAGGTATAATATGAACTGATTCACTTGTAAATGCGAGCAGTTGAATATAGTAGGCTAGATCAAGGAGCTATGATGCTAGAGTCGAGTGGGTTAGTGTTGGACGGGTTTAATAATAAACAATGTGGAAGATGTAGGCTAATCTGCATGCAGTGGATAGTTTATAGTAAGCAGTTACCAGGTGCACAGATACAAGTTGGGCAGTAGGTTAATTATTCTGCATCCGGTGAGCTGGTTCAGTTGGCAGAGTATGATGTTTACAGATCAGTTGCATAGGTTTGTAGAACTACTGAACATAGAATGTGGGCGGAGGCACTCTGTGTTATTGTTCGTTACAGGAGTTGAAGAGTTGCCGCAAATACATAACGTAGTGTGTTCTTCAGATGAGATGTATGCTAGCCGATGATTGAGCATATAGGGCGTACTAGTCTTTGATGGTCATCGTTAATCCGTAAGGGGCTAGGCACAACGAGTGTGAACTCTTCAGCCGAAGTCTGTGCGGGTTGTGCACAAGGGTAAGATCAGTTGCGCGGGCAGATTTTATGAACTTGGGCACGTTAGGGGTATCAAAGGGTGCGACATATGTATTCTACTTAGTTTTGAGCCCTACCTGCATCCCTCCGCAGACAGCTGATGGGCCTTAGTAGTCGGGCCTTGAGAGATGGGCTTGCCGGCTCTCGCCTTCTGGTTCTTCCAGAGGCAAACAAAGGCTCGATCAGCCAATCAAATGCAGGTTACATACGGCAAGGAGTGTTGCTTACGTCCTACTCGAACAAGTATGACAAGACACGAAAATTCAGGATGACTACACTGCAGGAGGTAGTCCCTCTTCTCAAGTAGGGGAAGTGTATTGCAACATTGGACATGAAAGATGCATACTTTCATATTTCAATGTTGCTAGCGCATAGGAAGTTCCTAAAGTTCAAAGTGGGGGACACTCCCTATCGGTTCAAAGTACTTCTCTTCTTCATAGCCTCAGGGTTAGGGTTTTTACCAAGGTTCTAGCGATGG